>NC_134242.1:17520466-17829378 GCF_965152275.1 Natator depressus | reverse complement strand
ACAAAAATTAAAATGGAATAGATCATCCTAGAAAAATAAATATACTGTTGAATGTCATGTACCTGGGGCTTTGCAATAATAATACAGACTTCACAGAAAAACGTTGAACTAAACTACATTAAAGAAACCTAGCTGTGATCTGCAACTTGTTTTGTTTTTTTGTGTTACCTTTCTGACTGTTCCTGTTGCTGGTTTTTACTTACTTGAAGGGTTTTTTTCCATAACATAAGTGCCTTTATTTCAAATGCCAAGACCTTACAAATCTCTTATCCTGAAAATATTGTCCTTATCTGGCTTTTTATTGTTTAACTTTTTAAAATGTCATCTCATAATAAAAGCCACAGTCATTTGGAAACATTTCAGATGCGCTTGTTGGGGGCTCTATTGGCTACATTCACCTCTGTTAGCTTCCTTTCATCCCATCCAGTTTCACCAGGAATGAATTTGCCTAGTTATCTTCACTATAGAAATGCCTTTCTCAAAAAAAATACAGATATTAGAGATGCCAAAGAATAGCATTTAGTCACTTCTGTATCGTCTAATCCTTCCCCAGGAGTTCAAAGCAGGAAAGTTCTCCACTCAGTTTTCTTCTGACTTGACCAGCCTGTTCTATATTTTAATCTTTTCAATAGTTATGCTTTTAATTTGTTTTTTAAGCACAAATGCACAGTACAAATATTAACTAAATCCTTCTTTTTTACAAAGAGATCAAGGCTAAACTTTCAAAAGCAGATAAGTGACTTAGTCACTTTTGAAAATTTTACCCCAAATGACTTGTCTAAGACCACATAGCCTTGAGTTACTAGCAGAACCAAAATTAGAACTCAGGTGTTCCTAGTTTTGTATTTGGTCCATTAGGAACTGCTATCTCTCAGTAGGTCAGACATAATTACTACTGGAAAGAACTCGCATTAGCAGTGGTGCTGGACCTAGGGGTGCTAGGGACGCTGCCGCACCCCCTGGCTTGGAGTAGTAATAACAAGCACCAAATACCTGGTTTCTATCATCAGCATCCCCACTACAAAAATTGTTCTAGCGCCCCTGCATGTTAGTTAAGGGGAAGATCCTCCCATAGATGCATTTCCAGTGTTGCGTTTGGTCCTATTTTTGTGAGAAAAGGAATCTAGAATACATTAAATGACAATTACTTGTTAGCCCCTTGGTAATGCCCCTCTACTCCACTTACTGTGCCTCTGCATTCTATTGATTTTGCAGTGAAAGATGTGGAAAGTCAGTCCATACCTGGTGTAATCTGCAGCATGGAGCATGTCTGTGAGTTCTGCCTAGAACATTCGGCAACAGTCCGCAGGTTTAAGGAGATCTTTCTCTCCTTTACAATTATTTTTTCCATTGCACAAAGTGGGACCTCACTGAAAAGCATTATGGTGGTTTTGAGATTTGTAATTAACTCTTCTGCAAGTCTTAAGAAATCCTCCTTTACAGCATATGATTCCTTACAAAATAAAATTGCCACATTAGTTTGGGTTTTCAAAATTACCTTAACTTTTAACTGTAAAGATTTTTTTCCTTGGACTTGCTGACCAAATCCGGCTGCAGCTCTCACTGAAATTGGTGGGAATTGAGGGTGTTCAGTGCTTTGTAGGATCTAAAAAATTCCAGTAAAGTCAATGGTGGCTGCAGATACTCAGTGCCACTGAAAATCAGGCATTTAGTCTGTGTCTATTGCATTTGTTTCACCAGCCTTTCCCTTCAATTCTTGACTTTCAGCTTTCTGGCACCCTTCTCAGCTTAGATAAAGCCATAGAGTGTGGACGGTCCAACCTCTGTGTATTCACTCCCTACTTTGTGCATGTGGGTTCCTTCAGACTATGAGTCCTGGTCTGCATGTCATTTTCCATGGGGATTAAAGCCTACACATAGCATGAGACACTATCTATGCTAACCTCTGGTACTGGATTTATCTTTGTGGAGAGCCCTCACAAGATTCCAGCAAACCTATGTCTCCCTACTTAAAGCCCTTGGGATTGCTGCATGAAAGACTGCTTCTTTGCCCAGAGGCAGGTGGATAGAGTCCCTGGCGAGAGCCACTGTCTGTGCAACTTTCATTAGTGACTGAACTCAGTGATTGCATCCCATTTCTTCCTTGGATATTTGTGTCTACCTCCCATAGGTGATCAGAGAAGTCCCTTTTACCTGCATATGTAAGGGGACTGTTGCCCCTTTACTAACATTCAGTGGGGGTGTTCTAGTTGCTAGCTCCCAGTACTAAAAAGGGGGAAGGGTCGATGGGGAATCAGGACCCTGAGACTGACAGCCCCCAGGAACAATGGGGAGAGGCTAATGCTCCAGGTCAGCCTGAATGACAGGGCGGGCAGGCTAATCAGGGAGTCAGGAGGCCAGGGAGGTCCCGTCTTCCGTGTGAGCTGGACTTGCCTGGGTCAGACAGAGCGGGGCCGAGCTAAGAAGAAGGCAGGGGCCCAAGCTGAGCTGGGGAGCAGAGCTGGGCCAGATCCAGAGAGAGCAGACCCTGTCCTGGGAGCAGAGCTGCAGCCCCAAAGCCAGAGGCACAGCCCAGAGAGAGCAGACTTGCCCTGGGAAGAAAGCTGCAGCAACCAGAGCCAGAGGGGCCAGAAAAGCAGCCCACGAAGCAGGTCAGCGATGGGAGCAAAGTCACAGAAGCAGCCTGCAGAGCAGACCTGTCCTGGGAGCAGAGCTGCAGCAACCAGAGCCAGAGGGGCCAGAGAAGCAGCCCAGGGAGCTGGAGGCAGAGCAGCAGCTGCAGTGCAGAGACAGAGTGGTGGAGCTGGGGCTGGAGTAGTCCGGAGCTGGGTGCGGTGAGCCGCTGGGGAGACCGAGGGGGACCCTGGGCAACAGGCCCAGCACAGGGAGAGGCTCTGCAGGCCAGGCTTGGATCGTAACCCCGACAGGGCAGGGGCGTCACTGGGAAGAAGGGTCCTACCACTTGGAGCCTGAGAGCGTGTGGCCACCACCAGAGCGAGTGTCTAACCCACAGCATCCCTGCAGCACAGCCAGGGCCTGCGAAGGAGGCCTGGGACTTACAAGGAACAGACTGTGAACTGCCCTGGCATTCCAGAGACACTGTTTGTGATGTTCCCTGCCACAGAGCGGGTTGATGTGTTTCCTTTAACCTTTCCCATTTTTCCTTATTCTTTTTAAAATGAATTATTGATTAAATAACTTGCATTTGCTTTAAATTGTATGTAATGGTCAGTGGGTCAGAGAAGTGCCCAGTGCACAGAGAGTACCCCGGAGTGGGGACACCCTAGCCCCTGTCCTAGGTGACCACAGCAGGGTTGGGGGTCGAGCCCCTCAGGAATCCTGGGCCCAGCCTTTTTGGGGTTACGAGGACTCTGCCAGACAGGAGAGTAGAAGGAGAGTCTTCAAGGGCAGGGAGACCACTGGGTAAAGGAAATCGGAGCGAGGACTCAGATCCTTTCCTTTCGCTAGCCCACTTCACCGGGGTAGTGCAGAAGCCAGGAAAGTTCCCCACAATAGCGGGACTATTCCCATGCTTACACATATAGCCAGTTTCAGATACCTACCTCCAGGGATTCTTGCCTCCTGAGGGTAATATTGTCTGAATCTCTTGGTGGAATTAAATTTACAGTGCTAACAATTTACAGTAAATCTTGCAGGGTAGAGGATGTAGCTGAACATCCAGATCAGGAAATGCTGTGCCCAAAGGATCTCCATTTCTCATCCAACAGTTCCCTCACTTGTGTGGCATCAACAAGTTTACGAACCTGGTAAACATTCAACAGTTGGTATCATCAATAATACCAGGGACCTCGGTTAAGATTCTTATAGTTTTCGTATTAATGAATCTCTAGGAAGGTAAACTGTACAGAGTGCAGTAACCATTAAGCCACAGTTAGAGATAGCACTGTATATCAATGATGAGGTAGAATGTAAAGAAATAAGAAGCGATGGAATGGATAAGACACAGTCCGTCTGGACAAAAATTACATTGGGGAAGAAAACTATTAGAGCCTCCCCTGGGATAGTGCTTGGGGTGTGCTATAGACCGCCGGGATCTAATTTGGATATGGATAGAGCCCTTTTTAATGTTTTTAATGAAGTAAATACTAATGGAAACTGCATGATCATGGGAGACTTTAACTTCCCAGATACAGACTGGAGGATAAGTGCTAGTAATAATAATAGGGCTCAGATTTTCCTAGATGCGAGAGCTGATGGATTCCTTCATCAAGTAGTTGCTGAACTGACTAGAGGGGATGCCATTTTAGATTTGGTTTTGGTGAGTAGTGAGGACCTCATAGAAGAAATGGTTGTAGGGGATAATCTTGGTTTAAGTGATCATGAGCTAATTCAGTTCAAACTGAACGGAAGGATTAACAAAAAAAAATCTGCAACTAGGGTTTTTGATTTCAAAAGGGCTGACTTTCAGAAATTAAGGAAATTAGTTAGGGAAGTGGATTGGACTGAAGAATTTATGGATCTAAAGGCAGAGAAGGCCTGGGATTACTTTAAATCAAAGCTGTAGAAGCTATCGGAAACCTGCATCCCAAGAAAGGGGAAAAGATTCATAGGCAGGGGAAAAGATTCATCCAAGCTGGATGAGCAAGCATCTCAGAGAGGTGATTAAGAAAAAAAAGCAGAAAGTATACAGGGAGTGGAAGATGGGAGGGATCAGCAAGGAAAGCTACCTTATTGAGGTCAGAACATGTAGGGATAAAGTGAGACAGGCTAAAAGTGAAGTAGAGTTGGACCTTGCAAAGGGAATTAAAACCAATAGTAAAAGGTTCTGTAGCCATATAAATAAGAAGAAAACAAAGAAAGAAGAAGTGGGACCGCTAAACACTGAGGATGGAGTGGAGGTCAAGGGTAATCTAGGCATAGCCCAATATTTAAACAAATACTTTGCCTCAGTCTTTAATAAGGCTAAAGAGGATCTTAGGGATAATGGTAGCATGAGAAATGGGAATGAGGATATGGAGGTAGATGTTACCATATCTGAGGTAGAAGCGAAACTCAGACAGCTTAATGGGACTAAATCGGGGGTCCTGGTTAATCTTCATCCAAGAATATTAAAGGAATTGGCACCCAAAATTGCAAGCCCATTAGCAAGAATTTTTAATGAATCTGTAAACTCAGGGGTTGTACCGTATGATTGGAGAATTGCTAACATAATTCCTATTTTTAAGAAAGGGAAAAAAAGCGATCCGGGTAACTACAGGTCTGTTAGTTTGACATCTGTAGTATGCAAGGTCTTGGAAAAAATTTTGAAGGAGAAAGTAGTTAAGGACATTGAGGTCAATGGCAAATGGGACAAAATACAACATGGTTTTACAAAAGATAGATCATGCCAAACCAACCTGATCTCCTTCTTTGAGAAAGTAACAGGTTTTTTTTAGACAAAGGAAACGTAGTGGATCTAATTTACCTAGTTTTCAGTAAGGCGTTTGATACGGTGCCACATGTGGAATTATTAGTTAAATTTGGAAAAGATGGGGATCAATATGAAAATTGAAAGGTGGATAAGGAATTGGTTAAAGGGGAGACTACAACGGGTCCTACTGAAAGGTGAACTGTCAGGCTGGAGGGAGGTTATTAGTGGAGTTCCTCAAGGATCAGTTTTGGGACCAATCTTATTTAATCTTTTTATTACTGACCTCGGCACAAAAAGTGGGAGTGTGCTTATAAAGTTTGCAGATGATACAAAGCTGGGAGGTATTGCCAATTTAGAGAAGGACCGAGATATCATACAGGAAGATCTGGATGACCTTGTAAACTGGAGTAATAGTAATAGGATGAAATTTAATAGTGAGAAGTGTAAGGTTATGTATTTAGGGATTAATAACAAGAATTTTAGTTATAAGCTGGGGACGCATCAATTAGAGGTAACGGAGGAGGAGAAGGACCTTGGAGTATTGGTTGATCATAGGATGACTATGAGCCACCAATATGATATGGCCATGAAAAAAGCTAATGCGGTCTTGGGATGCATCAGGCGAGGTATTTCCAGTAGAGATAAGGAGGTTTTAGTACCATTGTACAAGGCACTGGTGAGACCTCACCTGGAATACTGTGTGCAGTTCTGGTCTCCCATGTTTAAGAAGGATGAATTCAAACTGGAACAGGTACAGAGAAGGGCTACTAGGATGATCCGAGGAATGGAAAACTTGTCTTATGAAAGGAGACTCAAGGAGCTTGACTTGTTTAGCCTAACTAAAAGAAGGTTGAGGGGAGATATGATTGCTCTCTATAAATATATCAGAGGGATAAATACTGGAGAGGAATTATTTAAGCTCAGTACCAATGTGGACACAAGAACAAATGGATATAAACTAGTCATTGGGAGGTTTAGACTTGAAATTAGACAAAGGTTTCTAACCATCAGAGGAGTGAAGTTTTGGAATAGCCTTCCAAGGGAAGCAGTGGGGGCAAAAGATCTATCTGGCTTTAAAGATTAAACTCGATAAGTTTATGGAAGAGATGGTATGATGGGATAACATGATTTTGGTAATTAATTGATCTTTAAATATTCATGGTAAATAGGCCTAATGGCCTGTGATGGGATGTTAGATGGGGTGGGATCTGAGTTACTACAGAAAATTCTTTCCTGGGTATCTGGCTGGTGAATCTTGCCCATATGCTCAGGGTTTAGCTGATCGCCATATTTGGGGTCGGGAGGGAATTTTCCTCCAGGACAGATTGGAAGAGGCCCTGGAGGTTTTTCGCCATCCTCTGTAGCATGGGGCACGGGTCACTTGCTGGAGGATTCTCTGCTCCTTGAAGTCTTTAAACCACGATTTCAGGACTTCAGTAGCTCAGACATAGGTGAGAGGTTTTTCGCAGGAGCGGGTGGGTGAGATTCTGTGGCCTGCGTTGTGCAGGAGGTCGGACTAGATGATCATAATGGTCCCTTCTGACCTCAGTATCTATGAATCAATATACAAGCAATAATGTCCAAGATATGGCAAATTCTGTGGACACTATATTTTGCTTAAGAATCAATTGGCAAGCCGTCAAGAAACTTTACACCTGAAAATATTTACTTGACGTGATAATGTCTAGTGTAGATTTTTCATCTGCCCAACTGTCGATATAGTTCAGGTCATATATTCAGTAAGAAAAGCTCCCCGTAGTCTGCAGTATACTTTCTTTTGCTTTTCAATGTAGTAGTTAAACATCTGTAATATAAACAGAGATGTGAGGTTCCCTTAATGTTAGGTAATTGAGCATTCATTATTTCAGAACTCTTCCACAGTAAAGCAAAGAATCCTGTTAAATAATGAGAGATACCAGGAAGTTCACTTAACGCCCCTCCCCACCACCACCACCACACACACAAAAATCCACCTCTTGTAACAAATCAAATTACATACAGAAATACTGCAAAGACATTTCAAGGGCAGTGAAGCCTGCACTAAAGAGCAACTCCAGCAGGCAAACCGAGTCTTAAACAACCACTTTAAAGTAGGTTTCAGAGTAGCAGCCGTGTTAGTCTGTATCCGCAAAAAGAAAAGGAGTACTTGTGGCACCTTAGAGACTATGCATCTGATGAAGTGAGCTGTAGCTCACGAAGGCGTATGCTCAAATAAATTTGTTAGTCTCTAAGGTGCCACAAGTACTCCTTTTGTTTTCACTTTAAAGTACTCATGTTTTCTGGTGCACTTTTGTTTGACCTTTAGTTAAGCCATCTGTACTAAGCAAATGACTGTTATTGGTCCCTTGACCTGCATCTGTACTAAGCAACTGACTGTTGTTGGTCCCTTGGCTGGCTGCCGAAGACAGACTAGTGTACATAATAAGGAACTAAACCTAGTGAAAGAGTAAACTTGTAGTGCCCCCAAAAGTAAAATTCAGTAAGGCAATTTAGCTTTTGAAAGAACAAGTCTATGAGCTCTTAGACTTTGTTACATGGGCTGGGAAACCCAGATCCAAGCATGTTTTGGAGCAGGGGTGGGCAAACTACGGCCCATGGGCCGGATCCAGCCCACCAGCCATTTTAATTCAGCCCTCGAGCTCCCACTGGGGAGCAGGGTTTGGGGCTTGTCCCGCTCCAGCTGGGGAGTAGTGTCTGGGGCTGCTCCGTGCGGCTCTCGGCAGCAGCATATCCCCTCTCTGGCTCCTATGTGTAGGGGCAGCCAGGGGGCTCCACACGCTGCCCCCGCCCCAAGTGCCGCCCAAGCAGCTTCCATTGGCCAGGAACTGCAGCCAATGGGAGCTGCAGGGGCAGCGCCTGCGGAGAGGGCAGCGCCTGTGGAGAGGGCAGCACACAGCAGAGCTGCCTGGCTGCGCCTGTGTGTAGGAGCCAGCGTAGGGACATGCTGCTGCTTCCAAGAGCCCGCACCCCCAGCTGGAGCCCTCCCTGCCCCCCCACCCCATCCTTTTGCCCCAGCCCGGAGGCCCCTCCCTCACCCCGAACTCCTCATTTCTGGCCCCACCCTGGAGCTTGCACCCCCAGCTAGAGCCCTCACCCCCTCCCGCACCCCAACCCCAATTTCGTGAGCATTCATGGCCCACCATACAATTTCTATACCCAGATGTGGCCCTCGGGACCAAAAGTTTGCCCACCCCTGTTTTGGAGGGTAACAAAGAAAACAGTGTTGAGGCAGGGCAGTTGTGAGAGCAGGAAGCCTGTTGAAGGGTTTGACAGGAGTGAATTGAACTGTTTGTCTGGAACATGGGTGCTGGGAGGAATTTGGCAGCTGGAGGGAGGACCTGGACAGGGCTTGAAGGAGAGTTAAGGAGCTGAGGTTAGGAACTCAGTTGGAAGGAAAGCTTGCTGCTAGCTGCTTTTGAGCTTTTCTCAGCATCGGGCGGCTTTGAGTCAGGTAGTGGAAAGCATTGATTATTTTGCCTGCCTGCAAGGCCTGTTTTGCTTGCTTCATGCTGTGGGGAGATGACAGCTCTTAAATTGAGGTCTGTTTTTCATTCTTAACTGTGGTTTTTTTATTATTTTCATTTATAGCCCACCTAGCTTTTATTTTTCGGGCAAACTGTTAGTTTCTCTAGAGTCCCCTCGTGGGTTATACGACTGATAAGTCTGGAGGATGATACTAAAGGTCTTAAATAAACAGCACAACAAAACAAAGTATTTGTAATCTAAAGAGAAATCATTTATGGGAGCAGATTTCTGGCATCCAACTGAATGAACATGTTCTGCCAACAAGTTAAGGGTGCAGCAAAGCATCTGATGTTTACAGCAGATCTTGTATAAATGCTTCCCCTCAAACTCTGCATCCTACCACTCAAAGGGGTGTAGCATAGTCACCAAAGCTAAACCCTTTAAAGTACACATTTGTTTTCTCCTACTGTATATTGTGCAAATGCAGCAGCTACCAGTGACATTTGCTGGCTGCCACGTGTTAACTGTTAACAACTGCAACACTAAAACAGCCAGATAATGTTGTATTTTTCCAGTATGGTTGTGAAGACACTGGACTGGGACACAAGAGATCTCATTTCAGTTCCCAGCTCTGCCAGAGATTTTCTGTTTGACCTTGGGCAAGCCACTTTATCTCTTTTTGCCTCAGTTCCTCAACAGTAAAGTAGATATGATAACACTTCTGTTGCCTGTCTTGTCTGTTTAGACTGTAAACTCCTTAGAACAGGGGTGGGCAAACTACTGCTCGCGGGCCGGATCCGGCCCCTCAGGGCTTTGGATCTGGCCCCCAGGATTGCCCTCCCCCCCCCCCCCCGTGGCACTGCGGGCCCTGCACCGCTCCCAGAAGTGGCCGGCACCACGTCTCTGCGGCCCCTTGGGAAGAGGGGGACAGAGGGCTCTGCGTGCTGCCCCTCGCCTGTGGGTACCTCCCCCGAAGCTCCCATTGGCTGGGAATGGGGAACCGTGACCAATGGTAGCTTTGGGGGAGATACACATAGGCGTGGAGCCCTCTGCCCCCCATCCCCGAGGGGCCGCAGGGACGTGGTGCTGGCTGCTTCCCAGCGCGGGGCCAGGGCAGGCAGGCAGGGAGCCTGCCCTGGACCCGCTGCACGCCGCTGCCACTCCCAGAGCTGCTCCAGGTAAGCGATGCTGGGCCGGAGCCCATCCCCTGAACCCTTCGTGCACCCTGTACCCAAGCCTTTGCTGCATTCCCAAACCCCTGCCCTGAGCCCCCTGCGTTCACACCAACCCCCTGCCATGCCCTGCACTCCCTTCAGCACCCAAAACCCCTGCTCCAGCCCTACATCCATGGCCCTGCAAGCAATTTCCCCACCCCGATGTGGCTCTCAGGCCAAAAAGTTTGCCACCCCACCTTAGAACATGGAATGTCTTAAACTGTATGAGTGTACTGAACCTGGCACAATGGGGCCCTGATCTTAGTGGCGGTGTCAATACAAAATATAAATAACAATTAATCCCATAAAGAAGAAAGAGATATCCAGTTATCTATGTTCAGAAAACAGCATAAAGCATAACATTAATAAGCGCAATGTAAAGAATAACATACACAAATGACTGGACGATGTCACACTCCCTCCTGTTTCCCCCTTGTGTGCTGCAATCTTGACTGGGGTCAGTCCTCCATTATTTGGGAGTCTTTCCACCCTCTGGCAACGTTTCTGAGAATTGTGATCAAGTCATACATGAAACAGGCAAGCTCTTTATCTGGCTGAAACACCAGGATATGAGCATGGTGTTTCCTGTGAAGAAGTAGTCTGTTTGCACTTAGGAGGAGTGTCGGAGGAGTTAGTGAAGTGGAGAGAGCTAGAAAAATTGTAGAGAATAACGCTCTGGAAAGAATTGCAGTCACATGCTATTAGAATTGTAACAAGAGAGGACCAACACCTCTCAATAGGGTTGTAATACCTCAGGGGTGGCCAGCCTATGGCTCCGGAGTCACATGCGGCTCTTCAGAAGTTAATACACGGCTCCTTGTATAGGCACCGACTCCAGGGCTGGAGCTACGGGCGCCAACTTTCCAGTGTGCCGGGGGGTGCTCACTGCTCAACCCCTGGCTCTGCCACGGGCCCTACCCTCAGTCCACCCCTTCCCCTGAGCCTGCCATGCCCTTGCTCCCATTCCCCCACCCCGCCCCAGAGCCTCCTGCATGCCAGAAACAGCTGATTTCGGGGAGGGAGGGGGAGGCGCTGATCATTGGGGCTGCTGGTGGGCAGGAGGCACTGGGAGCCAGGTGGGGGAGCTGATGGGGGGCTGCTGACGTATTACTGTGGCTCTTTGGCAATGTACATTGGTAAATTCTGGCTCCTTCTCAGGCTCAGGTTGGCTACCCCGTCATACCTGGAAGGATTTAAAACCAGAGTTGTTGCACGCCCATAAGAGACAGCAGCATTTGGGATGACTAGGAAAAATGTAGGAGGCAAGCAGAAGTTTCTTGCAATTCTACCAGCAAACCCAAGGAAAAATATTGAATATGTAAACCATGAGTGTCAATGATGTTCGCACCATATCAGCCTTATGGGTGAAAAATCTTCAAAGTAATTTATTTTTCTTGGCCTGAGAAATAGGATTTATGTTTATAAACAGTACAAGGTATATTTTCTAAACAGTACACTGTTATGGTAACAGCCCCTAGATAATCCCCTCTGAATAGGAACAACAAAATGTCAACAAGTACTGTGCCAAATATGCACTCACGATAAATTCTGATTTAAAATATTGTTATGCTAGTCACATGAATAGATTAAGAGTCAAATCCTGATGTTAGGTTAGCAGTCTTAGAACAGGGGTTCTTTATGAATGGTGGAGAAATGGACTTGCAGCTCTTCAGGTTGCTTGCAAAAATCAACTGGGCGTATCTCATTTAATTCCCTGTCATTGCAGGGGCCTTGGATGTTGGTGCCCCTTGGTCCTGCCTGTTCTCTGCCTGTGGCACACAATAGGTTAGTCACCTCAGGGCTGTAAGCCTTTGGTCTAATTCTCACCGTTGGGCTTGGTGTGGGAGCTGCGTGATGTTTAGTGCTCTGTGATATACAGGAGGTCCAACTAGATGACCTGGTGGCGTCTTCTGGCCTTAACCACTATGATATTAAAATATCCCCAGGCAAGGTCACAAAACATAACTGATGCCATTCCATAGCAACTAATGCATGGGCTGCAATATCATCTAGAGCCCTTTCTCCTCTTTAGGTCAGCAGATCCCTGCAGTCACAAATACATTGGCTGTGTTCCTGCTTCTGCCTTTACCCACCCTGACCTGCTCTCAAATTCCCTTCACAGTGTTGTGGAGAGAGCCACCTAAAACACTGCTCTGCGGAAGAAAGAGGGAGTCGAGCCTTCCTGCATGACCGCTGCTTGGCTCAGAACCCCTGTGCAATGGAATGGTGCTTTGAAACTTTCTGTAGCCTACCACAGTCTGAAAGTTTTGACCTTTAAGATCGGAGATAAATACATAGCAGTGCTGTGCAAAAATCCAGTCTTTGGAGGGACATCAATATAGGGGACTATTGACATCTGCATTACCAGTGTGATGTCTGCCTGCTTCAAGCTCTCTCACTTTGATGATATGACACACTAGTCTAATGTGCACATGCTACAATGTTAAAAGATGATTGCTCCATGCACTCTGACAGCACAGTGTCTAGCTGTGTACACCCTTTTTAAAGCGATAGGAGGATTTTATGGAGGTGTAAATTGATAAGAATTGAGAAGCCAGTTAATCCCAGATGTGAACTGTCAAGAATCTTACAGGGTACCAGAGATAAACTTTACTTTGTGTAGCCATGAAAGAAAGCCTCTCTCTGATGCTCATATTCCACCCTGATTTACGTCCTTGTAAGCTCACTGACTTTAGTGGAACTTCAGGGCAGAATTCAGTCCTACCCGTCTTGGATGTTTCTAACACACCTATCACAGTAGTATCTAAGGGCCTAATCCAAATCCCATTGAGGTCAATCTGTCTAAGCTATTTATTTTGCCTCCATCACCATAGCATCGGAGTGCCTCACAGTCTTTAACATATTTATCTTCACAATACCCTGGTGAGGTACAGAAGTGGTATTATGCTTGTTTACGGACAAGGACCTAAGGCCCAGAGAGACAAAGTGACTTGCTAAAGGTCGCACAGGAAGTCTATGTCACAGCAGGGACTGAAACCCAGGTAGCTCTAGGCTAATGTGCTAACCACTGAACCATCCTTCCTCTCCTAAGGGACTCTTTCCATTAATGTCAATGGACTTTGGGTCAGGCCCCAGTTACCGATGACTGTAATGGGCATTACTGGCTTTTTGTTTGTTTTTTTGATGAAACGTAAAACCATTTCCCTTTTTCTCTTGATGTAGTATTTAAAAAAAGAAAGTCATAAGGGAGTTAAATCACATTCTAGGATCTGAAGAGCTATAAAACTAGTGGCTAATTCAGGGGTCAGCAACCTTTGGCATGCGGCCTGTCAGGGTAAGCCTCCTGGCTGGCTGGGCTGGTTTGTTTACTTGGCGTGTCCGCAGGTTCGGCTGATCACGGCTCCCACTGGCTGCGGTTTGCCGCTCCAGGCCAATGGGGGCTGTGGGAAGCAGCGGCCAGCACATCCCTTGGCCCACGCCACTTACCGCAGCCCCCATTGGCATTGGACGGGGAACCGCAGCCAGTCGGAGCCGCGATCGGCCGAACCTGCGGACGTGGCAAGTAAACAAACCTGCCGGCCCTCCAGGGGGCTTACCATGGCGGGCCGTATGCCAAAGGTTGCCGCTCCCTGGGCTAATTAATGAAGGCATATTGCTAGTAAGACTACATAAGCATGTAGAAACAACATTTTTGGGTTCACAAAAAACCCCAAAACAAAGCAAATTTATTGGTTTATACCAGATGTCACTAAGATTCATTTACTTCTGGGGACATTGTCTTGGGAGGGAGTTAGAAAGGACGGGCAAGGCAATCAGCTATTCTAAATACAATATTAAAATCCTGCCATAGAAGTCCTTTTCTACTTAATCCTTTTGTTAGGTATCAGGTTACTTTTTGTTTTCACTGATTTTGGCAGGTAACATGTTTGTAACCTGTTGGTAAAACCAGTTACTGAAGTGAATACAACAGTTCTAATCTAGAGTGAATGGGTTATAGGATCCGCCAGTAGAAATGCTGAGCCCAGTGCTACAAGACACTGGATGTCCTCAGCTCTGAGTGAAATCAGCCCAGTCTCTCAAGAATCTCTGAGCACCACCACAAAGGATTGGGCCCTTTGTTTCTCAGTGTCTTCATGGTATGCGTGCACTGAGATATGAGGATGGAGTTTTTTTAAGTAAGGTGCTTGGCAGGGCTGAACTCTGTTGTGTTATAAATTCTGCTGTTCCTGCCAGACTTGCAATGACAGTGCTCAAGGGTACTGAATAGCAGTACAGATGGAGTGTTAATTGGTGGCTGAATTATCTGTAAACAGAGACACAGGGAATGCTCTACAGAATCTTGTGGAAATTAGAACTGGCCACTATTTTGGCTTTCATCCAAAAGCACCCTAGGAAACAACAGCAAAGGGGAAAAAATCATTCCAATTATTGCAAATAAATAGCATTTTTTAAAAATTTGGGCCTGATTCTGTTACTGTTACTCAAAAAGATAAGTTCCTGAGTAATAGAGTATCAAAATCAATGTGGCTACTCACGGAGTAAGGTATTACTCTGCATAAGTAAGTGTGGCAGATCTGGCCCTTTGTGGATATTTTTTGGAAAGGTTATTTTTGGTGTGACATGAGGGAACTAGAAGTTTATGAAGCTTAAAGCTGTATTGAGGCCCAAACACTGGAGGCTGCATCCTGTACTCCTGAAGTGCTGTACCAACACTATATACTGGTTCTGGGCTGACAAATGACCTGCACAGCCCATCACACTGGAAAGGAACAGGATAGAGTGAGGGATGTCAGGGTTTTTTGCTCCTGTTTAAACATAATCAAGTTGCAACACAAATCTTCAGCTGTGTACATACAGTACCACTGTATATGGTCATAAGTTTACCCACACACATGTGGCATGGGAATTAGAACCTGGATCCTTTTCTAAAAAGCCAGGACTCTTTGATCTAAAGGTGAATGTTCAGTAGGCACTTAGGGCAAAGAAAAGTCTCTAATAGTTTGTCAGCATGTTAGCGTTCATGGGGAAAATATTCAAAAGTGCCCAAGTGAATTAGGCTTCTACATCTTAATTTCAAAAAGTGACTTAAGGCATGTCTACGCTACGAAATTAAGTCAACCTAACTAACGTCGGCATACAGCTGCCACAGTAATTACATCGCTTGTGTGTGTCTACACTTTGCTCCTTGTGTCGGCAGGGCGTGTCCTCACTAGGAATGCTTGTATTGTTATTCCTGTCAGCGTGGGGCATTGTGGGACAGCTTCTGAAAGTTAGTAACAGTTGACATAAGCAACGTAGTGTCTACACTGACACTGCATCGACCTAACTACGTCGACATTGATTCTACGCCTCTCGAGGAGGTGAAGTGATTAAGTCAGGATACTGGGGCAGTTACATTGGCGGGAATGAAATTTTAGAATAGACACTTCCATAGTTAGGGCAAGGTAAGCTGCCTTGCATCAACCTAACTGTGTACTGTAGACTAGGCCTTAAACACTTAGGGTATGTCTATACTGCCCGCCGGATTGGCGGGCAGCAATCGATCCAGCAGGGGTTGATTTTATCGCGTCTAGTCTAGATGTGATAAATCGACCCCTGAGCGCTCTCCCGTCGACGCCTGTACTCCACCACCGCCAGAGGCGAAGGTGGAGTCGATTGGGGAGTGGCAGCAGTCGACTTACCACAGTGTCTTCACTGTAGATCTAAGTAGATCTAAGTACGTTGACTTCAGCTACGTTATTGCTTAACTTAGATCGATTCTGCCCCCCCCCCCCCAGTGTAGACCAGGCCTTAGGGTCCTTAACCACTTGAACCTCCAAAAAATTTACCTTACATCTTCCATTAGAAAGCACTGTAACAATTAACAACTGAACAGGTCTGTCCAGTATAAAATAGTGTGGGTCTGTCAGTCTTGATAGTCACCATTTAATTGCAACAGTGTCTTAATCAAAGAACTCATGTCACAGTAGTGGAGAAAAAAAGAATGTGAAATCAGGTGATATTTGGTGCAGTACTTACCTAGGGAGTCATATGCTTCAGCAGTTTGCTTATTGAGTTGCTTAATTTGCAACACATGCTGCAAAAGACAGTGGAAGCTCCCCTGGGTGAAATAACAAACTGATGAACTAAGCACAATCATAGATAACATTATGTGCAATCATCTGAATAGCAAACATTGTAGGAAGCTGAAGACACTTTTAAACTAGGGTCTCTGTGTACAAGATGAGGGGTATTCAGTTGCAAAATAGCAACTTGTCATTGAATTACTCCACAAGTTAAGGTTCTTACGGAAGTAACACTGGCACGTTCTCCAGGTACAAAACAAGTTCCAGAGGTCCTTGCCGTGGCAGCATCAGCACCGTGCCTGAGTAATTCTTTAACAGCTGGTAGGTCTTGCTTGAGTATTGCTATGTGGAGCGCAGTTTCACTTACAAAGAATTTGGAAGCTTTTGCTGCCAGAAACACAATCTGTCATTTACAAATTTTCCAAGGAAGGGCATCGACCTGGCTTCTAAAGTGGTACATGCACTATTCCATGACTGTTTTTCACATATACCTGTTTATGTCTGCATTTTTGCATGTGAAAAGACCTGACTGTAAGGATATGCATTTGCAAAAATTTGAGTACAAAGAATTTGCCTGCTCTCAGAAAGCTTTATGGAGGTGGCTAAGCATTATTGGGACTGTTACAAATGGAGCACTGAGGCACAGAGAGACTGAGTGATTTGCTAAAGGTCAGATTCTGTTTCTGAATCTGCAACTGATTTATCTAGTTGCTTATACCACCCCATCGCCACAGTATCTGAGCACCTAGAACCCAGTACTCTTGACTCCCAGCGGCTGATCCTGCACTATAGAAGTTAAAGGGGATTTTGCTGTTGACTTCAAGGGCAGAAATATCAGGGCGTCAGCCTACAAAACCACAATCACTTCAGCACTGGTATTATATTTATTATACTTCAGCACGGTACACTCATGCTGGCCTGAAAAGCCCAGTTCTGACATGTAAGACACACTTAAGCTGTCTACCTTAACAGCCATCTCCTTAAATTCAAGCAGGATGGATTATTTAAAACTGTTTAAACTAGACATATGGTTTGCTTACATAATGTCTACATTCCACTTTAGCCCCTGGGTAGCAGTGGCTATTAAATATAGCAATTTTCATTGTCGCCCTTATTGCCTTAAATATATAATACTGAAATGTCGAAGGTCCCCTGATATAATCCAACTCTATTTCACACTTTGCACAAAATTTTAAAGTAGTACCACGAGTTCCTTGATCAAGTCCCCACAGATACGTTGATTTTAGTTGAAATTGTTAGCTAAGCACATACTGTATTCTATTATACAGTGTGAGCCCATTTCAATTTCTAAACCCATACAGGAATCGGTTGGCCCTGAAGGAAAGCTGCATTACAAAACAACATATATATGGGTCTTCACATTTCTGGCTCATCATATAAATGGCTTAAAATGGGTTCACATTAACATGGTAGAAAGGTTAACATTCTGACTAGCAATCTGTCCCATGTCTGTGTAGGTCAATGCTGCTACATCAAGGATAATTTGTATCGGTGTGGAAGCCCCCCATGTCACTGCTTCAGAACACTGCTCCTGCTACAAAAGATCTGTGGGTTGACTTTTCTACGGTGTATGTGGAGAATTCTGTCCCACACTTGCTGCTGCTCATGGAATAATTTTGTCTCTCTCTAGAATGTTCATGAATTAAGTTAATTTTCACATCCATTCACAGTCCCCCACAACGATATTTTGCCCATTAAAATCCTATATTTTTGGTGAACTGAGAAGAACTGTCTGCAGCTAAGTACCGTTGTACAACTTGGATGTCATTGGTTCATTAATTAAAGATGGCACCTTCTCCAAAATAACATGCACAACTTCTTTATTGCTGTTAAGTAAGGCGATGTGTAAAATGGTTTCTCCCCAATTCCCTAGAAATAAGGTTTCATTACCTCTAGTACTGAAAAGTACTTTTTTTAAAAGCTACTTCAAAAAAATTGCAAATTGGTTCTTCTTATGCCTGTCAGACAAATGTAAAATGGCCAACATAAAAACGAATATAAAGTTCTGCATTGGCATAAAAATGTTTTACTTTATTTATTATTTGTATTACCAATTATTTGTATTAGCAAGCAAAATTATGGGGAGGGTTGTACTAGACCCTGTGCAGACATAGGGCAAAAGACAGTAACTTCCCTAAAGGGCTTATAGCCTAAGCAGACACAGAGCTGGAGAGTTATCTCCATTTTATAGTTGGGCAACTGAGGCACAGAGATTAAGTGACTTGCTCAAGGTCGCAGATAGAATCTGGGAGAGAGCTGGAATTGAGCCCAGATCTCCTGAATCCCAATCCAATGCCTTAGTCACAAGAGTCTTGCCAACGCTCATGATTTTGTCATGAGTCTCATGATAATTATTGGTTTCAGAGTAGCCGCCGTGTTAGTCTGTATACGCAAAAAGAAAAGGAGGACTTGTGGCACCTTAGAGACTAACCAATTTATTTAGCATAAGCTTTCGTGAGCTACAGCTCACTTCATTGGATGCATATAGTGGAAACTACAGTGGGGAGATTTATATACCCAGAGAATATGAAACAATGGGTGTTACCATACACACTGTAACAAGAGTGATCTGGTAAGGTGAGCTATTACTGGCAGGACAGCGGGGTGGGGGGGGGGAGAGGGACCTTTTGTAGTGATAATCAAGGAGGGCTATTTCCAGCAGTTGACAAGAACATCTGAGGAACAGTGTGTGTGGGGGGGAATAAAAATGGAGAAATAGTTTTACTTTGTGTAATGACACATCCACCCCCGGTCTTTATTCAAGCCTAAGTTAATTGCATCATCCCCACCCCCCCCCGCTCTCCTGCTGGTAATAGCTCACCTTACCAGCTCACTCTTGTTACAGTGTGTATGGTAACACCCATTGTTTCATGTTCTCTGTGTATATAAAATCTCCCCACTGTATTTTCCACTACATGCATCCTATGAAGTGAGCTGTAGCTCACTTATGCGCAAATAAATTTGTTAGTCTCTAAGGTGCCACAAGTACTCCTTTTCTTTTTGTGATAATTATTGTTTTCCTTAAAGCCCCAGCTCCTGGAGTCAAGTGGTTATTGATGATTTCAGCCTTCATTCTTAAAGAAAAAGTAAGTTTCTGGCCCTTGTGGCTGCGGAGAAAGCTTCAAAATATGATCCCAGAGCACTCTAAAAGTCAAACAGCAGAAGGCAAATAAAAGGAACACAAATATATATATTTTTTACATAATCATGATTTTAAAGACAATCTCATGGTTTTTGGTTAGCTTGACTCATGACTTTTGAACACCTGAGGTTAGCAGTACTGCAAGGCTGTCCTTTTACAGAAATTTTTCAGAAGCAAGTACATTTACATTCTCATGACTGGAACAGAATGAAGCAACACATAAGAGTTATGACAGTTTTGCTGTACTCTCACTGAAAAATCAATGTCTTCATTTTACAGCAGTAGCTGCCGAGTGAGAAAATCATTCATCCTTACAGCTGAGCATCATTCCTAAAACTAATAGAATATTGTAAACAGCTGCTTTTAAAGTGAGGCCTGGAAATCATAAAGGGTCAGTAACTGCAGAACCAGACAGATTTGCCTATGCTTTGCATTGTATATAATAATTTAATGCATTGTTCAAAACCTGAAAAATCTAAGCATTCACTACTCAGAAAGACTGATGACCCCTATAGAAGCCCATTTTCAAACACAGGAACAAATGAACTGGTGGTGGGAGGGGAAGAATCTCATGTAGCCATTAAGGGCATTGAACTCTTTCCCTTGACGTCTGTAAAGTTTGGATCAGGCCCAAAGGGTTATACATTTCCAAAAAGCCAAAGCCAGCACTTAGATTATTTATTTCCAAAACAAATTTCCAGTAAAAAAGGAAATACAACTGATCAGCAGATAAATACTAAACCTTAATTATTATAGGATGGTGAGTAGCAGAACTGTAACTGGTGAAGTTGAACGATTAGCACCTGTCCGTCTTGAAAGATGGTGGTGTAAGTGCCAAAGCAGTTCAGTTACTATGTGTTCTGCAGCACCATGAGTGACTAAAAATCCAATTCTTGAGCAACAGTCCATCCATGCCACAGATAGTGCAGGCGTAAGGTGCAGGGCGGGAAGATGAATCCGGCACATGACTAGCGCCTGAGGTCTGCTGCGCTTTTCTCTTCTTTCCTCTTTCTCAGCCCACTCGCTTCAGCCTCTCTGGGTACATCTACACTGCAGAAAAAAGACGTGAAGCAGCACGTCTCAAGAGCCCAGGTCATATGACTTGGGCTCACGAGGCTCATGCTACAAGACTAAAAATATCAGTGTAGATGATCTCATTTGGGCTGGAGCCCAGGCTCTGGAACCTGGCAAGGCCCAAGCAGGAATGTCTGCCCTTCTACTTTTCGCCCAGTAGCACAAGCCATTCAAGCCCTTCTTAGCTGACATGGGCTCTGAGACTCGCTGCCTGGTTTTTTTGTTTGTTTGTTTGTTTGTTTTGGGTTTTTTTGCAGTGTAAATGTAGCCTTTGACTCCCTGGTGCAGCATAGCCCTCCAGTGTAGCCTGTTGCTTGCTGCATCTTCCCAGCTTGTAGTGCCAATGTTGAAAGATTTTGTCCCTCTTGTAAACGTCCTTGAACCTGAGCCAAGGTTGGACCAATGGCCTTGGAGCATCTGCAAGGTCTCTATGCAGTAGGTCCTTTGGAATGCATCCATTGTTCATCCGGTGCAGACAAGGGAGACGAACTGTGTTTGAAAATAATGAGTAGACTTAGTAATTTTGCTTTCTCAAATACTTCAATGTCAGGACCTTTCCCCCCCACTTGATATTTAGAATACTGCAAATGAGGGTGAAAGGTGGTCAGTCATCCTCATGCCTTCTGTAGATGGTCCTGGTCTCACCAGCATATGGCAGCATGCTCAAAACACAGACCCATACTGCAGTGTTCAGTGTTCCCGCTAATGTTTTCCATCCATGTGCGGAATGAATTTTATGACGTGCACCAATATTGAGATAATGTGAGGATGTGAACCACTAGTAGAAACAAAAACCTAGATATATATTTTTAAAAATTTACCATAGGGATAATTACTTCAGCCAGGACAGGTTAGGCATTTTAGAACTCACTACTCAAAGAATTAAATTTAAGCATAAGAGAGAAATAAAATAATGAAATGCATAGACCAGTCAATAAACTAAAATAACAGTACTTTGAAAGAATAAAATTACAGAGAATATATGTGCATTGCAGGAAGTACCAAGAAGTAACAACAACACAAGTATGTGTTGAGGTGATTGTGAAAGAGACTCTGTGTGTGTGTGTGAGAGAGAGAGAGAGAGAGAGAGAGAGAGCGTGTGACTGACTGTGTGTGTGTGTGTGTGTGTGTGTGAGAGAGAGAGAGCGAGAGAGCGACTGTGTGTGTGTGTGTGTGTGTGTGTGTGAGAGAGAGAGACAGTGTGTGTGTGCTGGCTGCTGGGGAAGTGTATGAGAGACCGTGTGCTGTCTCTTCCCTGTATTAATTCCTGCTTCAAGTCCACTGGCTGTGGTAGAACCAGAGCATATCTTTTAGAAAAACATCCAGTCTTGACTTTAAAACTGCCAGTGACAGGGAATCCACTACAACACTTGGAAAGTCATTCCCGTGTTTAATTACTATCACTGTTAAAATCTTCACCTTATTTCTTGTGTGAATTTGCCTAGCTTCAGCTTCCAGCCATTGGAACTTGTTATACCTTTTGTCTACTAAATTGAGGAACACTCTATCAAATTTCTGTTCCCCATGTAAGTACTTT
This sequence comes from Natator depressus, assembly GCF_965152275.1. Taxonomy (NCBI): domain Eukaryota; kingdom Metazoa; phylum Chordata; order Testudines; family Cheloniidae; genus Natator; species Natator depressus. The sequence continues at coordinate 17,807,567 of NC_134242.1, read as the reverse complement.
TAGGCTGTGATCAAGTCACCCCTTAACTTTCACTTTGATAAGCTAAGTAATTTGATTTCTTTGAGTCTCACTGGAGGTTTTTCCAATCTTTTGATCATTCTCATGGCTCTCCTCTAAACCCTCTCCATTTTTTCAACAGCCTTCTTGAATTATGGCGAGCAGAACTGACCATGAATCTAGTCGTGGTTGCACTGGTGCCAAATGCAGATTAATGTCATCTGTCTACTCCTATTCAATATTCTCCTGTTTATATGTCCAAGGATCTCATTAGCTCCGTTCCTGGGGTTGAGTTTTGTTTTAAAAGCTCTCCCACCCTTTAGGTCAGATGGAAATTTATGGTTCTAAGACTGATACCAAGGGACTTTTTGTTAACACTGTCCCTAGGAGTTTAGTTATATGCCTTATAAATAACAGTGACTACATGGTTCAAGAAAGTATAAATTCTTTGGTTTATTGGACTGCCTATTGGGGTGCCAATTGCCTATCGGTTTATTGGGGTGAGCCTGAGCCTGAGAAGGAGCCAGAATTTACCAATGTACATTGCCAAAGAGCGACAGTAATACGTCAACAGCCCCCCCATCAGCTCCTCCCAGCACCTCCCAATCAGCTGTTTCGTGGCATGCAGGAGGCTGGGGGGGGGGGAAGGAGGAGGAGGGAGGGCATGGCAGGCTCAGAGGAAGGGCGGAGTGGGGGCAGGGCCTGTGACAGAGCCAGGGGTTGAGCAGTGAGCAACCCCCAACACACTGGAAAGTTGGCACCTGTAGTTCCAGCCCCAGAGTCGGTGCCTATACAAGAAGCCGCATATTAACTTCTGAAGAGCCGCATGTGGCTCCGGACCCACAGGTTGGCCACCCCTGGCCTACTCTATTCATGATCATATTTAATGGGGTGAAATTCATCTCTGCAAAGGGTCTAGCACAATCCCTATTTACCACTTACTTAGAGGTTATAAACTGGGGTTAAGAAATCCCTGGTGTTCATGCTGGCCCTCTGCACAGGGTAAATTTCAGCTAGTGAGCAGCATGGTCTTAGTTACAAGCTGGAGGGCACAGCAGGCCATTAAGCTCCCATGATTTTAGAGGGCAGAAACCTCTGCTGGAGCTGTGAGAGGGTATTGGTCAGGTTCTGCAATAGTGGAAGCTGCAATTAATTAACTTGGACCTTACATGAATGTGGAATGAGCTTTACTCCAAGCAGTCGCCAAAAAAAAAAAAAAAAAAAAGGAAAAGAAAAGAGAGAGCCATGATCACACAAAGTCACTATTGAAATTACTGATAAAATAGGAAAAATAATTTATGACCCTTCAGATACAATTGTGGTGTTCACACGTCCATCTTATTGTGCTATCAATAAGTCAGTTCTACATTATAACCTGCTGTTTTTCAGACATTTAAGTACACCATTAAAAGCCCACATACCCAGCAGCATATAAGTTCTGAAGATGTGGAGTAAAGTTGGTTGAACAGAGCTTCTTGTTGGTTAGAGATGAGCAAAAAGAAAAGCTTTTTAAAATTTCATACCAATTCTATTAGTTTCCTAACTGAATTTCCGTGCTTTTTGGTGTTTAAATCAGTTGTGTTAGTACTCTCTTAGTATAATTTACTAATTGAATATACTGGACAAATCACTTGAATATTCAGAGTCCCTGAACTTTGTTTACTGGTCATATGCAGTAAGGGCTAGATTCTACTAGCCATTGATTTCAATTGGACTGTTCAAGTTGTACGATATACATAAGAGTGATAGAATATGATCCTTAGCAAAGTGCATTCTTCACACTTCATTTACAAGTACCTATGAGGACATTAATTTAAATAAAAGTTGTGTCCTTATCATGCAAATATAAATAGTGTTCATAATTCTTTGGAAAATGGCCCTTGGCTTAGACATTTATATACATTATATTTTAAACGTTGGACGTTAAAAGTACAGCTTCTAAACAGGAGGGACTCCACTGCATTTTACAAACAGCAAGAAAACTCAACACCATTCATCCATCTTGAAACTAGCATCTATGCAGATTTACCATGTTTTCCAAAATATGCCCTATTTCTCTTTCAGCACCTGTGAAAATCTATAGTGATTATTTAATACTATTGTCAGTAAAGGGACATTTAATTCTTACCAAAGCCCTAGATCTTCAATCTGAGAAACCTTCTTCTAAACTGAATAAGCCCTTTGTGAAAGACAGTATTTATCTACTCATTGTTTTTTGCAAAACAGAAGACTTTCTTGATCAGTTCTCATTAGGCATTAACTCATGGTATTCTTTCTAAAGAAGCAGGCTGTATGAACTAAGAATTAATGGTTCAAGCAAAAAACAACACTGGCCCCAATCCTGCTGTTGGCTTTAGGTTCCACTGAAGCCACAGTAAGCACCATGAAACCACAGCCTGGCATTTTGGGGGCACTACTGCACTATAAAGAAAGGGTGTACAACCACATCCTTAGCAAATAGTACTACATATGTGATAAAACAGCTAGAATGACAGTGGCTCAATTTCCACAAAGCAGTTAAATGGAGCTCAGCAAATAATTTGTGTTTTTGGTTTGGCGACTGATCTGAAAAATCAGTATTATCACGAGTGTAAATCCATTCCCACGGTGGTTGGCAATCTTGTAGTCACCCCACTGGAAATGGCATTGCTGCCATGAAAAGCAAGAATGTCTAGTTTGGACAGCCACCAGAGATACCAAGAGCCTCCGGCTAGGTAAATATGGGGGGATAACTGGTTCTTGAGGTATGAGCAAATCAAAAGACTTAAGGGAGCAATGTCTGTTGCTGTCGCTTCTTCTTTGATACGTTCTGTGTTAGATGGGGAAGGTGTAGAGCAGTTCAGTGATCGATATGGGAAGGGAGTCTCTCTTTCAAGTACGGCTTAAAGACCCCAGTTACCAGGGCTGGATTATGACATTCTGAGGCTCTAAATTCTGTCAAATGTAAGAGGCCCCATACCATAAAAAAAAAATTATTATTTTCACAGAAAGGACATTGAATATATAAACACAAAAGCTTTATATTTGCATATATATACAGAGGTGAAGTTGTAAAAATAGAATTAAATTAATATATTTTCATCTGATTTCTTAATTAGTAGATATGAAAATTTTATATCTACAGCAACACAATAGCAGTTACAGTTGCACAGACCAGCCTACTTAATGGAAGCAGTACAACCTGCAGTATGTCTGTTTGCGCATCATATTAATTTTAACACTGAAATTTAAAACATTTTCTGTCGTGATTTTTGGAGAGCAAAGTTATTGATTATGTCCTCAAGTGATAAGCTATGGAGTTTGTCACTTTCGATGCACACAATGCTTAGGGCAGATAGCTTTTCTTGCGGCATTTTCTAGACAGGTATCTCTGTTCGCATTTGCTTCTCTATCCTCTGTCTCCCCCAGGACCACTAATTAATCTTGAGTAAACACCTCGGACACACACAGTGACAACAAGCTATATGCGTGGAAGAGAAAGAATTTACCAGAAAAAACACTGCTAATCTCTAGCCAGGCACTGAGACTGAGAAAAACTAGCCTATATTCAAGCAAATATAATGAATAGTATCGGCTTTAATAGCCTATAAATCACATATGCACATTGTTTGAAATAACTTGCTCACCATGTACTCAGAATATTTTGATATATATGTATATCTTCCTTCACTTCTCTCAAAACCCTCTAGTTATTCTTTTGTCAGCACTCTCTAATACAGGGGTGGCCAACCTGAGCCTGAGAAGGAGCCAGAATTTACTAATGTACATTGCCAAAGAGCCACAGTAAAAGTCAGCAGCCCCCATCAGCTCCCACACCCTGCTCCCAGCGCCTCCCACCTACCAGCAGCCCCGCTTATCAGCGCCTCTCCCTCCCTCCCCGCACCTCCCGATCAGCTGTTTCGTGGCATGCAGGAGGCTCTGGGAGGGAGTGGGGGAGCGAGGGAGTGGCAGGCTCAGGGGAGGGAGCAGGAAGGGGTGGAGTGGAGGCAGAGCCAGGGGTTGAGCAGTGAGCACCCCCGGGCACATTGGAAAGTTGGCGCCTGTAGCTCCAGCCCCGGAGTCGGTGCCTATACGAGGAGCCGCATATTAACTTCTGAAGAGCCACAGGTTGGTCACCCCTGCTCTAATATTTACTGTGAAGGTTCCCGAAACTGACAGAGGGAAGCCAACAAAATGTATCCTCCTTAAGATCCACTTGACCCAAGTCCATAAGACGATTGCCTGCAAACTTAGTCAGGTGAAGCATGGATAACGCAAGAAGCAGAAAGCGGCGTGCGCACTAAAATACACAATTGCATGTATGTACAGATCAAAAGAAGAAAGAACACACTAATAATTAAGAAAAATGAAGAAAAACAGGAGTTTTTGATATATACACGACTGAGCATGCTGGACTGTAAACAAAAGATGGCGGCCTTCCGGCTATTACCAACCAAGGGGGAGGGCTTTACATGACGTCACTCCTAGGACAAGTCCCATACAAGTATGAGCTTGGCAAGATGGCTTCATGACACTGCCATCTCCGACCTCACGTTTTTCCTGATTTTATCGGCAGTGAGATTAGTTATTTATTTAAACAAATTATGAAGGTATGGTCAGAATTTTACCAGTAGCAGCTGGCCAACAAGACACTGCCTTAGAAGACTGATAGTAGACTTACTCATAAAAATAATAATTTGACAAGTGCAATTATTGTTTTTTTTCCTCAGCCCTGGTCTCCGGCCTGTCAATAATGAACAATTAATGAAGGGTAAGGGTAGGTAAGGATATGAATGTACCCAGATGTGTCTATTTTTGTCATAATTGATCAAAAATGTCTATATTTAGAGAGAATCTAATTTTTCTCAGTTTTTTCTTTTTTAGGGGCCTCTCATATTGCAAGCTCATACTGCGAGGCCCTAAGATGTAGTTTAGTTAGTTTATGCCTTAATCCGGCCTTGCCAACTACAAACAGTTAAATCAGTCAAAGTATTATAACACTTTGGACAATTACAGTGGAATTTTTGATGCGCTCAAAGCATTGGCAAAACTCTGCTCTGATTGAATTCAATGGGAGTTTTATCACTGACTTCCCTGGAAACTGAATAAAGCCATCATGCAGTGCTTTGGAAAACCTCACCCTTGCTGTACAATGCTGCCGTTCTCTCTCCAACCTCACCCCCTCCATGAACACATTCACAGAAGATAAGAATGGACATGTAGAAAAACAATAGTAAAATGTCACACTGCAAAAAGATTGGTAACCCACATTCTAGCTTTATTGACTGCAGGCAAGTTTTTATTATGCCTCAAATAATTAAATTCTGCAACAGTGACATTAAAAAAACAGACCAATTTATCAAAATAATTGTATTCTGACGATTATGTACATATTATATACATTTTACAGTATTACAGAAACAGGCATTTTTATACATAATGTAAATATGGTAACCAGAAAATCAAAAACACATTTTGACCAAAATATTCCTATGCAATGTAAGAAATATATAGGGCACTTTAAAAAAAATTAGAAATAGTAAAACCATCTTTAAAAAGTATAATTGAGTTAGTAGAAATTGAATTAAATTACAATCAGATTAAAAAGTTAAACTAAAAAATATTACTTATGTATCATTCAAAAAAAGTGTAAAGAGAAAAAGAAACACACTTTCCTTTATATATTAACACCTTCACGCTGGTAGCAATGGTATGCCTCATTTCCAGCAATGGGACATAGCCTAGGAAATCCAGATTTCCATTCTCCAGGGGTTAATTCAAGAGTACCAAAATGGTTAGATTATAGCCTTTAGGCCTAACCCCTTTAAATTAAACAGCAAAGGTGTGTAACAGTACAAATATTGTATATTTTCATGCACCTCAATTACATTAATTGTAGGACTTGGTATACTTAACATACTGGGCCTCTGGTAGGTTAGTATTAACATTTGGGCTTGCAGTGCTAAAGGGAAGCAAAACACACTGCAGTGTGCTTACAGAAGTTTTGTCGCTGGTTTGCTATTCACCAGCTGAGCACAACAGTGTATATATAGACATCCCTCTGGATGACCTCCACAAGAAATGTAGGGCCCTAAATTCAGAAGGGGATATCTTGTACTAGTCTTATTAACTCACTTAAAATGCCTTAAGTCCTTTTACTCTCCAAAATGCATGTTCAACAGGCCTTACACACAAATGATTATTAAAATGTTTTGAGGATAGTGGGCCAGATACACATTTTATGAACTAGTTTGAGTATCACCCAGTTATTCTTCCTGTGCTGAGTATGTTTTCAACTGATGGGACTATTTTGATTTTGCATCTATGATTGTCTGAGTCGTTCTTTACATAATGCATTCCACATGTACTTTACCCACAGACCATCTTTTGTTATCTGCTGTGATTTCTGTAACTGAAACACCTTGATACACGTTAAAATTAAGTTTATAATAACTGTACATAAACAGCTGTTAACCTTAACAGCTATTAACAGCACCATATTCTTAAAGTTTTTATAGCTTGCATGTTTTAAAGTTGCACTGCATCTACATGCTGAGACCTGATCCTGCAAACACACATGCCCATGTTTACCTTTAAGCATGCAAACAGTCCCATTAAAGCCAATGAGACTGCTCATTTGTGGCCTAAACTTTAAACCAATCCTGTAATGCTTATGGGGGCTTCAGTGTGTAATTCAGCTAGCCCTTACTCACCCATGAATCACTGAAGGCAATAAAACTATTTGAGTGACTAACGTTGAGTAGTTTCAGGCCCGAGATCACTTCCCATATAAGTTACAGTGTAGACTGAATGCTCTTTCCAAACTTGGACAATAGGAAAGTTTAAATTTATACCAAAAATGCTCTTTTAAAACATTACCAGAATTATGACAAGAATGAGACCTGTCTGTCTTTGTGTTGCCTTAATATAAAAGAGATGCTAATCTAGAATATCAAAATAGTGTATTCACATATATGTATGAAAGCATCTAATAGAAAAGTAAAAAACATAAAAGGCAAAGTTTGAATTATTGTAATTAAATATCCTTAGAAAAAAGTTCATTTCAAGCAAGAATCTTTTGTTGAACATAACCCATAAAACAACAAAAAGTTACATTTCCCCTCTTCTATGGGCTTTTGCTGCAATGGCGCCACCTTCCTCCTCATCCTCCTCTTCCTCCTCATAATTTTCTTCATGACCTTCTTTTGCATTGTTCTCTTCATGAACTCCTTGCTCATGGTCTGCACCTTCATTGTTTTTTTCATCAGCCTGAAAAGATAAAACAAAAACGGAAGGATTCAGTGAAAGTACTGTGATGCTCTGTACCTCAGGGGAACACCCAGCACACCCATGTTTATCCTTGTAAAATGATTGTGTGGTATCCAATGCAAAGTTTGTCATGTTGGGTGTCCTTGGAAGGCTCATGATGCACTGAGCATGGTTGTTATAGTAATTGTTACAGTAATGTCATAGGTTATAATTTCAGGTATATAGTTATGAAGCTGAAAATGTATCCTCATGGCTTAAAGCAAGCCCAGGCAAAATCTCTCCAAGAGCAGAGAGGCAGTTCACACCTCATCAGGGCAGGTATGGGACAAACCCAGCCCAGCTTCACGGGAACAAAGGACACTGGCGTAGGCAGTAACAAAAGAATCTGTTGGACTCTCGAGTGAGTCACCCCCCTTCCTTTGGCCAGTTTGGAACTGTGATGAGGTAATGCTCACCTGACTCTGAAGGGGGGCAGGGCGCAAAGCCAAGAGGGAAGAAAGGACATGATAAAAGGGAGAGACGTTTGCCATGCTCCTCCTCTCTCTTCCACCTACATCTACAGACACCACACCAAGCGACTGAAGCACTGATCAAAGGGAAGAGCCCGGTTGAAGAGCAACCAGCCATCCTGTGGTGAGAAGCATCTAAGTTTGTAAGGACACTGGAATTGTTAAGATCTTAGAATGCATTTTGCTTTTATTGCATTTGACTAAATCTGACTTGTTACGCTTTGACTTAAAATCTATCTTTATAGTTAATAAAGCTATTTGTTTGTTCTACCTGAAGCAGTACGTTTGGTTTGAAGCAGGACAGAGACTCACCTTGGGATAGCAAGCCTGTTACATATCAATGTCTTTGTTAAAATGACAAACTCATATAAGCTTGCAGCGTCCAGCAGGCACAACTGGACACTGCAAGATGGAGGTTCCTAGGGTTGGGTTCCTCTGGGACCGGAGGTATTGGCTAGTGTCATTCGGTTGCACAACCCAAGGAGCAGCTTACATGCCAGAGGCTGTGCGTGAACAGCCCAGGAGTGGGGGTTCTGACAGCAGAGCAGGGTAAGGCTGGCTCCCAGAGTCAAGGATTGGAGTGGCCTAGCTTATCACCGGTCCAGATAGCACCAGGGGAACGTCACAAGTACATTTACCCATAAAACTTTAAAAAATATATATTGTGTGGTGGTTATAGCTTATCTTAAAACACATGGCTGGGTTAGGATAAAATTCTGGTGCAAGACAGAACTTATAGTTCTGAGGAACTGAGGGCAAAGGTGGCTTTAAACCTCTGAATTCTGGGATGGTCTGGAAGCTGACGCGTCATAACCCAAAATCTCGGTGGAGCTATAGGCCTGCCCCTAACTCCATCCACTATGTTGAGGCTTGCAAAGTGGCCTACATAAGGCAGGCTGCAGCTGTCCTATACAATTCCTGTGGCAGGGGGGACTGTCCCCTATCTAGTTCTGGAGGTTTTATAGCCCTGTATTATGCCACAGAGGCTGTAATGAGGATGAAAATTTCATCCTTTACAGTCTGATCCTGTTGAAGTTAATGTCAAAAGTCCCATTGATTTCACAGGAGCAGGATGATACCTTTTAGTGAGTTACATTATTAAATGCGGTTATAATGGAATATTTACAGAATTCTATAATCCTCATACATGACAGAATAGCACACTACACAACACAATACAGAGTCAGGGAGAGTTTCTGGGCTGTGTGTCTTGCAGGCACAGCATAGAATTTGCAGCCCAGATGTGTGTGTGGGAGGGTGGGAAGCACATTTAGAGATGCAATTAAATAGATAACGGCAGATGAAAAAGAGGTGATTCTCATGTGAAGCTGGAAGAGTTGATGAAGGAATTCTAGATGCTAGAGCTGGAGGCTCTCCAGGTTGAAAGGATTTTGGGAGGAATAGTAAGTGAATTAGGGCAGGAGGAAGTTGAGGCAGAGTTTAAAAGTTTATTTATGCTTAAAAGTGAGCTGCAACCTTTATTGTGTAATGTCTACCATGACTGTAGCTTTGTTAAAGACAACTAAACCTACTATTTTATTGTACCTACATTTTCATCATTTTCACCATATGGCTCTTCAGCATTGTGTTCCCGTTCCTTTTTCTTCTCTTCAGTCAAATCTTCTTGGACCTAAAAGGCACAAACTTACAGCTCTGCAAATTTCTGGTTTCCTTTAAAATTAGCGTGTGGCAAATATAATCCTTCTACGGTAGAACCTCAGAGTTACGAACATCTCGGGAATGGAGGTTGTTCGTAACTCTAATACATTCGTAACTCTGAACAAAACATTATGGTTGTTCTTTCAAAAGTTTACAACGGAACATCGACTTATTACAGTTCTGAAACTTCACTATGCAGAAGAAAAATGCTGCTTTCCCTTTATTTTTTTTAGTAGTTGACGTTCAACACAGTACTGTACTGTATTTGCTTTTTTGTCTCTGTTGCTGCCTGATTGCGTACTTCCGGTTCCAAATGAGGCGTGGGGTTGACTGGTTAGTTTGTAACTCTGAGGTTCTACTGTAGTATTAAAATGCAAAAACAAAACAAAAACCCAGTTTAAAAAAACATCACCAGCACATTGTTCACCTACTCTGAAAAGAAATGTATGAATTTATAGTACAATTGTCATACAGTGCTCCCCACGACAAGCCAACACACATGCACACACTGCACAGATTTGACCCGACCTGAGATTTCTATATCAAGTTTGTCCCTCTCCTTCAAATTTCAAACGACTGTATTAAGTCTGTACAGTGGTTATGATTAAATCAATCCCATCAGGAGGCTCCTATAATTAGATTTCAGGCTTGACATCTGATACTGACATTTAGTGGTGTGTATACAAAAGACTAATTTCCTCTTTAAATCTTTTTAGTATTCTCTCACTAGTATGTGTAGTGACCCTGAGGCTGATAGGGTCCAGAGTGACCTAGACAAATTGGAGAACTGGGCCAAAAGAAATCTGATGAGGCTCAACAAGGACAAGTGCAGAATCCTGCACTTAGGACGAAAGAATCCCATGCATTGCTACAGGCTGGGGACTGACTGGCTAAGCAGCAGTTCTGCAGAAAAGGACTGGGGATTACAGTGGATGAGAAGCTGCATATGACTCAGCAGTGTGCCCTTGTTGCCAAGAAGGCTAACGGCATATTGGGCTGCATTAGTAGGAGCATTGCCAGCAGATCGAGGGAAGTGATTATTCCCCTCTATTTGGCACTGGTGAGGCCACATCTGGAATACTGTGTCCAGTTTTGGGCCCCCACTACAGAAAGGATGTGGACAAATTGGAGAGAGCCCAGCGGAGGGCATCGAAAATGATCGGGGCTGGGGCACATGACTTACGAGGAGAGGCTGAGGGAACTGGGCTTATTTATTCTGCAGAAGAGAAGAGTGAGGGGGGATTTGATAGCAGCCTTCAACTACCTGAAGGGGGGTTCCAAAGAGGATGGAGCTTGGCTGTTCTCAGTGGTGGCAGATGACAGAACAAGGAGCAATGATCTCAAGTTGCAGTGGGGGAGGTCTAGGTTGGATATTAAGAAACACTATTTTTCTAGGAGGGTGGTGAAGCACTGGAATGGGTCACCAAGGGAGGTGGTGGAATCTCCATCCTTAGAGGTTTTTAAGGCCTGGCTTGACAAAGCCCTGGCTGGGATGATTTAGTTGGTGTTGGTCCTGCTTTGAGCAGGGGGTTGGACTAGATGACATCCTGAAGTCTCTTCCAACCCTAATCTTCTATGATTCTACATGTCAATCTCCTTGCACAGCTCTGCAGGTTTATTTTTGCCCTAGTCTTGCCCACAAGATTCCTATTGCCTTTTATGGGAGGTCAGGTCATGGAACAGTTGTAGGATCAATTGATGTGATTTTTAACTGGATACTCCAAGTTGCAGGAAACCTAAAGATTATATTTTAATTTTTTTTTCAATGTGACTAAGTTTCTGACTGCTTGGGCACAGTGAAAAGGCTTGGACCCAACTCACATTCACATTACACCACTCTAGCTATATAAATAGGCCTTAAATTGGATGAAAATGTAATTTACTACAGATTTATGGCCCTGTTACAGTGCTAGAGTAGCATAAAGAGGGAATGGTGAAAATTAGAATCCAGCCCATTTTTTAAAAAAACTGGTTATTCCAGTGGCTCACCAGTACTGCAATGTTTTCTGATTGTCTATCGGAAAATTTGTAAGGAGCAGCAGTGTAAAGTTCCTCACTCTACTCTGGTGATATACTTGGATCCATTTGCCGAAAAGACTATTGCTAGGAATGGGAGAGTCAGAGGCCGATTAGCCACTGAGCCAACAGGGCCCATGCCCAGGGTTCCCTGGCCAATTGGATGTCCCTGTGCCCCGAACCTGCTCCCTGGCAGGAGTGCTGGCCGGAACGGGGCAAGCCCCCCTTTCCCTGACCCCGCTCCCCAGCAGGAGCGTGGGGGGAGGGGGGGGAACAGAGGGACTTCAGGTGGAAGGGGTGGGGAGGGGCCCCCACTTGTTCTGGCCCAGGGCCCCATCAAACTGTAATCCGCCTCTGGGGAGAGTAGCTCATTTTCCGTACCCATTCGATTCTCAACTACTTTGTAAATACTTCCAATAAGGGTACCAGTTAGTTCTTTTATGGACACCAAATCATTTCACATACAACACTGAATAACTGCCAGAGAGGCAACTTAATACCTGTTGCTAATGACCTGGGTTGATTTCAACATATTTTAAGGAACTGGCAAAAGTTAAATACATACCATTTAATCTAAACAAAAAGTAGCAGAACTTCATAAGTGAGTGTTGAGCAATCCTACCTACTGCTTTCTAGTACAGCACTACAGGTAAAGCAGGAAACGGCCATTATTAGTTCAGTGTTGAAGAGCTGCAGAGCAGCATACAGGCATGCATGATTAGCATGCAACTCAAAATTCTAAAGAGGAAAAACAAAGTTGTTTCCATTGTTTTCTCAGTGTGAAAGCAATGTACTGACAGCTGCTTGGCTATTCAGTTGCATGCATACTGGGAGCTTAAATAGCTCAAACTACTTAAATGAACCACGGATAAATTAATCTGAGCTAAGGAGTCAGTAGTTAACTGGAAAACTGCTTGCATGAAACAGAGGTATGTGATTAAAGCATGAAGTATCAATGAGGTTTTCAGTGACACTTGGAGGGTTAGAGGTTTGTGGGTTTTTTTCCTGAGTTGTGATCAGTTTAATCCTTTCAGTAACTGCATAATTAATGCTCAAAAAGACATAGAAAATTAATGGACTGCCATACATCAACGTAAGTACTCAAAAGAAAAAAATTATGACTGAAGTATTACATCAATGGCCAAGGGAAAAGTGATGATTACTTCCCATCTTCCCAAAAGCTACTATGGGAAAAATGATACTTTTTTACTTTTTAAAACTAACTGACGTTCACCAAAGTGAATTGAGATCTGTTATGTTACCTGAGTTCCACATATACTCTAAACTCTTTTTATTACCTCTTCTTCTCCCTCTTCTTGGTACTGTTCATCCACATTATCTTCTTGCTGGTCAGGATTTCCTGCCATCTGCAGAAACAGAAGGGAAACGCAGTTCTACCATGCATGTCTCTTAATTTTAGTAATACAGATGGTTAGAGCTACTTGCACTGCAACTAAAATATCCTATATTCCAGAATAATAGTGTAGCAAATTTGTAATTTGTTGAATATTATTAATATTAGACTGGTTACATCCTTTACACCAAGTCAAATTAAAAAAAGACAGTGGACTGATTATAATGAAATCATTGTACAACAGAAATCAGACTACACACAGCATCCAGACAAAAAAGTACAGTGGTCCCTGCCATACAAAGTTCACAGTCTAACGGCAAATACAATAGGCAGGATGCAATGGGAAGCAAAGAGGAAAAAACAGACCAGGCTGTTTATTGGGAAACCTTGCTTGTGGGAATCATGGAAGAAGTAAAATTCTTTATGAGGGATATGAGTGAAGACAGGGCAGTGGCTTGGGAGAACTATAATGGGAAGTTGTTCACGCAGGGAGCAGTGTACAAGGTGACGTGGGGATGGTAGCAAAACAGGGCATTGAGCCTGGCAGTGGGGATGGGGGTGATGGGATTAGAGACAAGATCAAGATATCACCAGAAGCAGTTCTGTAATTTTACCTGCGTGTACTGTATAGAGTATAAAAACTGCCCAATTAAAACAAAGGTCTGTGTCTTAGTATCAAAGTTTGAATGTTTGTTACTGTCCTTCCTCGTACAGGTTTCAGAGTAACAGCCGTGTTAGTCTGTATTCGCAAAAAGAAAAGGAGGACTTGTGGCACCTTAGAGACTAACCAATTTATTTGAGCATGAGCTTTCGTGAGTTGTTTCATGGTGTCTGTGTATATAATGTCTTCTGCAATTTCCACAGTATGCATCCGATGAAGTGAGCTGTAGCTCACGAAAGCTCATGCTCAAATAAATTGGTTAGTCTCTAAGGTGCCCCAAGTCCTCCTTTTCTTCCTCGTACAGCATCTTTAGAACAGCCATTCTTAACATAGCTGTAAATATGTGCACACAATTGCACATGTTCTACAGATGCTTCCTTTTATCTGCTCACCACTAAATGTTCCTCCATCTCAGGATTCTCCTGCTTCTGATTATTTTGTTTGTGCTGCTCATTCTCATCTGGCAGATTCTCTTCTCTCTCTTGTTCAGCTTCTTCAAACTCGTCCTCTCCCTGATTGTTAGGATCATCAGCTGGGTTCACATCTTCCACAGCTGCCTTCTGTAATTTTTAGAAGGGTGTATTGTATAAGTACATGAGTCTCAGCAATTCCATTTCACTTGAAAATCATTATAGTAATAGTTACCTCAAGGCTGATCCAGTGCCTGTTGAAGCCAATAGGAGTTTTTCCATTGCCTTCAGTGGGCATTGAATCAAAACCCCAGTGATTATGAAAAGTGTCAGATTTACAGCACTGGAAATAAGTACGTCGGCCCTGAATAAGGATACAGCTGCGATGCGCACATCTGTCTACTAGAAATTAGACTGAGGCTACCAACTCACTTCACATAGGATACTGCAAGGCTTTTGGCTATTGATAATACAGCAAGTGATAACGCCTGATAAAAGTACAGCTCAGTCAGGACAACAGACAGGTCAGAATAGTTAAGTGTTAACTCTGATCAGGCCGGACTCCACGTAGCTCACAAAAGTTGTTCTCCATGTTACCCTAGGCTACGATATATTGACCTGAGCCATATTTGTATCAGTTACTTAAGGGAGAAAATGCCTGATATCTCCTCAACCTTTGCTATTCAATAAATACTGTTTTTCCTTTATGCTTATTATCCGATATTATCCCATAGATTTAATACTGCAGCTACCGAGGCACCAGTAACATCTTTGGGCTAATAAATATTCTTCTCTTCAAATATTTGCCACACAATCTAGTCTTCTAAATAAAAATGCATGTATGCAAGATCCTGTATACACCACAAAACTGAACAAAAAATATAATGAGGTATTTATGTAGAATTGGATTCTCCCCCCTCCAAGGTGGCATCTGCTGTGACGGACAACTGATGAAATGCTCGTTTACTGCTTTTGTATCCGAGTGTTCCCAGTTTAAGTCCCAACAGCGTCAAAATCCTCATGCACGGTTAGACCAGAAGCACAGCTCTGGGGTGTATTGAAAGACAGAATGCCTTCAACAATGACGACCCTACTCATTTCTAACAAAACAAATAAAATTAAATAAAGAATTTAAATTGTGTCCAAGATCTTATTTCAACAACCAGATTTGTCTTACCGCTGGTTCATCTGCCTGCTGGTTCTCTGTTTGATGCTCTGGTTCTTGCTGCTCATTTGCATTAATTTGATCTTCTACTTCTTCAGCTTCATCTTGGTGCCGATTGTCCCTTTCATACACTGACAAAATTAATTATTAGTATGAGTATTACAGCCGCTCTTGGAGTCCCCAACTGAGAAAAAGGCCCCATTGTGGTAGGTGCTGTACATATGCGTAGTAGTCCCTGCCCTGAAGAGCTTCTGATGTGATTTGCCTGAAGTTACACCAGAAATCTGTGGCAGAGCCAACAATTGAACCCAAATCTCCTGAGATCCAGTCTATTGCCTTCAGCATAAGGCCGTCCTTCTTCTCGTTTGTATATAATCATAACTGCACCCATCTTAGGCAATACAACCACCAAAAATCACCAATGAAATGTAGTCACTGATTTTAATTGTAAAGAAAATACAGTGCTCTCTTATTGGAATCCAAAGCAGCTATATTTATTTCTGAATGGATGAGACACTGAGGACACTTCAGATGGGGGGGGGGGGGGAAGGGAAAGAGAATTCAGTCTCACCTCCATCCTCTTCGTGGATGCCTTGCCCCTCTTCTCCTTGTACAATATCATGGTCCATATTGTCATAATGAGCTTGTTGGCTAAAAAATTATATGCAAAAATACAGTTTCAGTTTCACAGAGACAGTTCTGGCTTGCTTTTTTAAAGGATTCCCAGATTTACTTTCCTGTTAGCTAAGTTTTTCCATTAGCATTTTTAAAAGGAAATGAACATTATGGAACAAGACAATTTTGTGTAGGATACCTTACTAGCCTTTCCATCTGTTTTCCTATCTATAGAAATGGTGGGTGGTACTGTACTGGCTTATTCATAGGGCTGTTATAAGGACACAAGTTAGTGTTGGTACAGTGCTTTGAAAATGTAGGGTGCTAAGAAATGAAATCAAAGAGTCTTGTATTGAAAAATCTGTTTAATAATGGCCCCAAAACAAAGAAGTCATACACATGTACCTGAGCAATTTAGGCTTTGACCTGGCAAGGAGTTTGCTTATGTGGCACTACCTCTAGAATTGGGGATTTGGAGAGTACTAATTCACTTCCTTGTAATAAGGCTTTTTTTTTTTTTTTTTTTTTTTTTAATGTTACTCATGTTAATATTTCCTTATTACTGTGTGTTTCAGAAAATATTTCTGTAAAGATCATTATATAGGTTTGAGCTTCAAAAAATAAGTGAAGGCCACTAATGGCTTTGAAATTATCTCAGCAGGAGAGCAGAAATAGCATTAACTGAAGACAGGCACTAAATGGGAGACTGAAAAGGGTTAGGGGAGAGAAGATGATCTACAGCAGTGGTTCTCAAAGCCGGTCCGCTGCTTGTTCAGGGAAAGCCCCTGGCGCGCCGGACCGGTTTGTTTACCTGCCATGTCCACAGGTAAACAAAGGGCAGCCAGCATGTCCCTTGGCCCGCGCCGCTTCCCGCAGCCCCCATTGGCCTGGAGCGGCAAACCGTGGCCAGTGGAAGCCGCGATAGGCCGAACCTGCGGACGCGGCAGGTAACCAAACCGGCCCGGCCCACCAGGGGCTTTCCCTGCACAAGCGGCGGACCAGCTTTGAGAACCACTGATCTATAGTACATAGACTGTAAGTTACATTTACAGGAGCCTGATGTACACTTATAGGTTCTTTATTTTAATAGTCCACAGAAATGTTTGAACATCAGGGATATGAATCAAACCATTTTTTTTCTTTTTATAAAATTCAAAAAGTTAATGGTAAAAGTTCATCCTTAAACTCATGCTATTGGCTGCACAAAGGAAGTGGTATTAGCCCTTCACGTTCACAAGCATCAAGTTTTCATGAAATTATTTCAAGATATCTTCCATTTATGGGGTGCTTTTCATCCTAAAAGATCCTAACACATTTCAAAAACTGAAATTGTCTATGTACAGCACTGCTGACGTGCAGCCACCTCCGGGGTATGGAATAGCAACCAGGTAGCACAAAGCAAGCCACATAACTTTACTGGGAAAATATGTATAAACGTTCACCACACTAGGCATGTACTCGGGGCAGCTAGCCCCTCTTGCTGCTCCCACCTCAACAGCTATCCTCTAGTTTTAGTGCATTAGTTCGACGACAGCTAGCGGGGTATGTCTCCTCGAGGTGCAATTTATACCAAAGTGCAGATATACCCCATGAAACCCAGAGTGCAGATCACAGCACACATGTAAGAGAAGTTGTTAACCTTAGCTGGTTTTTGTACTGCTCTTCTCCTCGTTCAGCCTGTCTCCGTAGTGCAAGCTCTTTTTCTTGAAGCTGCTGCTGCCGTAATAACTGCCCTTTCAGCCTCTGCTGGTGTAGAGATTCCTGATGTTCCCTTAGCTGTTTGGCTTCTTCAGCTCTTCGGGCAGCCAGATGCTGCTGTTCCAACTGTTCTTCATAGGCCAGTTTGTATCTTTTTGTTACTCTCTGTGTCAAGAAGTGAAAGAAAGAAACATGTTTGAATATATACACTTCTGAACCTGCCTTCTTGGGTACCTATTTCTCATCCCTATCGGAATGATTTTCCTGGTAGAACCCATATTACTAGCAATGGACATGCTAAAACCACTGATGCCAGAAAAGGAGAGGTTGGGAGGAGGGGGCAGAATTATGCAGGCAATGGACGAGATGGAGAACAACGTATAAATAGCTGTTTTGTGATCATAAAGTCAAACTTCACTCTTGAAGCTTTCATCATCTTACTTAAAGCTACACATTAAATGTTCTCATTATAATCACAGCTGCTTTTTGTTTTTTTTAAAGGGGAATCAGAATACCTGAGGTTGTGATATAAAGTTTTTCGCACGAGAAATTTGATACTGCCACAGTACTAAGATCCAATGTTGACAGGCACTTGACATATTTTAGCAACTTAAAAAAATACTGCTACTGTTGGCCGTCTGAGGCTGTCTGGAGGTAGGGTTGATCATGTGGGCAGAGTGCAGGTGAAAGAATCAAAGGTTGGTGATAAATACTGTTTATCCTATGGCTATCGCCAATACATGGCAGCATATAGTACATGTCCTCCAACCCACACTCCAAATACATCCTGTGTAATATCTGAACTAAATGCAAACTGTGCTGAACTACTCAAGCACAGTTGGGTAAACGACACAGCTTGAACGCATCACCAAATTGTCTTTTCTTTTTTTCCCCGTACATTACTAAACAATGATAGCCATGGAAGAATATCGAGATTACTGACAAAATTATAGACCCTGAGAGCTTGACTAGGTCTTAAATGAAAGACGAAACATTGTTTGCAACCAGGCACAATAGAGGCAGGTATTGCGCAATCTTCTGCCATTGCAGCCAAATTATTGCCTCATAGCCTACTACGATTCCGGTCCAGAGCACCTCAGCCAAAGTTTGTCCATCGTGCTTGAATTCTATGCTTGTTTTGTTAGATCGATAAATGCATACGGGGGCTAGGATGAGACCAACAAGTTAATTTTTGTGCTTGAGACCTGACCCAGAATGTATTTCCAGGTCTTACTGTTTCTGTTTAAAGCTCAACAAAATATGCCTTGCCCTTACTATACATTAAATTCCCTTTACTCCTCTAGGCCTGTTCATCTTACAACTAAAATGCTTTGTGAAAATATTAGCAAACACTTTGAATGAAGAGTGTTTACTGAAGTTATACCAATATCTGAAAGGGAAATGTAACTGCATTTGCTATCACAGGATGACACTTCAAATCTAATATTGTAAAGAAAGTCCCCCCCCAAAAAAACTCAAACACAAACCTTCCCCTCCCACAACCCCCAAGCTTCAGACTGGACTCAATGTGGCTTCCCTTTTGCACCTGCAGTTATTTGCAAGTGGAATTAATGTCACTTAGAAATTAACCCCCAAATTCAGAAAGCTCTTAATCGTGTGCTTAACTTTAAGCATATGCTTAGAGTCCCAGGCATTTAAGTGCTGTGTTTTAAATGTTGCCTTACTCCTCAACTGCTTGCAAATCCAAATGATACTAATTACAGCTGCAACTAATTACAGGTGCAAAGCAGGGCCTGCAGTTGACAGGTGCCAGAAAGGGTGGCCGTTGTTGAGAAGAGAATCTTGCACCTCTGAGTGAATGCGTTCACCCAGCATGTTGGCTGCTTCTTCTTTATGTTCCCGTTCTTTCCAGTCATGTTCTTCTGGTGCTTGATCCTGTTCTTCCACCAAGTGCTCAGGTTGCCCTGCCTGCTCCATTTCCTCCTCCTCAAGTTCTTTTCTGTGCTCCTCTTCAACTTGGTCCATGTGTTGCTCTTCATCTTCTCCTGCTTCTTGTTGCTGCTGAATATTCAGTTCTTTGTGAGGGTGACCCTCATTTGCTTTTCTGCTCAGTAAAGTTTCATCTTCATCTTCTCTTCTCTTGGAATTTATTTCTTCCCTTTCCTGTGGCTTCTCCTCATTCTGGGGTACCTGTGTAAAATCATATATTAATTCCATGATATTTCAGAGATGTCTCTACTTCTAGAGTCCATGACACTATAAAACATTTGCATGACTTCCATAAAGGCTTAATATTTTATAATGTTCATAAAAGAAATTGTCCACCTGTTTATTATGATCAGTGATTAGGTCTTATAATCACTCAAGGCCTCTTTCATGTAGACTTCAACATGATCTGAAGTAGCAGCTAGACATCTGTCTACCTATTTGTAGGTGTAAACAGAGTCATCTTTATTAATATGTGCATCCACATTAATTGTTGGCACAAGAGGATACAATTTATTTAGGGCACAAAATTGTGCCTGCAAAAAGTAGAAGTTGCTGAATATCTGATCCATAATTTATACTCTTCTCAGATTTGGTTATGTTCTAGAAAATGCTAAGGGTGAGATTTCCAGCCTTACTAAGGATGATCAGCACATTATTCTAAAAGTGGAGTCTTATTAAAGTGAGTGATAACTTGTGGAGTAAAATATTACTCCACATGAGTAAAGGCGGCATAAATCAACTGTGTTCTACAATAAAAATTAAGGACCAGATTCTGATGCACTTACTCGTGCTGAGTAGAATTTCACTCAATAACCAGAACCGATGGGCCTACTTCTGAAGTAAGGTACTACTCAATGTGAGCCTGGGTATCAGAATCTATTCCTTGGATCTATGCAACTAAAAAATGACAATGACATGAAATAACTCAACCCACTTTTAATCTAAAATGAAGCCCAAAATATTTATCTTCCAGTTTAAAAAAAAGGGTTTTATTTTTAGGCTTGGCAGAATTCAATTTTTATTTTTTATCATGTCAGTGGATAATATTGATGTTTATTTTAAAGCATTTTTTCAATTTTTATCAATATTTATTAAATTTTCACATTTACACAAAATGTGGGGGTTCACAAAATTTTTTAATGACAGTAGGTGCTGAGGTTCAAGAAGTTAAAGCTGGAGAACAGTTAAAACACAAATTGTTAACATCATACGTCAAAATATGTCAAAAGTAAATATGTTTAAATGAAAGTCTAACAAGTTCTCAAGCAACGTTTTTCTTTGCCTATCTGTAAATTTTGATTTTCAGCTACGGAAATATTTTTTCATCAGTTTGTGTATGTACAATGAAATCAACATTTACTGATATTTAAATCTAATTCCTCTGAGCCTATTTGTTATGATTCAGAAATATTTATTCTCAGCTTGCAGAGACACATGTAAAACAAGAGCTCATCCCCGGATTTTACATGTAAACCTGCCCTTTTTTTTTTTTTTTTTGCATGCAGCTAAGAATGTTTGAACTGTAAAATATTGCAAAGATACATTCAGATTTCTTCAGAATTTGTGTTTCTTCAGAAACAATCTGGCAAATTCAACACTAAATTGAATCTGCATTTTTCATCCAAAAAAGACTTTTTTGTTCAAAAAAGGTCATCAAGCCCTTGTTGAAAATCATCACGGAAAAAAATTGCTGCAGCAGTCAGTGATTTTCACCTCTTTTTGCTCGTCAGCTGCATTTTCCTCATGTGCTGGGAGGTCACTATTTGGAGATGTTGCTCCCGCCACTGCCGCTTCCTGTGGAACGTTTGGCTGCTCTAACTTTTCAGGTTGTCGAAAACTTGGCATTTTGTTGAGTGTGTCCTTCAGTTGTTTATATTCTTCTACCTGGGACTAAAATTGAAATATACCCATTGTACTACGCCAGACAACAATTATTATTAAAATACACACTCACTCCGGAGTGAGTTTGTTGGCAAAATAGTACATAGAATCTCTCAACCTGCAAATCAGATCAGACATCAAGATTCTAAGACTGGTTGCTTCCATGCATTAGATAGCCGTGATTTAATACATATTCCTCAATCACAGTGAACATGCAAATACAAAACACACAGGAAAATTCCTACAGTACAGAGATGGCGATTAGTTTTTCATGCCAGGCATAGGAAGAGCTGAAGGGAATGATTAAATTTTCTTTACACACTTTAAAATGAAAGAAACAGAGTGCCATGGATTGTTTCTCATCTGGTCAGTAGCAAGAGATGAAATTCTTTTTAGAAACAGTAATCAAGTTTAAAAAACAAACAGACACAAGTGATTAAAAATTCTCAGCTATCTTCAACCTTTAGAGAATTGTTACCAATAGATAAGAGTCAAGAGAAAATATTATGGGAGAAAAAAAAAATCAAGCAAGCTGGAGCAACTTTAGTGGAACACAACAAATAAAGTGACAACACTCCCACTGGTGGAAGGGAGTGAGTGGGAAGGGAAAAGATAAACTTAGAGCTGTTAAATATCCCTTCACACCCCAAAATAAGATGTCAGGGATCCACTTCTTTGCAACTGCACTGATGTTTTTCAGACCAACGGAAGACCTATTCATTTTCAGCAAGCTACCCATGCTGGACGTTCAGGCAGGATTGGGAAACTTTTCACAAGCCACTCCCCATAAAGCAGGTGTACAAGAAAAACCATTCAACTCAGAAAGCAGGATATTTTCAGAAGGGGCATCTTTCATAACCAATTACATCTATCAGATACACGAAAGGTATTGCCTAGCACTGCAGCTTACCATTTACATATAACCCCTCCACCTTCTCCTGTTCCACTTCCCCTCTCCTTGTTTTAAGGTTTATAGCTCTGTGGGGAAACAGTTAACACTATTTGGAGCTAAAACTTGCCACACAATCACTCAGCTTTAAACAACACTTAAAAATCGCTCAAAGCATTCTTTATTGTTTGAGGGGAAAGAGTGGGTTCTAAAGGCATCAGATTCTCTGTTACTTTTGTGAGGAACTATTGATTTGGGAATAAATAAAATGAAATGCTTCAAGTTATTATTTTGGTAAAAACTCCAATTTTTCTTTGGCGATTAAAAAAAAAATCCAAATGAAGGTATAGCAATTGGCTACAGTACACACCCAGTGATTGTATAGGTCCCTTTATGTATTCGATGTAATATCATAACAATCAATAGTACAGCAGACAGATATGATGCATCATATATCAATGTATAATATTGATACAAAACAAAATCCACAGTGCTACAGATTGACATGATGCAATATATGATAATAGCTCCGAAGTTAGACGCACCTCAAAGCATCTTCAAAACACTATGGCATCGATTAAAATGGTCAGGCCTAAAAGCAAAGCAGAATGTGAAGTAATTACAAGTCTGGCTTTTCTGGCGGGAGATCTTGCTTTCTCTGTGTCCCCCTGCCCTGCTTGATTCATTGGAGTCTCTGACGATACATTTTACAGAAAAGATTAAAGACAATATTAACTACAGTCCCTAGATAAAACTGGAATAAGGGTCTTAAACGTAAAAGGTTATTCTTGAATCTAAATTTTCTTTCCCCTTACCGGCCATATAGAGAGATTACTATATACAGGATATTCTTAACAGTGTTCTCAGTTCCTCCAATTCAGGACTCAAAGGTTGATGCTATACTCCACCCCACTATACAAATCACTCCATGCTAAAAGTTGTTATCTGAGATCTTAGCCTAAAGGGAATTAATATTGGTGTGAAAATAGAGTTTATAATATATATTAACTTTTCTAGCTCTTTGAGCTATAGAAATCCAGGTAAGTGGTGGTACTTTAGAGATTCAGGTCAAAATATCAATGTAGTGTTGACTGCTGACATTATCCATCCTTTTAAATATCTACCATATGTCCAACAATAATGGGGTGCCTTTTTGAGTGGTTTGTCTGAGTAGTACTGCTGTGAATCCTTTCTTCAGCAGGTCTGCAAGAAAAACTATGCAAACTGTGTTAAGTATCGCCTGTTGATTTCAGAGAATTCACAAGATGTATGAGTACTCTGTTTAATAAGATGAATGTAACATTATGTACGTGGACAGATAAAGTCTAAAAAAAAGCAAGGGTAGGTTTTGTGTTCAAGGGGACGAACCAAAGCCCAGCGAAAATCAATGAAAAGTTTCCCATTGGCTTCAGTAGACTTTGGCTAAGGCCCTAGGTGGGATTACAGGAGACCTATTTTTGAAGAGTTTAGCAAGACCCCCTGAATTTTAGCCAATAGTGGAAGAAAGATTATTGCCTGCTACTTTGAAAAATTGGCTTCCAGCACATATTGCTATCTGAAATGACATGTCTTTACTTTTTTCAATCCATGAAATACAATTATGGAAGAACATCAAAACACTGGCCTATTAGTACACAACCTACCTACAACAGTAAACAAAATTTAGGAAGGAACATACAATCCTATAGCTCCCACTCATGATTCCAAAGATTTTGATAAGTGGTTTTTTTACTTACACTAGATTCCTGTTTTCCTTCCTGATCCATTCTCTTACCATACTAACTTCCCCCAGAACTTTTCTTTTCATCATTATCCTCCTTGATCTTTTGGTAATAGTTTCCCAAGATAAGCAGACAACCTATACCTCACTATTGGGACATGTGGCTACTACTGGAATAGCTGGCTGGCTGTGTATATAGAATTTTTTAAAGCTTGTTAATGCTCCTCCTTTTTAGTGTCTCCAAAGCCCATGTGGTGTTCTATGTTCCTCCATTCACACTCTGTCTCTACTGAACCAGCTAGTCATTTCATTCCACTTGCTTTGTTATGCTAGAACATACACAAAGCTAGACCTCATAGGCTTAAGTGAACCAGTTCTTTAAATGTGATGTGTTCCTCAAGTGTCAGAACCTTGACACCTTGAGTTAACCAGAGTTCTATAGGAGAAAGAGAAAGAAAGGAAAGCCTTCTGCAGTCTATCAAACTTGGAAAGCTATCACTCTTATCAGTAATGCATATGCTCAGTTGGACCCATAATGGAGCTGCCAAAGACCAAAAAAATTATTTAATTTGCTATAATTTTCAAATTTAGCAGCAGCACTTCAAGGCATGCATTTTTCCCTGAGTGTGTAGCAAGGTGTTAACTGCAGATTCCCATGCAAAAAGCTGCATGCATAAGATTATAGTCAGCTGAGGTAAGATAAAAAAGATCCAGGAAGATTAAACAGATCTCATAAAAAGGAGAGCTGATATTTCTGTTTTCCTTTCTGACCTGTGCAGCAGCTAGTGCACTCTTGTGGTCTTCCAACGTCACTACAAGCTGGTCATGTTGGGAGAGTAAATTCTTATGCTGTTGCTACATAAAAAAGAAGAATGTTACATGTTTCATATTGTTTGTTCTGGGTTGCAACAGCTTAACCTTCAACTGAAATATATCCCCACAGATCTTTCAAATTTAAAAATCCTAACTGGGAATAACACACACTTTGATTTTTTTTTAATGTGTGTTTAATGTGGAGTTCAATATCAGAGTGGTAGCAGCAAACACCAAATTTAAAGCCAGAGTTTTGTAACCACAGTTGAAAGTTGGAGCAGATGTGGAGAGATAGGACCTGAAATGGAATGCACATCAATATTAACATTATTTACCAAAAGACACATGGCAGTTTATGAAGAAACCTTTCCTTTTGCAAATAAAACAAAACAGTCTTATAGACAGGACCATGTTGGATCATGCTCGGTATGGGCCGAGGGATGTACTGGCCACCACTTCCAGCAGCTCCCATTGGCCTGGAGCAGCAAACCGTGGCCAGTGGGAGCTGCGATTGGCCGAACCTACAGACGCGGCAGGTAAAACAAACCGGCCCGGCAGGGGCTTTCCCTGCACAAGTGGCAGAACAAGTTTGGGAACCACTGAGCTAAAGTATAGATGGCAAGAGATAAGTAATATATTTTAGTCATTTTTTTCAGAAAAGTTAAACATTTCCCTCATAACCTACCTCCAAGTTGTTGAAATAATGGCAAAGAATTTCACATACACTAGGAGGAGATTCTATTTCTAGGGAACAGAAACCAACCTTGACATCTTGTAGCTGGGTATGAATATCTTGGTGTGCTTTTCTCAGGTGTCTATTCTCCTCACGCAAATTATACAGAGATTCTATTAAAAACAAAACAGAATGCAAAGACTGAACTCAGTCAGATTTATGCTATCGTAATTTTAATACTACAAGTTTTAAAGTATTTGCTCTTAAATACCATGAAAGCCTAATTCAAGGTGATGTACAAAAAAAGGATTATTATATAAATTGCATAAAATGCCACGTAACTGCAGTAGTAAAATACATGAGATCAGTGCACAGAAATCCAAGGAGCTTGTGCTGACATTAATGTGTTGCTCTGACCCCTATACAAAAACACAACCTTAAATTTTCAAGGCCAAGTTCATTAATGCTGAGTGAGCATGAACGATGACCTCTTATGCTTGGTGTGCGTGAGTGTGCATGTACACGCATGCCCAACCCCATTCTCGGTCACACACACCGGTACTGATTTCTGTTTAAAAAGCAGTGGCAGGTGAAGAGTTTTAAGCTGTGTGGTATGACTGAGTATGGCTGCATATACCCTTTAGCTTGGAGAGTTCCTGCTCTTTCTCTTCCTGTATTTGTACATATTTCTGCTTGTGATCGCTGAATGTTCTTCTAAAGTCTTCTCCTTGTTTTCGGTGTTCCTCCTCGAGGTCTGCATGCTGTTTTTTTAATTCTTCATGTTGACTCTGCAAATGCCAAATTGAACACTGGAAGGAGTTCTGCACCTGCATATCTGGCTATTATCATCTTTGGCAATTTGTTAATTAAATCCAGATGAATAGAAAGCATTCATAACAAGAAGTTTATTATTCAAAGCCTGTACACTACAGTTCCTACTCAACACAAAATTGCCTCTGTGTCTCTGTAGCTCCCTGTTCCAGGGACTTACCATCCCCCTTGGCAGCTGTTATATCCCTCTGAGAGTTGCTGAATACACTTTCTCAGAGGCAGAAACTCTCCATTAATAATCTGGATCCACAGCAATATTAGAAGTCAATATTGTCAATGACTTGTCTGCTGTTTCTACAGCCAATATGGAATATTACCTCTACTGGAAACATCAGAAAATTCTTTACAGCATGCTCCCAAAGGTTTCTTCACATACATTATCCAGCTCCTCTGAGGTCAATGGCAAAAGTTCCATTGACTTCAGTGGTGCTGGACTGGCTAACAGTTTCCATATAAAAGACTTGCAATAGCAGAGATATCACTGTAAATCCAAGGGAACCCTTTAATCTAAAATGGTGAATAAAGTTTCTCATAAGTATGCATCAAGAGTAACCAGGAAACCCACTGGAGCTGGAAAGACTTCAAAAATGCTGGAAGGATTTAGGAGCACAACTCCCATGATTATCAATGGGACCGTGTTCCTAAATCCTGTTAGGTACTTCTGAAAATTTCCCTCAAGCACAGGATTTTCAAAAACACTAATACGCTGTCCTTACGGATGTCAGGGTGAGTTTAACTGTTGATTTCAATGGAGCAGAGTTAGGTCAATGTGGAGCACTTTTTGAAAAATCCCACCCTAAAGGCATGAGTCTATGACACTGACTCTAGTTCTTTTGCTGTAGTAACCTTAAAGGCTCATGTCATGAAGTACAAGTTTAAAACTAACCTGCATTGTGTGTTCATTCTTTTTCAAGTAAGAACTTTAAAAAACCACGCAACGTTGGCTAGCTATTGAAATTGCAATCCTACAAATAAACCCACTTTCACTGGCTAAACACGCCATTTAATTTTTTTAAGCTTCTCTTTTTCGTTACCTTCCAGGAATCTTTTGCTATGCATATAGCTGCATCTAAGATGAAAAATTACTAAACACCAGAAGACTATAATTATTAAATTACAAGATATTCGTCTAATAAAATACACTGAAGCAGAGCTAGCTGCCATTTAAAAAGGGCTATTAATTGTGTACACAAAGTTACTTGCCACTGCATATTTTAATGTACATGTTCCCCACTACATATTATATTTGCAACAAGCATAACTGAATAACGCACAAAATTCCACCTTTTTCAATGGATCTATGCATAATATCTGCATTGAAGTCATTCTATTTGATGCAAAACAATGGCAAAAGGAGTAATTATTTGATTGGTGCATCCCAACTATAAAAATTCTTGAAACTATTTCCAAAATGTATGTCAAAGTATTTATTACTTTGGACATTGAGTACAATTTCTAATATGCAAAATCTTTCCAATTTTACCTAGTGGTATGCATGTCAATGTCCTCCTCAAATAATTACGTAACTCACCAGAAAACACAGCTATTCAATACATGATGCAATCAGTTTATCCTTAAAGTACATTCATGAAAGGAAAATATCTTTTTGAAACAATACACTGACTCTTAGAGATGGGTCAAGAAAAATTAGTATGTTTATATCCCATATTGCTACCCCCCAAAAGAGGATCTCGCTGGTACCTACCTTCAACATTTGGTGTTGTACATTCAGTGTGCTATATCTGCTATTTGAATCTTGCTGAGAAATGAAAATATTAACGTTAATTAGGGACAGCAGAGTCTCATATCCTGATGCACTTTCATGTTCCTATTCTTTGTAAAGGATATTATACAGAAGCTGTAAACTAGCAATTATAATTCAGCATGGAGCCTACCTGACCTGGTCTCTCTTTGGTTCTGAAATATATCAGGGATAGCAATTCTGCAATAGGTGCAGTAGTAATGTATTTTTAATTACACTACTATTCCTCCCGCTCTTTCCTTCCCACTTTAGACCCAAAATAAACAGCAATATGCTTTCACTTATCATTACAAAGAGCTCTTTACAGACCTCCAATATATTTCCAATGACAGTCTCAGCTTTCCTCCTGGCAGCTATTGCACAAACCAAACTTTCTTGGGGATTTTAACTTACCAATCAAAAAACCACTGGTTACAAGACTCTGGCTCTGTCCAATGAGAAAAGGACAGCAGCAACAGGATTTATGGTACCTTCTTATCTCTATTTCTCTCCCTATTCAGTTTTCTCCAGTCAAGATTGGCTGATAGGAGACAGCTATTATAAAAAGAGTACCATTAACTTCAGCTACCATAGTGTAAGCGGAGGAGTGTTTTTCCAAAGTAATTCCCTAGAAAGAAACTCCCTCTCTTACTAGAACTCACATCTTTTGGATCTTTCTAACAGGGTGCATTTAACATACGTAACAAAAGTGGAATAAGTCAAGGCTATTTCAATAGGGTTTTGTAAGTCTCTTATCTTTTTGAATGATTTTAATTACATACCCTATCCTTTCCTTTGTAAATAGAGTAGTGTCATTAGTTTTTGGTACCAATTCTTTAACATTCTTTTTTTTTTTTTTTTACTTACCCTTCCTTTATTTAGTGTTTCTTGTGCTTCCAGTTTATAAACAAGAAAGTCTAGGAAATAATAATAATAAAAAAGGAGACTATTAAAGAAATATTTCACTGACAAAAAAGCTTGGGGGCCAGAGTCTGTAGGTACTCTGTGTGTGGAATTCCCATTTACAAGAAGGTATTTTGAATACAAAGTAGCTACAAAGTTGGGGAATGTTGCATTTACAGCTTTCCTGAGGAACTATAAAAACTAAGGAAATACTTTGAATTTTAAATCTGATTGCCAAAGTATTTGCATATAAAACAGTTTATACCAGTACTGTACAACGTATGCCAAGGCAAGCCTGGGACTACTGGTGGGAAACAAAATGTGTTTCAGAAGTCTTATGTACTAGATTTAAAGGCCCAATAGAGCTATTAAAAGGAAAGGGGAAGTTAAATTGTGCATTTTCTTATGAGAAGATTACACTTGAAAATCCTGTTCAGCCACAACAACACAGGAACGTCAAACAGCAAAAAACACAAAAACACTTCCCACCCCCTTTTCATTGTGAGTTCCTTTGTACTCTTCTTTATTTTCTAACTCTGAAAAAGATGACCTGCCCTTTACAAAACTAATGATTTATTGTCCACTAGATGGCACCACAAAACCATCTAGGATTTTAGGGCAAGAAAACCCCAAACAGCTTTTAATGCTTTTTAATCTTTTGTATCAAACAAGTTACTTTAACTGAAGGGCCATGAATCGCCTAGCTAGCAGGAACTATTTTTAGGAAGAGTACAGGGTGGACTTTCATGACCTCATGCCTTAAAATTTCAACCAAGGAATTTACACGATGAAAAATAAGTTAGAAAAGTTAACAAAAGTATTGTACTCTTAAAACTTTTGCAGAGGGTGCCTTTTTAAAAAGAAGAACATGTATTATTTGCATAATCAAACACAGCATATGTCCAGTACTGTGTTATTCAAGGACATTTAACTAAGATCCAGATTCACAAATCATCTCTATTCAGGACAGGCGTTTTAAGCATGTACTTAACTTTAAACACACAAGTTTCTGAATCGGGGCCTGAGTACTTTATGACATGCATGAAATGGAGGGGTTTTTTTGTTTTTGTTTTTAAATATCCAATAAAAGGACTTGTGCACATATTTATATCATAGAAATTCAATATGCTGTGTCTAGCAACCTGTCTATAGCAGTGGACCTACCAGTGAATTACAGGGATCCATAATTTATAAAATTAACATATATAACTGAGAAAAATGAAAAACAAGAGTTTACCTTCTTTTGCTTTCTTATGTTCAAGCCTTTCCTTCTGTAAAGACTTTTCTAATCTTGACCTGTGCTCATAGACAACTGAAAAGAGAAAGATTTGAACATAGTAATTCACTTTACAGATAACAGAAAGGGGAACAATACATAACAAATAGTATTGGTGCAGAATGCACAAGGACAATCCAAAGTCAATTACACCAACTGAGAATCTGGTCCTTAAACTTTAGTACTAACCATTTAATCTTTTATTTATTACTCAAATTCTGTTTGTGCTATATCTCTTTCTATCTGTGGCAAGCGAGTTATACACTCGATTTGTTTATGGGGACGGTCAATGCTGGTAGACCAAAAATTAGACCTACCAGTTTATCTTTATTTCTTTGGTACGCATGTGTGAATTTTACTATCTTTCCAATCTCTTCGGCCTTGCTTGTGAAAAAGACAACGAAATAAATCCTGCTTAGATTCCTCAAGACCAGAATTCTTGCAGCACTCCACTTGCTCACAAGAATGGAATAGGCAGGTAAAGTAGTAGGGCAGATGAGAAAGGCAGAATAGCGCAGTGGTTGGCGGGTTAGCCTTGAAGTTGGGAGACTTGGGTTCAGTTCTCTGCTCTGCCACAGACGTATTGTATGACCTTGGGAAAGTCACTTAGTTGCTCTGTGTCTCAGTTTCCCATCTGTAAAATTAGGATAATAGTTCTTCCATACCTCAGTAAGGATAACTACATTGAAGACTCAAATACGGGGAGACTCAAATACGGCCATATAAGTACCCCGAAGTGGATTCAGACATAAACAATGTCTGATACAAGTGATCTCTTCTTTCTATCCCAGCCCCCAGCTGAGTGGGACATCTTGTATAAAATCTGATTGTCTTTTGGGTGCCCACTCTTAGTAAATGCATGGTGCTGATGTCTGAATCCACTTTGTTGCAGAATACATGGGCCCTGTCGTCCTTCACGGTAACACTAACTCAGAGAAGCGACCTCATTTTTTTTTTCACATTATCAGTCCAAGGTGTGAAAATCCCTAATTTAGGAGAGCATCTCAGTTCAGGAAGGGCGTCTAAGCTCCACTGATTTCAATGGGACTTAAACCTATGACTAAATTTAAGCATGTCCTTAAGTGCTTTCTTGAATAGAGGTCAAAACTTCTAAATTGCCTTTCACAGATTATATTAATTATTGCCCTACTAGCAATTAAGCACTTTAGTTAAAGATATAATTTCAACCCAAATCTCGTGTGTGTGAATTTTTTTTTCAATCCTCAGTTGTTACAAGTAATACCTACAGTTACTGTAACTGGAAATGAGATACAATTTTATCTCCATTTTTTCCTGTTTGTTTACTTTGTATATCTAACAGCATTTTGTTTGAGTCAGCTTTGCTTTTTCCTCTGGACAGTCAGTTATTTGTATGGGTCTTGCACAGAGCAACTGGGGTGAGAAAAATATTTAATATAGGAAAATATGATTTGTAAAAACCACAAAAATTGTTGCATGGTCTCAGATATATGTAATCGCTGAAATCACTTTTACTTATTTAAATTGAATGGATTAGGAATGATGCTATCTTTTTATCCTCTGGTTACTAGTTATTGTAAAAAGTGAGGCATACAGAGGTTTGTTTATGTAAGCAAGTACTGTAAGACAATATATAATAAGCAGATACTGCTTTGGGTATCAGCAGCAAAATTTTATTTATCTCAAGTGACAATAAACCAGCATCAAGACAAATCAAATCAATATATGTATTGTTTGGGGCTGTAAAATGATTTAAAAAAATTAATCATGAGATTAAAAAAATAGTTGTGATTAATTTCAGTTTTAATCGCACTATTAAACAATAATAGAATAGCATTTATTTAAATATTTTTGCATGTTTTCATCTATACTGATTTCAGTTACAACTCAGAATACAGTGCTGATGATGGGTACTGCTCAATAACGATCCAAAGAAGTACGGATCGATGCACATTCATTTAAATCATTTGAGTCAGATTCCACCAACAGAAGGTTGATTTTCTTTTTTGGTGGTTCGGGCTCTGTAGTTTCCACATTGGAGTGTTGCTCTTTTAAGACTTCTGACAACATGTTGCACACCTTGTGCCTCTCAAGATTTTGAAAGGCATGTCAGATTCTAAAACCTTGGGTTGAGTGCTGTAGCTATCTTTAGAAATCATATATTTGTTACTCCTGGGGGAATTCTGCACCAAAATAATCCAAAATTCTGTGCCAAAAATAAAAAATTCTACATATTTTATTTGTCAAAATAATGCAATATAATCACACCAGTTTCACTTATTTGGGTAATTTATTTAAACTACCATACAGAAAAAAAAATCACAATAACTGTTCAGCATTTCCTAAACACATAAAGGTTAAGTTACAAATATTTGGTAACCAATACCCTGTATTCCATTTGTAATCCTGGATTTTCATTTAAATTACATTAATTTTATTTTGGTGTTTGGTGTTTTGTAAAGTAGAATGTCACTTTAAATGGCTCAGACTTTCACACATGCAAGTTATACAGCTTTGCTAATAATTGTCCTGCATTTTTTTTTAAATGGATAAGTAAAATAGATTCTGAGCTATAATCTAACCCCACTGTGCCTCTGTGGCACAGAAAAAAAAGGGAGAAAGCACATAGCTCTTCCTAGCTGAAAATTCCATTACTGTAATTTATAATACGGCTCCTTTACGCCACTCAAGCAAGGAAAAGGAACCTTAAACAACTCTGACATCATAATCAAAAAGGCTGACAAAGGAGGTGCTGTCGTCATCATGAATAGGTCGGAATATGAACAAGAGGCTGCTAGGCAGTTCTCCAACACCACATTCTACAAGCCATTACCCTCTGATCCCACTGAGGGTTACCAAAAGAAACTACACCATCTGCTCAAGAAACTCCCTGAAAAAGCACAAGAACAAATCCGGAAAGACACACCCCTAGAACCCCGAGCAGGGGTATTCTATCTGCTACCAAGATCCATAAACCTGGAAATTCTGGACGCCCCA
Source organism: Natator depressus (assembly GCF_965152275.1). NCBI lineage: Eukaryota > Metazoa > Chordata > Testudines > Cheloniidae > Natator > Natator depressus. The sequence continues at coordinate 17,774,582 of NC_134242.1, read as the reverse complement.
TCATCTCAGGCATTGGCACCCTGAGAGCAGGATTGTCTGGCTATGTAGACTCCCTCCTCAGGCCCTACGCTACCAGCACTCCCAGCTACCTTCGAGACACCACTGACTTCCTGAGGAAACTACAATCCATCGGTGATCTTCCTGATAACACCATCCTGGCCACTATGGATGTAGAAGCCCTCTACACCAACATTCCACACAAAGATGGACTACAAGCCATCAAGAACACTATCCCCGATAATGTCACGGCTAACCTGGTGGCTGAACTTTGTGACTTTGTCCTCACCCATAACTATTTCACATTTGGGGACAATGTCTACCTTCAAATCAGCGGCACTGCTATGGGTACCCGCATGGCCCCACAGTATGCCAACATTTTTATGGCTGACTAGAAAAACGCTCCCTCAGTTCTCGTCCCCTAATGCCCCTACTCTACTTGCGCTACATTGATGACATCATCATCATCTGGACCCATGGAAAAGAAGCCCTTGAGGAATTCCACCATGATTTCAACAATTTCCATCCCACCATCAACCTCAGCCTGGACCAGTCCACACAAGAGATCCACTTCCTGGACACTACGGTGCTAATAAGCGATGGTCACATAAACACCACCCTATACCGGAAACCTACTGACCACTATTCCTACCTACATGCCTCCAGCTTTCACCCAGACCACACCACACGATCCATTGTCTACAGCCAAGCTCTACGATACAACCGCATTTGCTCCAATCCCTCAGACAGAGACAAACACCTACAAGATCTCTGTCAAGCATTCTCACAACTACAATACCCACCTGCTGAAGTGAAGAAACAGATTGACAGAGCCAGAAGAGTACCCAGAAGTTACCTACTACAGGACAGGCCCAACAAATAAAATAACAGAACGCCACTAGCCATCACCTTCAGCCCCCAACTAAAACCTCTCCAATGCATCATCAAGGATCTACAACCTATCCTGAAGGACGACCCATCACTCTCACAGATCTTGGGAGACAGGCCAGTCCTTGCTTACAGATAGCCCCCCAACCTGAAGCAAATACTCACCAGCAACCACACACCACACAACAAAAACACTAACCCAGGAACCTATCCTTGCAGCAAAGCCTGTTGCCTACTGTGTCCACATATCTATTCAGGGGACACCATCATAGGGCCTAATCACATCAGCCACACTATCAGAGGCTCATTCACCTGCGCATCTACCAATGTGACATATGCCATCATGTGCCAGGAATGCCCCTCTGCCATGTACATTGGCCAAACCCGACAGTCTCTACGTAAAAGAATAAATGGACACAAATCAGACGTCAAGAATTATAACATTCAAAAACCAGTCGGAGAACACTTCAATCTCTTTGGTCACTCAATTACGGACCTAAAAGTGGCAATACTTCAACAAAAAACCTTCAAAAACAGACTCCAAGGAGAGACTGCTGAATTGGAATTAATTTGCAAACTGGATACAATTATCTTAGGCTCGAATAAAGACGGGGAGTGGATGGGTCATTACACAAAGTAAAACTATTTCCCCTTGTTTATTTCCCCTCCTACTGTTCTTGTAAAGAGCTGGAAATGGCCCACCTTGATTATCACTACAAAAGGTCCCCGCCCCCCGTTCCCCGCTCTCCTGCTGGTAATATAGCTCACCTTTCCTGGTCACTCGTTACAGTCTGTATGGTAACACCCATTGTTTCATGTTCTCTGTGTATATACAAAAAGAAAAGGAGTACTTGTGGCACCTTAGAGACTAACCAATTCATTTGAGCATAAGCTTTCGTGAGCTACAGCTCACTTCACAAGTACTCCTTTTCTTTTTGCGAATACAGACTAACATAGCTGTTACTCTGAAATCTGTGTATATAAAATCTCCCCACTATATTTTCCACTGTATGCATCCGATGAAGTGAGCTCACGAAAGCTTATGCTCTAATAAATTTGTTAGTCTCTAAGGTGCCACAAGTACTCCTTTTCTTTTTACGGATACAGACTAACAGAGCTGCTACTCTGAAACCTTAATTGACTAAGAATGGGAACAATTAACTAACAATGGGAACATTAGCAGCCTGCCTGCTTAGTTGTTACATTTCTGCTCTGCCAAAGGGACAGAGCCTGCTTCATTCAGCCCTACACCTCCACACCTGGGATGCAGCAAGTACAACTGCAAGTGAGAGGGACAGAGTGAGTCTCCTTCGCTTGTTTGCACGCAGGCAGGCACCCAGCCCCATAGCCATAATGTCTCTCCACAGATGCACGCACGCACGCCCAGCCTCCCCCCATCGTAATCTGCTGTCTGCTGCCAGCTGCTCCCAGGAGACGCACGCAGGCTGCTGGAGAAGAGGTTTGTGTTCCCCACAGATTTCTGCTCCCTTATTTTTCTGAAGGGGATCCAAGAAATCTACGAGAGGTATGAATTCTGCGCCCCTACAGGGGCGCAGAAATCCCACAGGAGTAATTAGTACCTTCTTTGCATCTTGTCAAATCTGCAGTGAAAGTGTTCTTAAATCAAACATGTGCTGGGTCATCATCCAAGACTGCTATAACATGAAATATATGATGGAATACAGGTAAAACCCTGGAGCGGGAGACATACAATTCTTCCTTAAGGAGTTCAGTCACAAATTTAATTAACACATTATTTTTAATGAGTGACATCAGCATGAAAGCATGTCCTCTGGAATGGTGGTCAAAGCATGAAGGGGCATATGAATGTTTAGCATATCTGGCATGTAAATACCTTGCAACCACAGCTACAAGGGTGCCCTGCGAATGCCTGTTCTCACTTTCAGGTGACATTGTAAATAAGAAGCAGGCAGCACTATCCCCCGTAAATGTAAACAAACTTGTTTGTCTTAGCGATTGGCTGAACAAGAAGTAGGACTGAGTGAACCTGGAGGCTCTAATGTTTTACATTGTTTTGTTTTTGAGTGCAGTTATGTAAAAAAATAAAGTCTACATTTGTAAGTTGCACTTTCACAATAAAGAGATCTCATTACAGTACTTGTATGAGGTGAACTGAAAAATAATTTGTTTTTTTTACAGTGCAAATATTTATAAGCAAAAATATAAAGTGATCACTGTATACTTGATATTCTGTCTTGTAACTGAAATCAGTATATTTGAAAATGTAGAAACACGTTCAAAAATATTTATAATACATTTAAACTGGTATTCTATTATTATTTAACAGTGCAATTAAAACAGTGATTAATCACAACTGATTTTTTTAATCTAGTTAATTTATTTTGCATTAATCAATTGAATTTACTGCATTGTTCACTGTTACAATCATTCGAATAACTGTCCTGGAATTGCATCCAACTAGATGGCAATTTATGCACGTTTCCCTACACTACTTAAAGAAACTGGCAGCCTGGAAAAATAACTGTTGCCCTCTGAGGTTTATCTGAATTCATCTGCAGTCAGCCATGTGTATGCATGATCTGACAGATATGGAGCAATGGTTAACCACAATATTACTGAATTCCAAAAGATTCAACAATAAAAATTGGTTGGATTCAGGCTGGTGGTGATGTCAAGATATTATTGCTAATCTATATATTCAGATTAGTTATCTAAAATATCACTGTCGTTTTCAGACTCCATTTCACTGGTGGTATCATCAAGGCCAGTAAAAAAGATGATAATTTTCTTTAAGAGAAATGAAATAACCAGTGTTCAGTTTTTTATTCTCTGAAACATTCTTTTTATTCTAATAACTGATCAATATTTTCCTTACTTCTCCATTTAATATCCAGTATATTACAACGCTGTTTACTTTTGACCTTGTAATTTCAAATCAACACACCTTTTGGTCTAGGCAAAAACACCTGGCATTGTTTATGTTGTGGATTTCTTATTCTGTGCTATATCATCTAGTTCTTTGGTTAAATCTGAGCTAAGATAATGAATTCTCATTCTTAACTGATGTTGAAGAAATAACTCTTTGGAGTGTTCTGGAGGGTAGTTTGTTGTACACACCTGAATGAAAAAAGTTTGCTATATGTTGTTACAGGGTTCTTCCCTCATTTTTCTCCAATACCCCTGTAAGTGTTTGCAGTAAGCATTTTGCCAGCCAGTTTGACACTGAGTAATAAGCAGCTGATGCAGAGTGTGCGACTGTATTTCCCTAGGAAAACCTAATATTGCTTTGAAACCAACTGAGGTCCATAATCTCTTCAAGCATAAACTATGTGGCAAACATCTTGCAAAAGCCTCAATAGTCTGAGTAACAAAAGCATGTGTCACGTGTCATTTTTGGACTTCTGGAATAATCACTGGCTACCTCTAAATCACTTATTCTTCTTTGCAAAGCCACTATGCTGTCTTTGCCGAGGCTTCATAGCATGCTTCCATAGATGACAATGTGATTTGTGGTATGCTTCAGTGAATGCTACAGAATTCACACCAACTAATTTCTCTTTCAGTATCTTAGTCTAAGTCTGGTCACCAAAAACTACAAATCAAACTTTTCCTATTCATTATGTTTTGGTGTTCTTGTAATCCAGCCAGCATGCTAGCATGTATGCTTTGTGATATTACTGCCCTCATACTCCATAGTAAACGCTTACGGTCTACTGACAACCCATTTTCCTACAAGTAAAAATAAAAAGTTCCACATCCATTTATTGGATTTGTGCAGCCAGAAACAGAATATTGCATTGCTCTGACACAAACAAGATTCTTCTTAGTCAATAGAAGACTTCTCTTTTTCAGTTATGGGATATCTTGTGCGAAAGAGATTCTATATACTCTAGATTCAAGTCTTTTCATAGTGTGCACCACATCTTTCCAAAGGTGATCACAAGGACCCTCTCCTCCTGCATTTGTGATTGCATGACATCCCTATGGCTACTAAAGCAACTGATTAGATGGAAATGTTACATCAGGGAAGTATTATGAGTGTATATTTAGCTACCTTGGTGCAATAAGGCAGTTTGAAACAAGGAGTAGAGTCAGTACTATGTGACCAGTCAGCTTTGCATTGCAGGTCACAGTTTAAGAACCTTTGCTATGTAATAATTCTACTTCCAATTGTATTTAGACAAGTGATTTAATACCTCTTATGTATCTATACATCATGATGATATGCTCAATGCCTTGGGTACAGACAGTACACTTGTAAGGGAAAATTGCTCCATCATCAGAAATAATTAACCCTTTTAGAAGCTCAAGACTAGAGCTGTGCAAAATGTTTACAATTAAATCAAATCTGTGAAGCCAAATCCAGAGCAAGTTCACTGAAAGATTCTAGACAGTTTTTGAACCATGTCTCAGGTTTGCTCAAAACTAGGTCAGTTTTGATTTCACATCACAATTAGATTGGGAAAAAATAGCAATTTTGAGGGGCTCTCCTCTTTTGAGTTTCAGGTATGAACAAATCCCAAACTCAAACATAATCTCATGATGAAAACACAGATATATCTGAAATAGAAGGAAAATGTTCACACAAATCCCCTGTGAAGTAAAAGTGCAGTTTTACACAGCTGTGCTTAAGACAAACTGACCACACTGTGCTGAAAGACTTCTTGTTCCCTTTCCAAACCGTAACTTGCAAGGGTCCTTGCAACTTATGAAACGAATAACTGAAAATTGTAAGTTTCCAAAAAAATAGAAAATGCATTTCACCGAAGAGTGAAGTAGGTACCAAATGGCATAGTGAACCATGAACAAGAAATATCAAGTAAAGATTTGCATTTTGGCAGTTCTAAAAGAGGGCTTTACAGCCTTAAAAACTGTTCTTAATTCCTCTAACATGCATTCTGCAGACTTGTGGGCTAGTGATTTATATAGAAGTGTTTACATTTTTGCTTAGAAGCAGGATTGCTAAACAATCCTTGTCACCTACCTCTACTTTGCTATTTATCCCCTAAAGTCAAGGGCATCAGTGAAGATGAACTAATGTATCAAGAGCCACTGCAACAAAAACAATCGTATAAATGAATATTCACAAAGTCACCACCAACTAAGTTTCAGCAGAGAAAAAAAATGGAAGAACTGTAGTAATGGTTTCATCTTGGCACTAAAGATTTTGAATGTAGAATTACATTGCAAAAGGAGCAGTGCTTGTAGCATAGCAACTCATGAGAAAAATTAAAATCCGTAATGCTTTTCTCCTTCCATGCTATCAGGAGTGGAAGTAGGCTTTTCAGCAGTCAGAGGCTAAGCCATAAACACATGATTCCACAGAAATATTTTTCACTTCACTTCTTCTTCTACTTTGCCTGCTATTGTAACTTCCTCAGCAAACTTTGATTTAAAGGGTGAAAAACAACGAGGTGGGCAGAAAGAAAGGAGATAAAGAACTCAGTGGTTTGGCTCTTAGACCACACTATTTATACCTTCAATGCTCCTTTGAAAAAACAATTTAGTTGAGGAAAAAATATGCAGGGGAAAAAAACTGACTTTTTACAGGACAAATGTTCAGTTTTGATAGTAATTAAATAAGATACTGAACTTTTAGAGCCAAATACTCAGTTGGCATAAATTGGTATCTCCTTCTATACCCAGCACTATATTCTAATCTTGCTGGCCCCGAGGCTGTAAATCCAGCCTTGTCTGAGAAGCTTTTGAATCTGGACCCTCTAGAGAAAGGAGGAGATTACCTAGAGACTAAGCTAATGGTACTCCACTTCTTATGCCATGTTTAAACACGTGATCAGTCTCTCCTCTGAATCAGGATTGGCATTTCAATAATTGTTTCGGATTCTGATTATGTACAATCTACAAATTACTTATACTCTGTAGTCTTGTCAGAAGATGCTACCCAAAGCCCTGAAAGTCTAAAGCTATACTAGCAGTAAATATAAAGGGACAGAGGTTTCATTAATAGTCCTCATTTGTGACCGAGGCCGAAGTGTAAATAGTATCTGGACTCAACAATTTTGAAAATCGCTAGTCCACACTGCATGCCCTTCTCAACACCTCATTTCCCTTTTGAACATTAAAATATGTTTTTACATTCACCAATAAAGATTCACACAATTTCTTGGGAGGGGGTTGAAATATACAAGGATAATTAGAATGTTTGTTTGCCTTAATTAAGAAACGTTTATTATGTTAATATGGACAAAATGAAGAAGTTGCTCGAAGGAGATTCACAGTCAGAACTGTTGGTAATAAATCAGCAACAGCAAGTGCAGAGATGAGGTAATGTTTTGAGTGTCTCAAATGAGCAGATGTTTCAGAAGCACAAAATGTAACTGCGAAGAGCAGGGAAAGAAGAGTTAAGAAGATTTGTTTTCTCCCAGTTTATTGACTGTAACAGATTTTTTCCAGGGAAAAATAAATCCAGGGCTTTCTAAGTTCTCCAATTAAGAAAGAAATTGTAAAATGTGTTACTACATTTTCCATACTGTTCTTTTCAGAATTTGGCACAACCGAATATTAAGCCTTTCAAGTTTCTATGGTTGCTTTCCTCTTACTTTCCAAACCTCGGCCTCACCCTAGCACACTACAGATCTTATTGATCTAAAGTGGCCCCTATTACCATAGTATCTGAGAACCTCACAATCTTTAGATATTTATCCTCACAACACCCCTGTGAAGTAGTTAAGTGCTGTCATTCCTATTTTAACAGACGAAGAATTGAGACCCAGAGAGAGTGACTGCTTTGAGATCAACTCAGGAAGTGTGTGCCAGAGCAGGGAATTGAACCCAAAGTTCCTTCGGACAGCTGATTGGGAATGTTACAACAAAACAGTTTCAGTGTAAGCTGCTGCTTTGTCAAACCTGAAATGTTTCACAGAAGCATTGGTGGTTGGATCAACTTTTGTCAAATCGCAGGCAGGTTCGGATGAAAATCAGGAAAACTGCCTCATGAAAAGGGGTGAAATAACTTACTCCTCCCCTTGAGCAAGTGGGAAACAGAGGAGAAATGGTGACTGAGTCACAATTCGTTGTCTAGTGTGGTTTGCTTCTGGGGCAGAAGGCATGTAGCTACACCCTTACTCAGGACAGTATGTAAAGTTATAAGCTAGCTCTTACAGTGTGTAGAGGATCTAACCCGATCTTGGCCCAATGTTAACTTTTAGTAACTACATTCTGTGTTACTTTAATTGGCTACACTATTCTTTCTCCCTTATCCATCTTTGCTGGTGTCACTAATGGCTGCTGTATTGTACATCTAAACTGAAGTGCCTGCACATAGATGGAGTTGGTATATGCATAGCTGTTAATTCTATAAAATTACCTGCATGCTTGAAAAAAGGCACCTCGGGAATCCACAGATGACCGTATAGAAGCAAGCAGTATAGCCTCAAAGAAAAAAGCCCCAAAGCAGAACCAATATGGTCACAGAATCATAGGACCGAAAGGGACCTCGAGAGATCATCTTGTCCAGTTCCCTGCACTCATGGCAGGACTAAGCATTATCTAGACCATTCCTGACAGGTGTTTGTCTAATATGCTCTTAAAAATCTCCTCTCTATGCCATTATCTAAATCATTGATGAAGATATTGAACAGAACCAGACCCAGAACTGATCCCTGCGAGACCCCACTCGTTATGCCCTTCCAGCGTGACTGTAAACCACTGATTACTCTCTGGGAATGGTTTTCCAACCAGTTATGCACCCACCTTATGGTAGCTCCATCTAGGTTGCATTTCCCTAGTAGTTTATGAGAAGGTCATGTGAGAGGGTATCAACACCTTTACGAATTTCAAGATATACCATGTCTACCGCTTCCCCCCTATCCACAAGGCTTGTTACCCTGTCAAAGAAAGCTGTCAGGTTGGTTTGACATGATTTGTTCTTGACAAATCCATGCTGACTGTCACTTATCTTATTATCTTCTAGATTTTTGCACATTGATTGCTTAATTATTTGCTCCATTATCTTTCCGGGTACAGAAGTTAAGCTGACTGGTCTGTAATTTCCTGGGTTGTTCTTATATCCCTTTTTATAGATGGGCACTATATTTGCCCTTTTCCAGTCCTCTGGAATCTCTCCTGTCTTCCATGACTTTTCAAAGATAATTGCTAATGGCTCAGATATCTCCTCAGTCAGCAACTTGAATATTCTAGGATGTATTTCATCAGGCCCTGGTGACTTGAAGACATCTAACTTGTCTAAGTAATGTTTAACTTGTTCTTTTCCTATTTTAGCCTCTGATCCTACCTCATTTTCACTGGCATTCACTATGTTAAACGTCCAATCACCACCAACCTTCTTGGTGAAAACAGAAACAAAGAGGTCATTAAGCACCTCTGCCATTTCCGCATTTTCTGTTATTATTTCACACCTCCCCTCCATTGAGTAACGGGCTTACCCTGTCCTTGGTCTTCCTCTTGCTTCTAATGTATTTGTAGAATGTTTTCTTGTTACCCTTTTGGTCTCTAGGTAGTTTGATCTCTTTTTGGCCTTGGCCTTTCTAATTTTGTCCCTACATACTTGTGTTATTTATATTCATCCTTCGTAATTTGACCTAGTTTTCACTTCTTGTAGAACTCTCTCTTGATTTTTAGATCACTGAAGATCTCCTGGCAAAGCCAGGTGGGGTCTCTTGCCATACTTCCTATATTTCCTACGCAGTGGGATAGTTTGCTGTTGTGCCTTTAATAATGTGTCTGAAAAACTTCCAGCTGTCTTCAATTGTTTTTTCCCTTAGACTTGCTTCCCATGGGATCTTACCTACCAACTCCCTGAGTTTGCTAAAGTCTGTCTTCTTGAAATCCATGGTCTTTATTTTGCTGCTCTCCCTCCTACCACTCTTTAGAATCATGAACTCTACCATTTCATGATCACTTTCACCCAAAAGGGCCTTCCACTGTCAAATTCTCAACCAATCTTTCCTATTTGTCAAAATCAAATCTCCACTAGTAGCTTTCTCCACCTTCTGAAATAAAAAATTGTCTCCAATACATTCCAAAAACTTGTTGGATAATCTGTGCCCTGCTGTGTTATTTTCCCAACAGATGTCCGAGTAGTTGAAGTCCCCCATTACCACTAAATCCTGTACTTTGGATGATTTTGTTAGTTGTTTAAAGAAAGCCTCATCCACCTCTTCTTCCTGATTAGGTGGTCTGTAGTAGACTCCTACCATGACATCACCCTTGTTTTTTACCTCTTTTATCCTTACCCAGAGACTTTCAACAAGTCTGTCTCCTATTTCCATCTCTACCTCAGTCCAAGTGTATACGTTTTTAATATGTAAGGCAACACCTCCTCCCCTTTTTCCCTGCCTGTCCTTCCTGAGCAAGCTGTACCCTTCCATACTAATATCCCACCAAGTCTCTGTGATGCCAACTATATGACATAGTTGTGTTTATTTACTAGCATTTTGACTGTCATGGACAGTCAAAATGTTTTGTCAATGCAATGGCGGAGGCGGGGGTAGAACGGGAGGCATTCAATACTCCTTGAATTAATCTCAGACGAAAATATTCTGTTTAAAATTTGCCGTGACAAAAAAAAAAAAAAAGCGGGGGGGCGGGGAAGGGACCACACACCATTCTAGCTAAATAACAAGTTCTCAAAAAACTGCTCTGCTGCAATTCCCCTGACATAACATTAATTATAACAGAGGAGGAAAGTGATTTGATGAAAGAAAGCTTACTTGGCATTCATGGACTAGTTCACTCATCTTTGGTGTGTACTCATGAAAACGTAATCCAATTTTTCAATTAAAGACATTCTTGTAGTTTAAAAAGCCAGTGGTTTCAATATTACATTATCAATTCTTTTACAACTACAATACTGTACCTCACTTTCTTGGTATGCCAGAAAGATGATCTGAGAGATGTAAAGTTTGGAACACCCTAACACACTGCTTTACGCATTGAAAAAGTAAGTTTCCATCTTGGCTGAAAAATATTAAAATCATACAGAATACTAATCAATTATCTTACTGAATATCACGGCTACTGTGCTACATAACTTTCCAAACGTTCTCTGTGCCTGCAGAAAAAATCTTCTTTGGTCTGAAAGTAGCAGGCAGTAGTAATCTTGGCAATCCTCAGTATTTATTCTCGCACAAACTGTCAGAGTTGGACTGAATCAGCAGTATAAGGTAAGCCACACTGGCACTTCTCTGGTAACCCTATCGGTTTCTAACCCTATTGGCTGGAAAGAGAACCATCCACATGTAAATCAATGCAGTGCTCTCTTATTTCTTAATTCTGAAGACAGAAAGAAACAATTGTTCTAAGAGACATGAAGAGATCCATTCATACCAATGTGGGATTGACTTTGAAGCTTAATGGTAACTCTTCAGACCACAAATCACATAAAGTCTTATGCCGGGGTGGCCAACCTGAGCCTTAAAAGGAGCCAGAATTTACCAATGTACATTGCCAAAGAGCCACAGTAGTAAGTCAGCAGCCCTCCATCAGCTCCCACCCCCCCGTTCCCAGCACCTCCCACCCACTGGCAGCCCCGCTGATCAGCACCTCCCCCTCCCTCCCAGCACCTCCCGATTAGCTATTTTGTGGCGTGCAGGAGGCTGGGGGGGGGGGAAGGGGGAGGAGCGAGGGCATGGCAGGCTCACAGGAGGGGGCAGGAAGGGGTGGAGTGGTGGCAGGGCCTGTAACAGAGCCAGGGGTTGAGCAGTGAGCACCCCCCAGCACACTGGAAAGTGGGCACCTGTAGCTCCAGCCCTGGAGTCAGTGCCTATACAAGGAGCCGCATATTAACTTTTGAAGAGCCGCATGTGGCTTCGGAGCCACAGGCTGGCCACCCCTGCCTTATGCATTTGCTTACTATTATGTTGTTGTTCATGTATTGTGAATATTCATTGTGAATTTGATGGGACTGCTCTCTATGCGTCTTTCCAGTCCTGGTGGCTCAAATAGCATGATCCACTATTTTACTGCTGACCGTCTTAGCAGAAACATTCAGCTATCCACATTCAGAGATTGAGAGTGGATCCTGGGAAAGTATCATCACTCTCCCCTGCAATCCAGCTCCTTGTGGTCAGACTGTGCACCACAACTGCATAGTTCAGAGTTACAACTACATTTGAAATTTATGTGAAAAGCAGATTTTGTAAAAAGCAGTAGTATTTCAAGTCACTGAAAGTAGGAAAATTTTACTTCGTTATCTAGAGTGCAGGAAGTGACATTAGAGAAGTGCTACAGAGAAAGAAGAATGCTGAAAAACATTGACGTTTTTTCATTTTATAGTCAACACTTATTTTCTTCATAAAGGACAAACTTTTTGTGTAAAAATATGCATTTTTACAGCTTATGCATGGAAAGATTTGGTGCAGAGGCAGACTATTATTTTGTTAATTTAAAACAACTAGAATTGCCCGCAGAGTGTTGTAATTACATTTTCTAAAAAAAAAAAAACCCAGAGTAATTCTTTAGAACCTCATTTACATTCTATAACAATCAGATTTGCTTATATAAGAGAAACAGATTTGTCCCAATACAGACTTATATTTTCAGATAATTGCTCATCTGTTAAATAAATTACAACCAGTTATCACAAAAGAAGAACACAAAGCTTTTCAAGACAAGCAAAATGACTTGCTGGCAGCAGCGCTTCCCAAAAAGTAAACACTGCTTTGACTTTTGATGTCCTGTAAAATAAGAGAGCCCTTTGTCACAAATGTTGTATATGGTTTTAATTTTCTTTAAAGGAGACTCACTATTTATATCTATCTTATAAATTCAAGTGTTTGTGATGTATTTGTCATAGAGTTATTGTTGACAGTAGATGCATAAAAAGAAAGCAAGACATACATCACTTGTCCGTGTGCCATAAAAGTCCTTCACAAATCACAGTCTCTTGATACCTACTTGTCCCTGGAACCAGAAAGGGACACATCACACTTATTTTTCTTCAAACATTCGAACAAGAAAGTAACACTAGAGAACATGAGACCTTCTGTCAGATTTTTGGTTTTTGCTATATATAACTGTTAACACCCAAATACCACAGTGACTCATATAAATTAGATAGGACAGAGACATACCACAACCAACTTTACTTATAAAAGGTCCCCTCTACAACTTATAAAAGGTTGTATAACTTTTTTTTTTATTGCAGATTCTTCCTGCTTCCATGCAAAATTCCCTTCCTTCATATATATTTTTGACAAAGCTTTGTATGTGGGAAGCACTCCAATACATGAATGTCAGTACAAAAACCTCATATTAATAGTTTGAAGTCTGTGTTCTGTGTCCCCCTCTGTGTTGGATCCAGAGGATAAGCATTTGTTACAGTCCCCAGCCGGTTCTTTAGCTCACTTTCTCTTTCAGTTCTACAATTTCCCTGTTCAATCCCTGGTATGTTGGCCAAGATAGTGGTAGTTACAGATACACTTTGTGAAATTTATCCCGTCCACATCTAGGAGTATTCCATAGTCTAATTTTGTAGAGCTCGGTAATAGATAAAGATATTGGAGCTAATCATGAAAGAACTTCATAAGGTTCAGAGTTTGGGTGTAGCTCAGATAAGCATTTGACGACTGAGATGCTTAATGGACCCTTGGCTTTGCATATCATAGTATTTTAGCACTTCCACTTCTGGTTCCACCAAAAAAACAACAACCCACAAAACATTAAAAAACCTGCCAAAGGTTGCAGATTCTAAAGCTTGGTTTAGAAGTTCTAGAAATGGGAGAAGATTGGGGCTTTCAGAAATAACCTTTTTTACTATTTATTTATTCTTAACTGGTAGGCTTATCCCAGAAACACATCCCCCTATTGCTAAGAAATAGCTGTGGTCTCTAATCAAATGCCTTACAGAAGTCCACGCATATGACATCAATACTATTACAGTTATCAACCATATTTATAATCTCATCAGAAAAGATATCAAGTTAGTTTGAAAGCATCTAGTTTCCATAAACCCACATTAATTGGCATTAATTATATTATCCTCCTTTAATTCTTTATTAATTGAGTCCCATATCAGCTGCTACATTATCTTACCCAAGACTGATGTCAGACTAACAGGCCTATATTACCCATATCATCCCATTTACCCTTTTGAAATATTGGCACAATATTAGCTTTCTTCCTGTCTTCTGGAGCCTTCCCAGAGTTCCAGAACGTATTGAAAACTACCATTAATGGTCCAGTGAGCACCTCAGCCACCTCTTTAAAAACTCTTGGATACAAGTTATCCAGACCTGCTGATTAAAAAATGCCTAGCATTAGTAGCCACTGTTGAATATCCTCCTGAAATACCAGTGGAATGGAATGCTATCATACAATATGACATCATCTATTTTTTCCCAAATACTGAACAGAAATATTTACTGATCACTTGTGGCTTTTCTGCATTATTATTGATAATTCTATCATTTCCATCCAGTAATGGACCAGTTCCATTGTTAGGATTCTTTTTGTTCCTAATGTAGTTAAAATGCCTTCTTATTGTCCATAACATTGCTGGCCAGAGATTTCTCCTTGTGGCCCTTTGCTTCCCTTATCAATTTTCAACAATTCCTAGCTTCTAATTTATATTCATTGCTATCAAATTCCCCTTTCTTCCATTTATTTTTATTTATACATATTTATAAAAAGGAAGAAAGGGGAATTTGATAGTACACATACATACACTTTTTATAGTTGCCTTCACTTCCCCTCTAAACTAGGTTGTTTAACCAATTCAGCCTCCTTCTTTGATAGTAGCTTTTGAGGCATCTAGTAAAGTGTTCTTAAACAATTCCCAATTATCTTTCACTTTTTCTGATTAAATTCTTTCTCAGAGCTGACTGGGCTCATAATTATTTTCAGCTTTGTGAAATTAGCCCTTTTAAAGTACGAAATACATATTAATGATCTGGACTTTATTCTGTTTGTACATTATAGATGTGATCAAATCATGATCACTTGTACCTAACCTACCATTAATTTTTAGTTCTGTGATCCATTCTTCTTTACTGGCAAGATGAAGTTTAATATAGAATTCCCCTGGCTTATATGCAACATTTTTTGAGTTTGGAAATTATCAGCCATAATATTTAGAAATTCCATGGATGTTTTAGCACTGGCAGCATGAGACCTTCAGCATATGTCACGTAATCTGCAGTCCCATGATCACATAGCTTTTGTTTTTATTCTAAATGTTACAGACAGATGCATAAGCAGGCAGTCATCTGTTCCATTGTATGATTTGGTGGTCTGTAGTAGATACAACTAAAACCTGCTTAGGCGTTACCTATTAGGTCACTGATCCATATGCACTGAAAATCATTTTCTTTCGAGTTATCTATGATTTAGAGTGCCATTTCAGTGTCACTTTTGCCCCCTTGAGCCTTCCTAAATAGTTTATAACCATTGATTTTAACATTCTGGGAGGCTTTGTTTTGGGACTGCCTATGTGTTAGCCCTTTGCTAACCCATTTATAAATGTCAGTCATTCTTAAGGAGCATGAATTAGTACAATATGAACTGCTAAACTGAGATTTAATGTTACTGAAAACTAAAAAGCCTCCTTGTTCTAGAAAGCTTAAAAAACTAACTAACTTGGCTATTTCAGTATGCACATAGTAGCCAATACATCACACTGAGCTGGTAAGACCTACAGACGTTACCACGAACAGATTATCAAATTTTACCTCGATCGCACGATGAAGTGAGAGAGCCAGATGACATACTGCAAGTTATGGTTAGTAGTAAATTATTAAGGAAACATTTGCTTTGAACTAACAGAAAACACAAAACACAACTGGATGCAATAATTAAACCTGCTGGAGGCACAAGTCACTAAAAATAAAAACTAAGGAAAAAGAACCACACTCACAAAAGAACATGGAAAGCCTAATCTTCTTGTATATACTATGCATTCATTGTACCTAGTTATAGCTCTTGTCAAAAAACAAAACGGTTACAGCGATAAGAGAAATCATAAAAGCTTGAGGGCTCTGCAGAAGCTGGAGGCAACAAAATACACATACCGGTACATCCAAAATGGGCTATTACTGCATGAGCGTCACCTTCCTGTGACACAGCCCTGCATATCATCAGTATTGAAAGATGGGCAGTGCCAAACACTACTTTAAAAGCAGTGTTTCCAATCGAAAACTGCAGTAAAAGACAGGAGGAAAATATCATCCCTTCAGTGGAAGCCTTAGGGGAATGACCCCTTTTCAGTACCTTACAAGGAGGTAGGTTGCACTCAGGTTTTCCCCTTCCCCCATATCTGCAAACCTTTATTCTCAAGAATCGTTCCATTGAAATCAATGAGAGCACTCTTGTGAATCCGGCTTTGAAGATATAGTATTACTGTCTCTAATGAGTTGGCTCAAAAAGGGGAGTTTTCCACAAAAACAAATAGGAACAAAACAAAACATTTGCTTTTACATTTTTCAGTTTTTCGACAAAACAGAAACAGGGCAGAAAAAGGGAGTGGAGGGAGACCCTCAAATCCCATCTTTTCAGTTTTTCATCAAAACC
Source organism: Natator depressus (assembly GCF_965152275.1). NCBI lineage: Eukaryota > Metazoa > Chordata > Testudines > Cheloniidae > Natator > Natator depressus. The sequence goes on along the minus strand of NC_134242.1, from coordinate 17,758,229 downwards.
AGAAAATTTCAAATAATGAACATTTTCATTTCAGCCAAAACACTATCTTTCCCTGCAAAAAGCAGCCAGCTCTAGTTTTTCTTCTAACTCTAGTTTACTGTTTAGTTTTCTATGCTCTCCAATCTGTATTTTAGTGGATGCCCAATGATCCTGCAGCCCCTTGCTGGATGGGCAGTGGAAATATCTGCAAGGCTCTGGGGTTGCATTGGGACACTGTCAGGCATACCATCCTGAGCCTGGCTAAGCGTACACCATCAAAATGTTCCCTGAGTGGAGCCTGTATTTAGCTACATCATTTTTCATCTTCAGCCTCCAAAACAGTCCAGGCTAAAACATACTTCTCTAAGGAGACAAAAAATATCTTGTAGGGAACCCACACGGTCATAGAACAGGAGGAGTAGGCACATCCACTTATGACGCTTTCAGCTGTGAGAAGTGGGATCTTTTAATATCAAGGGTGAAGGCAGAAAGGTTGAACAGACAAACTATGGACATATTATTTTTCCAAGGTACAAAATATACATTCAATAAAGAAGTCTGGCCTTTTACTCCAACAGAGCTTCAGAAGGCTGATTATTCTGATGAACATTATTTTAAAATTAATACTCTAGGTATAATTACTGCATTTCTTGAAAAATGGAACAGATGGTAACAAGGTGCTTATTTTAAGAACAGGGCATTATTGTTCCACATAATAGTGAATCTACTCAATAACGTCCTTGATGGGGCACAGCAGCATCTGTCTGATTTGGGGGGGGGGGGGGGGGCTGGGGGTGGCTGGCAGGCTAAGACTTGCAAAAACTGGCCATGAATCTACATGTCAGACCCTTTCAAATACATTTCTGTATTTGACTGCATATAATCCAAGGCGTTTTGATCTAGAGATGCATCTCCTTCTTTATTATTTAGGTACAAATATATATGTATGTGACCTGGCTTCCCCTATAAAGAGCCTAATTTTTTACTTTCACTAGTTTTATGCTGTGGTATATCCAGTCATTTCAACAGCATTAATCAGGATTTACACTGGTATAAGTGGGAACAGAATCAGGCCTATGTATGCATATGTTCAGTAAGAAAAACCCTCCCAGAAACACAGTTTCTTTTCCTCGGGATCAAGCATACTATGGATAAGATTTTTCAATATGACTCATGTTTGGTTGCCTGAACTTTTGGGTACCCTATATGATACACTTCAATGGGGTCTGATTATGGCAGGGTGGGTGCTCGGCCCCATCTGAAAATTAGGCCCAGCGAGACAGCCTAAATTGAGCATCCAAAAATCATTGATCACTTTTGAAAATCTTAGCCACAGCTTGTGTAGTTCTTCCATGCAGAGTGCTCAGCAGCTTATGCCTACTGTTAGCAACCCCTGTGGCCAACACAAGCACTGTGATCAGTTCCAGAGAGAAATACACACAACCCTTCAGAACAGGGCTTAATTTCCCCTCTCTAAAAGATACACTAGCCGTAACAGGAAAGTCATCAGCATTCCAGAAGCTACTAGCCTTGCACTACCAGTTCTCATATGCCAGACTATTTCATAACTACAAACATACAGATATAATAGGCTGCCAATCGTACAATGTTGCATCAAGGACAGATCTCTGTATCGGGCTACAAAAACACAGGCCTCTTACTCAGTAAGGTAAAGAACTAGCACAAAGTAAACACTGTAAAGCAGCAACACAAAGTAAACACAGCTGCATGTGGCTGAGAGGACCCTTCCCAGTCTATACCATATTATTCCCAATGCACTGACCGTGGTTATACTTTCAAGGCTCCCCCCCACCCCAGTTTGTAACTTTAGATATATTTAAAAGCAATCAACTCTCCAATCAAAAAGAGTCTGAGCATTTCAGGAAGGGACAGACAGAGGGTGAAGGAATAGGCAGTTGCTGAATTCTGAGAAATAAATTTCTGGGACCGCCCCATTTCCCCCCACCAAACAGACCTTTGGGTTACAGCTTCCTTCAGTGTTGCTCCTAGAGTTTGGAACCCTTGGATACTAATCCTTGGAAAACTTGATGGGATTGCTTAAGAGTGGCACAAGTTGCTCGTCTTCCCTCAAAAGTGAAAGATTACGGAGCACTGTGGGTAGGGTGACCAGATAGCAATTGTGAAAAAACGGGACAAGGGGTAGTGGATAAATAGGCACCTATTTATCCACTGATAAATTTCTCAGGCACTGAGAAAAAGTCCCCAAAATTGGGACTGTCCCTTTAAAAACGGGACATCTGGTCACCCTAACTGTTTGTTAAGAGTAACTGACAAATTGCCAGACACATTCATTATGACAGAACCATGGGGCTACGATATTTAATCCATTCTTGGAGTGGTTTAGCTGGAGAAATAGGGAGAGAAAGATACAACAAAAAGGCTGCTGTTTCTCCTTCCAGGGCTCCTGAGGACAATTTGGCGACAACCCCCCGTCAGAACTAACCTGTGAGGATTCTAGACATTCATTACTCCTCACAGCACCAACTTCTGACCCATTCAGTTTTTAACTCCTCTTATTATAGCTGAGCTTGCCACTGCTGGTGCTACTTCCTGGGCCGCCCATCACTTCATTCCAGAGGGGATCAATGAAGAAGGTGATTAACCAGTGTCCCCTGCACACAAACTACTTGAAGAGAGCGCTGCAGCTGCCCCTGCCTTCTAGCTTTCAAGGTCACTTTTTTTTTCCTCCTTTTTTGAGGGTTTGTTTTTAAATCAATGACGCTGCTAGCCACGAGTGGAATTTTTATGCTTGTGCAGCAATAAGAGTCTTTCTTAATATTTTGCCGAAAATAATGCTTTGAAGAGAGTTGTTGCCTTAAGGGGTGTTCCCTGCTAAACTGCAGCAGCTTATGATGGGTACTTGGTGCCATTTCTTGGAGTAGGATGATATTACATTCTTTAGTTCAAACAACAGCCGAGATGGAAGATTTGTCAGATGATGATGATGATGATCCCAGTGGTTCAGATCAACATTTGCTTTATGATTCCAGAGTCCCTGGTTTTTAATAACTTTTGTTTTGTGTTTAAAATGCTTTATAAATTAGACATTTTATATGCCAACATATTTATGATAATTACTTAATTTCTGTGCTGGTAAACTGACTAGCTGTTTCTTAGACTGTTCTTTAAATTACCCAGGGTGTCATTTTAAGTTTTGTTTTTTCTTTGTCCTTTTTCTCTTCATCATCTTGCCAATTTTATCATGATGGGCAATGTTATTTCCTAGCCCTCACCTGGCTGTAGAGGGGACTAGCTCCCACCTCACCCCTGAACAGCTGGGTTAGAGCCACTCAGGTCCAGGTTCTGTGCACAGCTTCATGACTGCTGCTACTTTCCCTGACTCTCATGCAACAAGTGGGAGGGGAAAGTGTGGGAAGCAGGCAATAATAGCTTAGTCATCTCCCTCTGTGCGGTGACCAAGGAGCTGGCTGCACCCTTTTCAGGGGTGCAGTAAGTCACTTTTCCCCCTCCTGGCACAAGAGTTATGTCCTGGGTGGAATGGTAATGGAGTCACAATAGCTCCTGCAACAACGCACCCATGTGCCACCCTTCACTTAAAACTGCGCTTAAACACCACAATCTAGACCTATTAATTATGTTTAATTGTTAACGTGTTTTCAAAGAAAAGCAGAACAGTCCCTAAACAGAACCTTTCCCCCCTAAAATTCCCCCATGTGGCATTAGCAGCTCTAGGAAACAAGAGCTTGTTCATCCTTCCTACATTTCCTTCCCACCGCAAATACGCAACAAATCCAGACTCTCGTTGTATACAAGAAAATCAGAACAAATTTTGCATTATTGGCCAAATTCTCTTGTTACACCAGAATGGCTTACTCCAGCACTAACTAAAAACAGAATCTGGCCCTATGTTTTAAATAAGGTTTTTTTAAATGGTGGACTTTGCTTGCCTAGTTTGCTTAGCAAGACAAGGTGGATGAAGCAATCTCTTTTATTGGACCAACTTCTGCTGGGGAAAGAGACCAACTTTCGAGTTTACACAGAGCTCTTCTTCAGGTCTGGGACCAACACAGCTATAACACCAGTGCAAACAACAATGTTTAGAGTAATTTTTCCTTTGATGGGACATAGCAGCGACTGCCTCTTCAAGATGCTGAGGTGAGATTGGATTCTGAATGTTTTGTAAAAACTCAAGGTTCAAGGCAGTGCGTGAGGGTTGAATTGGGGGTTTTGGTTTGGGGTGGGATTTTTTGGTCTTACCCAATTCAAACATACATCAGCTTTTGGCATACTCCACTATGATAAAACCAAACCTAGGAGGAAACTATGGTTATCACCTTCCAAGACTGTTAAACCACTTCCTCAAAACAGTTCATACAAAGTTCTATTCTTCTGTAGGGAACTTAAAAAGGGACAACTCTAAAACTGGAAATAAGTTATCAATCTAAGCAAGGTCACTAGCAAAAAGCGACAACCTTTTCTCTCAAGTTTGCATCTTTCTTTTTCAAAGACACTCATTTAAAATAAAAACAACAGGGTCAAATCAACAGGTTGAACTCAATAGGAGTTTGCCATAGACTTCAGAGGGACCAGGATTTGGCCTACCTGGCATGTAAAAACAGAAAATCATTCCAAAAAGATCTTCTTTAATCAGGAGAGTATGCACATGACTGCTGCATTATTTAGTTACTATGGTTACCAATAAATATTAACAGGCTGCTCCTTAATTTGCTTGAATATAACAGATTTAATCAATTAGTTTTCCCATACAATAATCCCATTCCAAAACAAGCATAAGATTTATCTCACCCCTAAACTCCTGGAATTCTACCCACCACTATTAAGAGATGCTACAGGGTGTACTCAACTTCCAGACAGGTTTCAGAGTAGCAGCCATGTTAGTCTGTATTCGCAAAAAGAAAAGGAGTACTTGTGGCACCTTAGAGACTAACCAATTTATTTGAGCATAAGCTTTCGTGAGCTACAGCTCACTTCAACTTCCAGAGTAAGGGTGGAGATAGTGTTCATGATGCTTCCCCATCTCCACACAAGGGTGAATGGCCTGTATCATGCCCAAATACTGGGTTTCTCTCGGGACAACACACAACATTAAACAAGAGAGTCACTGACCCAGCCTGTTGAGATAATGTATTTGGAACATTATCATCTTGACATGAGAGTTCAGTTAATATATTATGAAGTAATTCTATACACTCAGAGGAATCTCCACTCAGACCAATTGTGCATACTCTTCTGTGAGATCAGAGCAGCAGTTTCAGACTGAACCACTGTAGAGCTAGTTTCAAGCAGCTGCTGGCATGATCAAGAAACTGTTTCTGTGCAGGAGCACAGACTCTCTCTTCCTAAGACAGTGGTTTTCAGCCTGTGGTCTGTGGCCCCCTGGGGGTCCGCAGACTATATCTAAGTTTTCCAAAGGGGTCTGCAACTCAATTTAAAAAATTTTAGGGGATTCACAAATGAAAAAAAAGGTTGAAAGGCATTGTCCTAAGACCCTGCCCATTCTGGAAGCAGAATCTTGTTTAACAATACAATAGCTTAGTAAAACCATAATAGCACAAGCTTTGTGTGATGGGGTGTGAACCCAAAAGAATTAACTGGAGCTGGAGAGCTCAGTTAGAGCACCTGATTGTACCTGGAGGGGGAGCCAGGCGCAATTAAAGACAAATCCCAGCTGGGGGAGGAGCTGGGTGGTCACTGTAAAGAGAGGAATCCCAGAAATGGCTGCAGGTAGAGAGGGGAAGAATTCATAGAATCATAGAATATCAGGGTTGGAAGGGACCTCAGGAGGTCATCTAGTCCAACCCCCTGCTCAAAGCAGGACCAATCCCCAATTAAATCATCCCAGCCAGGGCTTTGTCAAGCCTGACCTTAAAAACTTCTAAGGAAGGAGATTCTACCACCTCCCTAGGTAACGCATTCCAGTGTTTCACCACCCTCCTAGTGAAAAAGTTTTTCCTAATATCCAACCTAAACCTCCCCCACTGCAACTTGAGACCATTACTCCTTGTCCTGTCATCTTCTACCACTGAGAATAGTCTAGAACCATCCTCTTTGGAACCACCTCTCAGGTAGTTGAAAGCAGCTATCAAATCCCCCCTCATTCTTCTCTTCTGCAGACTAAACAATCCCAGTTCCCTCAGCCTCTCCTCATAAGTCATGTGTTCCAGACCCCTAATCATTTTTGTTGCCCTTCGCTGGACTCTCTCCAATTTATCCACATCCTTCTTGTAGTGTGAGGCCCAAAACTGGACACAGTACTCCAGATGAGGCCTCACCAATGTCGAATAGAGGGGAACGATCACGTCCCTCGATCTGCTCGCTATGCCCCTACTTATACATCCCAAAATGCCATTGGCCTTCTTGGCAACAAGGGCACACTGCCGACTCATATCGAGCTTCTCATCCACTGTAACCCCTAGGTCCTTTTCCGCAGAACTGCTGCCTAGCCATTCGGTCCCTAGTCTGTAGCTGTGCATTGGGTTCTTCCGTTCTAAGTGCAGGACCCTGCACTTATCCTTATTGAACCTCATCAGGTTTCTTTTGGCCCAATCCTCCAATTTGTCTAGGTCCCTCTGTATCCTATCTACCACTCCTCCCAGTTTAGTATCATCCGCAAATTTGCTAAGAGTGCAATCCACACCATCCTCCAGATCATTTATGAAGATATTGAACAAAACCGGCCCCAGGACCGACCCCTGGGGCACTCCACTTGACACCGGCTGCCAACTAGACATGGAGCCATTGATCACTACCCGTTGAGCCTGACAATCTAGCCAACTTTCTACCCACCTTATAGTACATTCATCCAGCCCATACTTCTTTAACTTGCTGACAAGAATACTGTGGGAGACAGTGTCAAAAGCTTTGCTAAAGTCAAGAAACAATACATTCACTGCTTTCCCTTCATCCACAGAATCAGTAATCTCATCATAGAAGGCGATTAGATTAGTCAGGCATGACCTTCCCTTGGTGAATCCATGCTGACTGTTCCTGATCACTTTACTCTCGTGTAAGTGCTTCAGGATTGATTCCTTGAGGACCTGCTCCATGATTTTTCCGGGGACTGAGGTGAGGCTGACCGGCCTGTAGTTCCCAGGATCCTCCTTCTTCCCTTTTTTAAAGATTTTTAAATTCGGCAGTGCTGCTTTTAGCAATAGAGACCAACAGGGTTGAAGAGGAAGCCCAGTGGGAATGTTAGCCCTGGGATTGTCTCCTAAGTAAAGATTTCTGGCAAGAGGCCAGAGGAGAGATGGCAAAGTCACCAGGGTGGAGCAAGTGAGCCCTGACAAAATGGCACGACCTGGACCTCCAGGGAGGCATTCCACTGAGGAACATAGCCAAAGAAAAACTTGAGGGATACAAGTTTGAACCCAAGGAAGGGAGAAGTTGTTGAAATTCGCATTTTCATTTGGGATTTGTTGAAGGACCCCAGGCTCCTGCCATGAAAAAAACATGCATCTTGGGAAGAGAAAAAGGTGATGAATCCTCACACGAGGGATGTAAGACAGACCCCGGTCGTTGTCGGGATCAAACCTGGGACCTCTGGAGCTTAGTGTATGAGCCTCTACTGCGCATATTATATATATATATATATATATATATATATATATACACATACACACACACACACACAGAGGTGTCTCGGTGCCACTAGATGGGACAGAACACCACACCCAGGAGGTGTGTGGGTTACATAAGGACCGCTGGAGACCCGACCCAAAGTCTTGAAATTGTTTGTTTGTTGGGGTTCTGGTATCTCGGAAGGGACAGAGAGAAACTATAAAGTGATCTGGCTGAAGGGCCATCACAAGTAGAGGTAGACCACCACAGGGCTGGATGAGCTGTCAGCAGGTGGCACTGGACAAGAGGAGCCTGGTGGGCCGTGCCCACCCACAAGGAGCATGTGTCAGCAATAAGTTCACTCTAATACACCTTGCTATAGACTACAGGGCTTCAGACTTACTTTGTAATCAAAGGGTTTGGGCAGTTGAAATGTCATGGGAGATGCCTGTGTTGAGCTTCTGGGGCTGCAGTAGCTTTGCCCACCAACAGGTGTGGCTGCCCAGCCATCCAGGGTAGCTCCATGAGAGGGAGTGATGAGGGAGGAGTCAAACATGCTAAAGCAGCCTCAGCTGTCTTTTCACTTATTTCATCTGCTGGAGGTTTGGGGCAGAGGGTTGTAGCCTCCAATCCCACCTGTCTTGCTGGAAAAAGGGACTCATGTTTGCCCCTGGCCACTTTGGATAACCATGTGGAAGGAGGGGAGAGCCCCACCCTTTGGCCCCATCACAGCTATAGGGCTACCTTTTCCTCACTCTCAGCAGCAGGGGTAGTGCAGAGGTATTTTCCCACTGAGAGACAGACTCCCTAAAGGAATTGCAGGGTGGGGGGAAGAGATGGGGGAAAAATAAGTAAATTGCTTAGGTTTAGGGAGAGGAATAATTTCAGTTTTTTCATCCCCTAGAAGGCACAACCACACTTATACACCACACCACACTTATACTGCTGCCTCTCCTGCATAAACCCAGGGAGCTGTTCCAAATTTAATCAACACATGAACCAATCCAGCATGTACTATTTTAGTGCCACAAGTGCTTCATCAACAGACTAATCACCTATATGAAGTTCCTGGCCTTTCTGGGACCCCCAGATACAAACGCAGTCAGGTATCTTTTGCAACCATGCTCAGAAAGAAACTCCCATAGCAATAGCACTGATTTCTTTTTAAGTATCTAACACCTAGAGGGCAAGCCCACCACAGGCAGCCTAGTCTACTTATCGTTGATAAAAATGCTAACATCTATACAATGCAAAACTTGTTCTTACCTGCCTAAGCACAAGGAGCGATTAAAACTGATTACTGTACTTCCTGTTAGCAGAAATATTAAACAGCTATTTTGTATGCCAACCCCAAATGATACACTGAAAATCAGAGCTACTTTACTGTAAATCTACACAGGCAAAGCTATTGCGGACTTTCTTTTCTCAGGACCGCATCCAGTTCCATAAAACTATGCATGGTACAATCCAGGATTCAAAACAATCCAATTCTAATGGTTTGTCTTCATACTCACCCCTGCACTGACTGTGGATAATACTCTTAATTGCATGGAGATTTGTATTGCAGAGGTGTCAGATAATTAAATGCCAGGACACAAAAGAATGATACATGCCACTAGCTATAGTACAGCTTGAACATTAGCAGTAAAGAAGGTTCCCTACACCCTATTCCTAATGTGTGACAAACCCCTGCTATGGAGGAACCATCTATACGGATATCAAGTTTGGTTTCCACATCCATTACTTCCTCAGCCTCTTTCCTGAGCGCCTACATCAGCACCTGCTGTAATGGTGCTTTATGCAATATGAACAATTATCCACCAAAAAACAATTGGGCCACTGAACTTTCAGTTAACTACTAATAGTGAATGCTATGCAGGGTCCAGCTGCAGAGGCTGACAGTCGGCTTGCCAGTGTATGCAGAATTTGAACCTCCAGAAGCACCCCGCAAGTGCATACGTCCCCTTCCATGCCATGACACCATTTCTTCCTAAAGCAACACCAGTCCCATGGCAAATTCCAACCTCCAGACTCACTGTTCCTGTCTTCTAAGGAGAGGAGAGGCTGGGTCAGGAGGCCCAAACTCTCACCTCACTCAATCTTGGAGCTGGTTGGTCAGCCAGAGAATAGTCATCTGGCGTACAGGAAACCATGACTGTTCCCTTGATATCATAAGGCTTACACAGCTGCAGTCTTCCCCTGTAGTTATTCTAGCATTTCCAATTATTTAAGCAGCCATTATCTGCTAGCTGCCCTGGATTTAGATGAGTGACCATTTGATGCTTCTAGAAAACTTCAAGGAGCAAGCCTCTTGGCCAACAAAGGGAACCCGTTTAGAAGGAGAGAGAGGCAGGCCATTTGTATATCCTTGTAAGAGACAACAGTGAGAACGGGAGGGCTGAGAGATTTCAAAATAGCATCTGCTCAAGTCTGTGAACTGTTCATGACCCTGGCCAGACTGTTCACAAATTTAAAAAGAATCTAAATCCACCCTAATTACAGGTGGACTCAGGATTATAGCGCTACATTTTGCAAAACCTGACCATTGACCAGAACCAGTTTTAAACTCAGAAGAAAAAAAAAACATTTTAAGATTCGGGTGGTGGTGAATGGGATAAAGACAGAGCACATGCTATGGAACCCAGAGACTAGACTGCAGCACTGGTAACAATTATTCCTGAAAGTATCAATTAATTAGTGCCTGTACTATACCCCATTAGGAGATGTTTTAGTGCCTCCAAACATGGACATGTATTACAAATACTGTTAAATAGGTAACGCATGCACTGCCTTAATCAACTCTTACCATTGTTGGAATTCAGCTGCCAGAACCAGGGATCCTCTCTCATTTAATATGAAATCTGATAAAAGGCCTGCTCCTTCACCTATTGGGGCCTAATTGCCCAGTGCCATTTCTGAACTTACAGTATGAAATCTTATTAAAAATTCTTATTTATATATAAACTGGCAACCAGTTTACCTTAAACAACAGATTTAGAAATAAAACAGACACTTTAGATGGGAATACAGTCATGTTTCACATGATAAATTTAATTCTTCCCATGCACAGTGGATAAAGGAATTTGGTCAAAGTGTTCATTAAACTGAATTCTGCCAACTCCACTCTAAACATTTAAAATAAAGATCTTTGTACACAAGGTGAGACGTGGGAATGAGTGGAAAAAAGAACTGAAATTCTCAGATGAGGTTACAAATCAAGGCTAAATAACTTTCAGTGAGCTAAGAATCTGCAAGATATCATATAGATAGCAAAATTAGGAAGCCTTATTTGCTGTTCATAATTAGATCATAATATGGTAGCTATTTATTATCCTTCATTATGATGTTCTTTGCCACTTCTGGAGTGATTGAGTGGGTGCCTTTTAAGTAGGGCTGTCAACTTTCTAATGGCACAAAACTGAACGCCCTGCCTCCCCGCCCCTTCTCCGAGGCCCTGCACCTGTTCGCTCCATCCCCCCTCCCTCCGTCGCTCACTCTCCTCCACCCTCACACACTTTCACCGGGCCGGGACAGAAGGTTGGGGTGCGGGAGGGGGGGTGAAGGCTCTGGGTGGGGCTAGGGATGAGGAGTTTGGGGTGTGGGAGAGGGCTCCGGGCTGGGGTAGGGGGTGTGTGTGTGTGTGGAGATGGGCTCTGGGCGGGGGGTGGGGGAGCTGGGTGGGGCCAGAAACGAGGGGTTCAGGATACACAAGGATACTCCAGGCTGGGGTAGAGGGTTGTGGTGTGGGGGCAGGGATGAGGGATTTAGGGTGCAGGAGGGGGCTCCAGGCAGGGGCCTAGAGGTTCAGAGTGTGGAAGGGGGTGTGGGCTCTGGGGTGGGTGGGGCTGGGGGTGAGGGGCTTGGGGTACAGGAGGGGGCTCAGGGCTGGGGCAGGGTGTTGGGGAGGGTGTGGGGTGCAGGCTCTGGGAGGGAGTTTGAGTGCAGGAAGGGACTCTGGGCTAGAGAAGGGGGTTGGGGTGCGAAAGGGAGTTGGGGGATGCGGCTCCCAGGAAGTGGCCACCAGGTTCCTGCTGCCCCTAGGCACATGAGCAGCCAGGGAGGCTCTGCCCACTGCCCTCGCGCCTGCAGGCACCGCCCCGGCAGCTCCCATTGGTTGTGATTCCCAGACAATGGGAGGTGCTTAGCCAGGACTCAGGCGGCGGCAGCGCACAGAGCCTCCGTGACAGCCCACGCACCTAGGGGCCACAAGGACTTGGGAGGCAGCTTCCAGGAGTCGTGTGGTGCCAGGGCAGGCAGGGAGCCTGCCTTAGCCCTGGGCCCCACTGCACCGCCGACTGGGCTTTTAACGGCCCGGTCAGCAGTGCTGGCCGGAGCCGCCAAGGTCCCTTTTTGACCTGGTGTTCCAGTTGAAAACTAGATGCCTATTTAAGAGAAGTACAATACACACAAAGTAGCCAGGTCAATAAAACAACAAATCTAATAAAAAGTTATCTCAAAACAGCATAAACAGAGCCAGCACCCCAAAGATATCTCCAGATCCACAGCTGAGCTCAGCCTGGTGCAGGCTAGCGCAGTGCTCCTGATCTCCCTAACCCCTGCTGCCCTAAATTGTTCAGAGCACTGCCAATGCATCTGTAACAGTACCAGCAGAGGTCGTGCAGAACTTCTCATGAAAGCATGAATAGCAAGAAGCACCATCACAAGGATTGCTGTGGAACCTGCTCTGAGGCTGGTGGAGCAGTATCAGTAATGCTTTGAATGGCGCAAGCTGAGTAGTGGTGATGGTGCAGTGCTGGAGGCAGGGAGAAAGTGACAGTATGTCTCACTACCAGGTTCAAGTTGCCCTATAAATTAGCAATTCTTTGTACTTGCAAGGAGAATTGAGGTAGAAACAGTGAAATATCTGCTTCCTCATTGCAGAAACTGACTTGTTTCAGGGTGGTGCAACGTGCCTTGCTCAATAGTCAAAGTGAACATGAAAAGGAGTTTAAATTCAGCCCAGGAATATGACGTTTATGTTATCCCTCACCCTAAGTACAAGAATACCTCCCTCAGCACAAGTGCACCTGTGATGCTGCGCAATAGGCAGCAGCCGTGTGAAACTGACTGGAATCACAGAACGTTCTGTTTCAGACCCATGCTGCTGTGAGGGGTGAGGAGGGGGAAGGGGATAACCCTATGCAACAGCAACACAGATGAAGTTGAACTGGATGGTGCTTGGGAAGAGAAGAGATGGACCAAAGTTCTCTCAGTTCTTACTCCTAGCATGTCTGCTTGGTGTGAGAGAGGCAGAGTCAGATTAATTGATGTTTTTGTTCACATATTTTATTAAGAACATTTTTAACAGACCACATTACGGACAAAAGTAATAATGCATAGCTCTTAAGATCTATCTACTGATGAAAAGTGATATATAAGTTTGTATTTATATATATTTAATTACAATACACCTGGACTACTCCAAACAGGGTCACATCACCAGCTGAAGCAAGCAATTATCTGTTTCAGATAATTATGTCTGGTGGCTTCCCCAGAACCAATCGACTCTGTAGACTATCAGCTTGCATTTTAGCTGATGTGGCAGCTTAAGTCCTGGTGGGTCGGACAGGCTTGGGGAAATTTGCAAACTGTCCATAATAGGGCAAACCATCCAGAAGGTTGAAATCTGAAGGCCAGGAGTCCTTCTGCTGTGTCGCTTCCCCAAATTATAGTAAGGTTTCAGGGTTGGAAAGAGAAGAATGCTTGACGCCTTCAGATAATTGGGGTTCTTCTCTAATAATGAGTACCAAGAATAAGATAGTCAAAGGCATTTAGAAGTAGGATGGTTATTGGGATAAGGGATTAAAACAGGATAGATAAACATTCTAATAAAGTTAGTTTATGCCTGGGATGGGGGAGACTGGGAATTTTTAAGCTCTAGAAATCACTGCCAGCTCCATTTAGACTCGAAGCCGTCAGAAAGATGAGATTGGGTTCTCTTACAACTGTCAATGCACCCCTGTTCTAGCTACTGAAATCTGTTCCTATCTAGTCAATAGCCAAACAATGTCAAGCTACGCATTAAACTCTTCAATATGATACAACATGAAAGATCTTTAAGGCAAATTAAATAAGATTATCCCCAAATTTTGAATATGTAATGCTAAGAGAATAAGATTTAAAAATAATCAGTCTCCTGGGAAGATCAGAAGTTACCTTCTTTATAAAACACTTTACAATTAGATATTCTGTACAGGGATAGAGTAATGTAATAGGTTTTTGAATGTGCTCTGAATAATTTTGTAAGCCAGTACCTGTCATCTCTAAATTTTGCTTCCAGTAATTATATTGTGGGTCACAAAAGCCGCACTGCTTCCTCTAAAGTCCAACAGGAATATATTATGAGGTAAAACTCAGGAGATAAAACTCAAACATGTTCACTTCTGCAGTTCTCAGTTCCCTAGTTTCCAAGGTTAATTTTCAAATACAAAGACTCGTCCCATGTGAGCAGAGGCCATAGAACCCCCCTCCCTCACTCCTTCCAAAACAGCTATCCTACTCACAGTTGTGGAGTCAACCATTTCTACTGGCTCCCTCTCCCTCAAACCCTTGCTCTGCAAGCTATGCAAATATTAAAAGTAAAGGAATGACATGTAGGTAAGAAAGAAAATAGGGCTCTGCTTTGAATTTTTTTCCCAGAAGAGGATCCTCCCATATATTTAAAACTAAAAGTGGCCAGCAAATCCATCACCCTTCCCCTGAATCTTTCTCTCCTGCTGCTGCCACTCCACCCCTACCTGCACCCCCACCCAACCCAAATTTTTTTCTGAATCAAATGCAATGTCTGTCTACTGGACCCAGTTTGGGATTGCAATCCCTTCTTAACCCCTCACTAGCTCCTGTTTAGAGTATTTCAGCATACTTATACTTCCAAAATTATCACACCAGCAACCATATCCTAAGAGAAATGATTATGCCAAAAGAAACATGGGAATAGTGTGGTTTACTAAATATAGATTCTGTCACTATTCTAATAAGAATAACCTTCTCAATTATCTCACCAAGTTAAAAATAGTGAATGAAATAATTCAAAACCAAGTGTTTCTACATAAATAGGTTTATTTATTCTAAATCAAAAGTCTTTGCCTTTGGCAATAGTGTCTTATTTATTTTTAGCATTAAAGTAATTAGCACTCTTCCACAGGATGAACTGGGGCTCTGTACATTAGGAAGAGCTCCAAAGAAAGGAAACCTAGAAAAGTAAATATTTGTAGTCACCAGCTTTTTAAAAGGACACTGTCAATTTAAAATATAAGTCCCTTAAAAATAAAAGTTCAAAGTACGGTCAGATATGGAAACTGCCCTTGAGTTTCTCTGCCAATATTTTTGTTTTGTGTTGTTCAAAGCATATATTCCTTTAAAAAATATTTTCTTCTCCCCTGTTGCTTTGTGACTAACAACAGGGGAAATGGACTATAAACAAAAGACTGGATTCTCCAGCTTGTGTAGTTGTTTATATTTGTGCTAAGAGGTCATAAAATACCACCAAATCAGAATTCTCCACACATTTATACAAGTGGTAGCATTGTACACTCACTCTTCATAAGTAGAAATGGCTAGGGCTCTTCCAAATTGACGGTCCATTTTGGTCAATTTAATGGTGAGAGGCTTTTAAAAATAGTAAGTTTCATTATTTCAGCTATTTAAATCTGAAATTTGCTATACAACAAAAGTGTTGTAATTGTAAGGAGTTGTGGTGGGGTCACAAGGTTATTGTAGGGGGAGTTGTGGTACTGCTACCCTTACTTTTGTGGTGCTACTATGCAGCCTTCAGAGCTAGGCAGCTGGAGAGCAGCGGCCGCTTGCCGGGAGCCCAGCTGTGAAGGTAGAGCTGCTGCCAGCACCAGCAGCGCAGAAGTAAGGATGGCATGGTATGGTATTGCAATGCTTACATCTGCACGGCTGCCTTCAGAGCTGGGCAGCCGGAGAGTGTCAGCTGCTGACTGAGGGCCCAGCTCTGCAAGCAGCAGTGTAGATGTAAGCATTGCAATATCATACCAGCCATCCTTACTTCTGCGCTGCTGCTGGCGGGGCGCTGCTTTCAGACCTGGGCGCCTGGCCAACAGCCGCTGCTCCCTGGCTGACCGGCTCTGAAGACAGCACATAAGTAAGGGTGGCAATACCATGATCCCTTCTAGAATAACCTTGTGACCCCCTGCAACCCCCCTTTTGGGTCAGGACCCCCAATTTGAGAAACTCTGGTCTCCCCCGTGAAACCAGTATGGTATAGGGTAAAAGCATTCAAAAGACCAGATTTCACGGGGGGAGACCAGATTTCACGGTCCGTGACGTGTTTTTCATGGCCGTGAATTTGGTAGGGCCCTAGAAATGACTACAGAAGGTTCAAGGCAGTACACAATCAGGCTCTAAGGACTGTCAAATGCAAATGATAGAGAAAATGGGGGCCGGGGGGGGGGGCTGCGACGGTGGGCAGAGTAAACTTTTTTTTTCTAATCTCTTTCATTTCTATTAGTCTTAGGTGTTACTTGTAAAAATAGTAAGCCAAAAAAAAATGCTATTTGTGTGTTTTCTAAACTGATGGGATCTCTTCATTTTTCTGTATGAAGTGTTCATATGTGTTTTGTAGTAAAAGGTTTATTACTCCCAAACAGGGCGTCTTTCAGTAGGAAATCTTATCTACATAGCAGATATGTTGGCAACGGCTCCCAGAGTCCAGGGTAAGTGCTTCTTTAAAAAAAATATTATAAATCAAAATAATTGATATTTGATTTTTCTTTCATATTTTAATTGTTTAAAAGTAATCAAAGGTAAGAGGGATATAACATAAAATGCTGCATGATCCATGATGATGATGACCTTTTAATGGAGTTCTTCTGTCTTATGTATTTGTATTTGTTTATTTGGATAGGAAAATGGTCCTCAACAAAATGTTTAGAAAGTGGATGTTTATAAGCCCCAATGAGTACCATCTACAGATCCCTTCTCCTTTATTTGGGTAGCACGTTCTGCTTTTCTTCAGTTTAGAGAGAGCAGCAGAAAACTTACTGAATTTTTATTTCATTAGGCAATAATTGTTCCTGTTTCTCTCTTTCCTCTTCAAGTAGTGTTCGCAAAAATGCAAACTAGCTAAAGGAACCCGTTAGCCATCTGCCATATACTCATCTCCCAGCCAAATGTTTATACATCCTTGGTCACTAGAGTGAAGATTCTGTCAAAAAATTTCCATGGCATTATAGTATTTCAATTTGAGGTAATAAAACTAAGTAGTGATGGTTTTAGACCATAGCTAAACATGTTCAAGAACTAATTCTCTTGAGGTTAATAGATTGTGAGCCCAATCCTGCTACTGTGTAAAGGCTGTAAATCTATAGTATTCATCCTACATATTGATGTATGTGATTGGATGTTTAATTATCATAACATGATCAATATTCATCTTCTAGCCACTTTTAAAAGTTTTTGAAAGGAAACCTACATAGTAAGGCCAAAGTTTTCAGAAACACCCACAAATGTGTGTGTGCCTGTCTTGAAACCACTAGGGCTGGAGTCTCAGTGGTATTGAGGACCCATACCTCCCACTGAATTGATGTTTCATGCATAAGTTTGACACCTTGCAACTAATTTTCAGAAGTGCTGAAGTAAATAGGAGCTTGAGTTCTCAGCATCAGGTACAAAGTAGCTAAGTCTGGGGCATCCTAAAACCGACACACAGGATGAATAGGTACTTTTTAAAATGTGGTGCTTTGAGCCAAGAAATTCAGAGCCCCCCCCAGTGCTATTAAAAAATCTTTATTAAAAAAAAACCTGTAAGGATGTTCTACAAAAATATTATTATTATTAAAATATTCCTCTCCTGGTGTAGCTGCATGACAGGTGTAATGCACAGCAGCCACATAATCTCACAGCTGAGTCTCATGGCAGCAGACTGAATAAAACAGGCAAGACAATTTAAAGCAACTGGCAAAAGTAAGAAGTGTTTTTGTGTGCATGAATAAGAACAGGGGGACGCTGGGAGTGTTCCTTTGAAATTAGGAGATTGTAAAGTGCTTTGGGATCCCTCCGGATTAAGAGGTAGGGGAAATCCAGACCCCATCAGAGTCACTGGAGAAACTCCCATTGACTTCAGTGGGGCCAGGATTTCAGGGACACTTGGTTATAGGGACACAAGAGGAAACACTCTGGCATGTAGTTAGCAAAACCTGGGGGCTGGGGAGGGCAGTAAGCTTGGGGAGCAGTTAGGGAGCTGCAGCCCAGGGCTCTCCATGGGGGGAGGCATTCAGGAGCCACTGGGACTGGGCAGGGTTTGTGTGAGCCCCCTGCAGAGGTCACTGCAAGCAACGTTACCTTGTAGCTGGGCTGAGAGCGACTCTTGGTGCTGCTGGTACTTGAGTGCCACCGCCTCGGCTTTCCTCAGCTGGCTCTGCAACTCGTAGTACAGCACGGCCCCGTAGAGGAAGCCAAACGCGACGGTCAGGAGCAAAAAGGTCTGGAAAATCCGCTTCTGTTTTCGGGAGCACATCCCGTTGCCCATAGTCCCTCCTCGGGTCCCGGAGCCCCCCCACCCCAGGCGGTTTAGCAGCAGCTGGAGGGAGGAGGAGGAGGAGGCAGCATTGGGCACCAAGGGACAGAGCCGGGAGGAGGGGACCCTGAGCGCTTAGTTCAGCCCCCTCCCACTGCTGCTGCCCTGGAGCCCGGGGCGCTCTCCGCAGGCCGTCCGGCCCACGTGGCTGCGGGCGCCCCAGGAGCATGCTGGGGCGCTCCGCCGCGGGGAGGGGGCTCGGGGGCCGCACGGGGACGGTGGGTGGGTGGGTGGGTGGGGGAGGGGATCTCTGCCCCCCGCCTGTCTTACTCCAGGGCGGGGAGCGGTGGGGGCAGCAGCTCATCTGATGGGGTGACGGGGCGCGTACTGGAGGATGGGGGGGGGAGAGAAGGGTTTCTTTACACAGCAGCTTTCCTGGTCCCTGCCATCCTGTCTGCGGGACTTGGGGGGTGGGGGGGGTCGGGATCTGTGCCCTGCAGTGCCCCTGCTCCAGATTACCAGTGTGTCTGTGGGTGCTGGGGTAGGGGACTCTGTATAGCAGCTCCCCTGTTCTCCTGCCGGGGTTGCTTTGGGAGAAGGGTCAGAGGGCGAGCGTGTTTCTCTCTCAGCTCCCTCCCCTCCGGCCCGCTTTAAGGGGGGTGTCTCTGTGCATCAGCTCCCTCCCCTCCTGCCCGCCTTACGGGGGGGGGGTGCCTCTGTGCATCAGCTCCCTCCCCTCCTGCCCGCCTTACGGGGGGGGGGGGGAGGGAGTCTCTGTGCATCAGCTCCCTCCCCTCCTGCCTCCTTACGGGGGGGGGGCTCTCTGTGCATCAGCTCCCTCCCCTCCTGCCCGCCTTACTCTGCAGCCACCTGAACGGGAAACAAAGGGAACTTCCCTGCCTGCTCTGGCCACCTTCCAGCCCTTAACTTACGTGTCACCTCCGCTCCTCGGCTGCTCTCTGCAGTGGAATCCCCGAAGGAAGTCCCGCTCCGGGCGCTGCCTCATTGGGCCCAGCCTCTGCCCACTCCCCTCCCTTCGGGGAGCAGTGTCTGTGCGCATTGGGTGCCCGCTGTGTCCGTCCGGCCCACGGGGCGCTCTCCTTCCCTCTCCCCGCCTTCTCCATTCCTGGATCGCCGCCCCTTGGAAGACAGGGCGCTTGAGAGCTGGGAGATCCATGTGCACGCGCGAGTGCTGTGCGTGTACCTGCCGTGCCTACACACTCCAGCTTGGGACACAAGCGGGGTGTGTGTGTACACGCTTGCTGCGGAAACAGACTCGGTGTGGATAGCTCCTAGCTGTGGGCACAGGTTGTATGTGTGTGCACACACTTTTCAGCTGCAGGTTTTCATGTTGTGCAAATCAACTACGGACACGTCTGGTCTGGGCTGTGTGTGTGCTTTCCAGCTGTGCACATCCGTAGTGTGTGCATGTGGCAACAGGACAGGTTGTGAAGGTTAGAATATTGTACAATGGCGTGTGTGTACATTCCAAGCACAGGAGTACTTGTGGCACCTTAGAGACTAACCAGTTTATTTGAGCATGAGCTTTCGTGAGCTACAGCTCACTTCATCGGATGCATAGCATATCGTGGAAACTGCAGAAGACATTATATACACAGCTTCACAGATTCCTGTTGTATTTACTTTCCAGGTGCAGGGTGTGTAGGTTCCAGCTGCATACATAGATGTATTTTGTGTGTGTGTGCCAGCTACATACATGGTTGTATTGTGTGTGTCAGTTCCAGCTGCATACATAGGTGTGTGTGTGTGTGTGTGTAGGTTCCAGCTGTCTGCACAGATGTTTTGTGTGTGTGTGTGTGTTCCAGCTGCATACACAGACGTTGCGTGTGTGTATAGGTGCCAGCTGCATACACAGTATTGTGTGTAGGTTCCAGCTGCATACATAGATGGGTGTGTAGGTTCCAGCTGCAGGCACAAATGTGCTGGGTGCCTTATTTGCTTCTGCACAGTTTCAAGCTGGAACTTGTGCTGAAGCCCAAAGGAGTGTGAGCAGAGCGTCGGCACATGCTTAGTGGGAAAGTGAAGCCACAAAGAAGCTGCTGCCCTTAGCCTCACTGGGCTCTACCCAAAGACCCACAATGCTCCTAGAGCGGATGAAGGTGGTTGCTACAGGGAGCAAAGTAGAGAAGGCTGGATAGGGAGCAGAGTAGGAGGAACTCAGCAGATCAGGGAGGGAGCAATGTGGGATGAAGAAGCAGCATGCTTAATATGATTTTTAAAAACATTTCTTTTGAATATTTTTAAAATTCTCTTATACTGTAGGAATCTGTTCTTCTATAGCCTGGAACAGACATAAGCTGGAGTACTGGATATCCTGTAAACTAATGTTTCTCAATGACAGGTTCGTGGACCAGCGCCAGTCTCTGATCTCTCCCTGACACAGTTTAGAAAGGCAGCAAGCTGGTCCTGGGTATCAAAAAGGTTGATGAACACTGCTATAAACTACAGTCACTGACTAGTCCCAGCTATGCATACAGCCATCCAATTAACACGATGGCTAAGGGTCTGATCCTCTTAAACTCTCTGAGAACCTCAGTAGGCATGTTGCCAGCCTTCCTGGGCTCTCAGCAACTGTTAGGAAGTGCTCAACACTTTTCATGATCAAGCTCTGCACCCAGAGTTTTGGAAATGCTGGTCATCAAGGGCTTCACACCAGGTAGTGGATTCCTTTTGAGGTCCTGGGTATCCATGGATTTCACATAGGAGATGTGTGGCGAATGCTCTTTGCAGGTGTGCTTCAGCATCTCATAGGCTCGGGCCCCAATGTCCCTATTAGTTTGAATGGCTAGCTCAGTACTTTACCCTGAAGTGTACAGCAACGGCACCGTGCTGTGCTTTGAAGACTACATAGGAGAATTGGGTTCTTCTTCAAGAACTTTTTCCATCTCTTTTGTTTATGCATCTCCCCTTTCCAAATGATTTGTTTGAAGACTCTTTTTGAACTGACCCTGACATCATTTTTGGGTTCAGATTTCTTTCAGTAGCTTTATATTTGGCCTTTTTGTTTCTTTCTGTTGGGGCACCTGTGAGCCTGATTCTGCCACCCTTACTCACCTTGAGCATTATCTTACTCCAAGAATAGTTACACTGAAGTGGAGGAAGAGTACTGTGACATTATCTGATTAAAATATGACCATGTACATCATTGTTGCTACTGTTATATAATTGCAACAAATCCTGTACAAAGTATGTCAAGTAAGGTGTCTATGGAAATGCGATTTGCTGAATGTGATTATGCTATTTGTATGCATGTATCATTTTTGTATCTGAAATTATGAATATTAACAGTACCTGTGTTTCAAATGTTTGTTCATGTGGAAACACCAACAAGGTGTTTAGTCAGCACATTGTGAAGGAACCATTGAAGTCGAATGGCCCATCAAAGAACCCATAACTCACAATGGAAGATGCCTATCTACACAATGAATTTTCCTGTGAACATTCTAACTGGAGTATGGATAATGGATTCTGCTATGACTAAGCGAATCATGCATGGACATATGACTTGCCCATGTGACTCCAACCACCATCTTGTTGCCTGTAATGTTCCACAGTGAGAACAATGCGTTTCCATTCACTTGGCAGAAGCTATAAAAGGCTTATACTAATGGGAGCATTCTAAACAAGGGACTGAGGACCTTCCAGTGATTTGGAAGCAACCAGAGACTTAACAAGCCAGCAATTTATTTCATTGCTGCTACAAGCCTGAACCAAGAACTTTGCAATTATTGTACGTATTTGATGCCTTTAGCTAATTTTAACTATCACCTTTCTTTTTATAAATAAACTTTTAGATATTAGTGTAGTGGGTTAGTGATGGCCCCTCTCCCTCTGGGTCAGTGGGAGGCCACTCCACCTCACTACATAACGGGGCGTTGCTCACGGTTGGGGAATAAGCAGCGTCACTCTCGGCTTGTAGCTCTGGTCAGCAATCTGGGTAGAGTGACAGGCAGTCAGGATCCCTAGCCCGCAATCAGGGCAGTGAAGGATCGGTGGCTCACACCTATACTCGGGACGAGCAGCAAATAAACAGTTAGTAGACAGAGCCCTTCATCAGGGCGGGGCAATACAGAGTCTGAGTCTCAGGCCTGCACTCAGGGCCAAGCAGCAAACCAACAGTTCAGAGCCCAAGCCCTTAGTCAGGGCAGGGCAACAAGTCCTCTGGGCTCAGGCTGGGGTAGAGCACCTACACAGAGTCTAGGGGAGCTCCAGAAGGGTTAAGCCTAGTATCCTCACTCGGTGGACTGTAGATGGATGTAGGCCCTCTGGCCTATGGAGGGGGAGTACTGCCACCCCAGGGTTGGGGCAGCAGAGGGGATGCGGGCCTGCCCAACTCCACGGCATCCCAGCCCAGGGCCCTAAAAGTGGCAGAGGGGTCCGCCACTGGGTCAGCAGGGATCCTCCTGCAAGTCGCTGACCTGGTCACAGGCTAGCTCTCAACTAGAAGTTTGTCTAGTTCCCTTGGGCTACTTCCTATCTCCACCTTGGGGCATACCTGGGTTTGTAAGGGGTCCTTTTGCCTCGGTGGGGTAGAAGGTTAGTAGCAGTCCCGGCAACTCCTCCTCGGCTTGGTCAGTGAGTGGCTCCAGCAGCGTCAGCCAGTCGTCAGTGCCGCCAGGATCAGTGGCAGTCTCCCAGTTCAGGTACAAGCAGGAGGCATCTGACTCCTTCAGTGGCTGCAGCCCAGCTGACCTTGCAGACCTGCCTTTTGTACTTCCTGTCAGACCTACCTTTTGTACTTCCTGTCAGACCTGCTTTTTGTACTTCCTGTCCCGCCCACTGACTTCCAGTGGAAGGGTTTGAGTTTGATGGACCAAAAGTGATTGTATTCTGCAAGAACCAAGAGGGGAATATTGCTTTAAGTACTCTGGGCTGTGAATGAGTTACTGGGGAAACCAGGAAGGAACTGAAGGCAGAGTGCCTGCAGTGCCATAGGGGGTATGCTTTGAGACTGCACAATGTGACGCATCCTGTTTGTTTACTCATTTTTATTTTTTTTAACTATCTCTATTATTCTTCCATGAACTGTGAGTCTCCTGTGGTTTTCCTCCCTTTTTTAATGTCAGTTTTCCTAAGCTTGATTCCCCAATTATTTTGTAGCGAGGGATAAAACATCTTATTAACATAATTAGTGAGATACAGCCAAGGCCGGCCCTAAAACAAGTGGCATCCACGGCAAGGTGCGTCTTCAGTGCCCCCCACTTCATTTGTTAAATTTTTAATACCTTATTTTTTATTGCATTTGTAGCCCATTTTATGATTTTGATGCATTATTTATCTCTGTCATATAAAGTGATAAATTTGCATGCTAGAATCTGTAAATCTGTACTTATTGATGCCATATATAAGCAAATAAGTGTTCAAGAGTGTTTTTCTGTCTGCTGGCAGCTTACTAAGGTCATACCAAAACCCCAGGTATTTTCTTGGTGCTTCATTTGTCTGAACCTTTCTTTGATGGACATTTGAACAGTGTCAATGAGCGAGCAAAAACACACCCTCTTGAATTTTTCTTCCGAGCTTCACCTCATCTCTGCCTTTGTAACCAAACTGTCTATTCCTCCAATGTTTACAAGTTTCCTTGAAGACAGGCTCAACTCCTAAGTTTTCCACCATTTCTTTGGCAGCAGTGATGGCATGTTCAAATCCGTTGTCTCCATAGGCCACAATGAAATCAAGGCAGTAGCAGTCACAGTGTCCATCAACTGAGTTTGTAATGCCTCGCTTACAAGGTTTACTTGGAACAGGCTATCATGCCAAACCACAATTGAGACCAGAAATTTGAAGTCAGTGATCTAATTTGCAAGGCTTTGTGCCTCGTGTTGGATTCTGGCCTCAGCTTTACTCGCCCAGTTCCATCCGGGTGTTGTAAACCTCAGTCACATGGTACCTCACTGGCCTTGTGCTGTCAATGTAGCTCTCCCAGCAGGTGTAACTTAGCAGCTTCATAGTCAGATTTGTAACATTGCCCATGAGGCTCTTTCACCTGATAGCTGATGCTGAAAACTGGATTTATATCCTTTGCAGTACTCTGAAGAGAGATACTGAATCTAGAGAAGATGATGCTGCATCTGACAAAACCAGGCTGAGGGAATGGCAGCCACAAGGCATGAAGAAAGCTGTCGTATTCAGCACAAGGATCCTTGCGTGGACGCCACTGTTTCTTCCTTTCACGTTTGCACCATTGTCGTAGTCTTGGCTATTATTCTCATTCTCAACATTCATTAATTGTTCTGTTAGGCCTTTTCCACAGAGCAGAAACAGGTAAAGGTTCGAGGAAAATGTAGTTCTCAGAAAGTCTGGAAGTTTCCATGAGATTCTACAAAGGTCCAGAACATTCTAGGAGGTTAGTGAAAAATGAATCCACATACAGAATAACTGAAACATTTTACTTCAAACATTCTATTTTCCCTTTTTGTTGCTAACAAGAAAAGCACCACCCTGAGCCCAGCACTGCCCAAGCCTGGCACCCCAGGCAGTCACCTGGGTTGCCTGCCCCTAAATCGTGGATCTACCTAGCCCTGGACTTTGAGAAAGGAATTGTGTTTTCTGTGCATGTAGAGAGATGATCATTATCCCTACAGTGGCCTTCCTCCTTTTATGCTGTGGTAGCCAAAGCAGGGAGCATAGCTGTCCAGAATCAGTGTAGAGAGAAATGGCTCTATGTGATGTCCCTGTGCCCATGACAGACCCCAGAGTTCCAGACCAATCTCAGGGGGATGACTTGACGTGGAAGCAGAACCCCACTTTTTTTGGGAGGGTGTGACTGGTTCGGTCACAGGGATCCCCTTGGGACTGTCACCTGATGTGCTGAAATTACCTCTGAGGCCGTTTTCCCTGCCAGCTTGGGACTCCAGAACCCTGCCTTGTTGAACCAGACATGCTAGCCTGCTGCAACACAGACTCAGGGTCTGGACCATGCCCCTCAGAGCTGCAGACTTTAACCAAAACCAGCTCAGCAGGTTACCTCTCCAGCACCCAGACACCCAGTTCCAAATGGGATCCAAACCTCAAATAAATCCGTTTTACTCTGTATAAAGCTTATGCAGAGTAAATTCACAAATTGTCCACCCTCTATAACACCATAGAGAGATATGCACCGCTGTTTGCTCCCCCAGGTATTAATCACTTACTCTGGGTTTATTAATAAACAAAAGTGATTATATTAAGTATAAAAAGTAAGATTTAAGTGGTTTCAAGTAATAACAGACAGAACAAAGTAAGTCACCAAGCAAAATAAAGCAAAAACAATCAAGTCTAAGCCTAATACATTAAGAAACTGATTACAGGTAATATCTCACCCTCAGAGATGTTCCAATAAGCTTCTTTCACAGACTAGACTCCTTCCTAGTCTGGGCCCAATCCTTTCCCCTGGTACAGTTCTTGTTAGTTCCAGCGAAAAATCTCAGGTGGTAAGCAGGGGTTTTCTCATGACTGGCTGCCCCTTTTGTCCTTCTCCACCCCCTTTTACAGCTTTGGCACAAGGCGGGAATCTTTTATCTCTCTGGGCCCCTACTCCTCCTTCTAAATGGAAAAGTACCAGATTTAAGATGGATTTCATTATCAGGTGACATGGTCACATGTCACTGTAAGACCCCTCGTCTCCATTCCCCATGGACTGGCACACACATACACAGGAAGGCTTTCAAGTAACTAAGGCCATTTACAACTGATTTTTCTGGAGCACCCTTAAGAGCCTCCACTTAATATGTTTACATCAGTGATACAAGTTTATATCTTATTCTCCTAACTCCGGAAATAGAAATAATACATGCAAACAAGTAGGATGAACACACCTACTAGATTACAAGCTTTTTAATGACACCATACAAGGGGTATTTAGCATAAACCATATTCCAGTTATGTCATATTCATAAGCATATTTCCATAAAGCATATGGAGTGCAACATCACAGAGGGGTTGGGAGATCCCACTCCCCAGTGACAGAAGATTTGAGATGAAACTAAGGAAAATCATACAGACTGTCCCCACCTCATTGCCTCATGAAGCTGGGCCCAAATGTGGTGTTAATATTTTATAAGGTTTACATGAGAAATGTTGAACCAGGAAACTGGTGATAGCAAATGTTATTTTCTGTTAAATTAGGTAATCCCACATGGCTGTGCCTCACTGTGGGCCATCCTACATGAAGACCTTGGCGGATGGAGAAATATGTAGGCCAGCGAATTTTGAGTGTTTCCATCCCCACTGATTCCAGTTCTGTCCTCAGACTGCCTTGCTCTTTAGAAAACCACATGTGGCTTTACAATGCCTGAACAGAAGCCAGGAAGAGTTGATATCCAACAGCAGTAATCCCACACTTCCAGGAAAGAGAAATCTCATCCCCAAAATTGTCTCCACTAGTATTACACTTTATACTTAATTCTCAACAGCAAAATCAGAGGAATACTTCATCAACATGTTTTATTTGTAAAATCTCTGTAATTCATTAAGCATCTGAAATAGAGACTTTAAGACAGAGCTTGCTAACAGCCGGTTACATAACTGCAGAATGAAATAAACTGAGGCTAGAAAAACAAACACAGTACTGCAGCTGTAAAATCTAAATGAATGCAGATAAACCCGCAATTTTAAATAAGATAAAAATATAGGTCATGAGCCTAACATCTTTAGTGTGGGTCCACTATCACTTTCAGCTATCCAATATCATGAATGTCATACTTGTTAGCAAGATTATCCCTGCCAGGAAGCAGCTCAAAAATGCAAAACAATTTTCTAAATCCAGCTCATGTTTATTCCTGGCAAGAACCGTTTATTTTTATTTTTTTAACTTTCATGCTGCTATGCTGAGCAAAATACATAAGAACATCTTTTACAGACTGCAACTATTTGTCGTAATTACCACCTTTAGTTGCTTAAAGTTATAAAATCAAATAATGTATATTTCTAGACAAAGGAGCTTTACAGATTTATTCAGAAATATAAAGGAGAACAGCAGAGTGGAGAGAATTGCTGTATTTGGGGAAGACCTGTCATTTATGCTAATTTCTTGCAGACATGTAGGCTTGTGAATAACATTATGTATGTACCACTATTGAACTCAATGGGGCACTTACATGCATAAAGAAACTCATACAAATATGTGTTTGCAAGATCAGGGTCTTAATTTGCAATGCATTGCATGGCAATGAACTGAACATTGGTTGAAAAAGTAGTTTTATTTTTCTTCCCAAAACCCAATACATTTGTTAGGTTTCATAAATCTTTGGCATTCCCCACATTCTCCCAGCCTTTATGGTTTGACTTTCGACTTTATGGCTTGTTTTTGACTAGCAAACATTATGACTTTGAAGCACAGGGTGGTAGAAATGTACACGGTGCCCTCCTTTATTGTGAGACTCATGCGACTTTGAGAAAGAAGCTTAAGCAGTCCTAATGAATGAGCCATTGAGATGTTGCTACACAGATGAATGGATGGCCCTTTCCCTCAGGAAGATCTGCAGGTCCCCTTCACTGGACTTGCAAGCAGTTGTTCCACTCTATAGGACAGAGCCAACTGCAGACCCTGTCTGCCGGTGAGCTCATGAATCTCTGCCTGCCCTTGCCTAATGTGGGGTTTTGATGGCCATCACAATCCTGTAGTTGGGTTCAGACTTGACAAACGTCAGTCTATTCTCACTGTTGGACTGAAAGCACTATTAATTAGTTTCTATAGATGTAGTTATTTTGGTGATATTCTGAACTATGTTCTGGCAAGAAAAAAAAAGACGAATTTACCAGTCTTACTACAATTCATTTTCTTTTACAAATCACATCTGGCAGCTGGTCCATTTAAGAGCAAGGCCTGAGAAATGTATCACTAGTCATGCAGGGAGAGTGGTCCAGTTTGATAACTGTGATGTGCTGGGGCACGGGTTTAGTATAATGATTGTACAACTAGTGCTGCTAGAGTCATGTTTGTCAGCAGGGCTGTCACAAACTAAGTGGTGGGGACCCCACAGTGCCCACATGGCACCCTAGTGACTTCAGTGATCAGCTTTTTGCCATTCATTTCAATGAAATAGGATTGGGCTTTCTCTTGCCGTTATGTTGGCTTGCATAGTTTGCTCTGATCTGTGTTCTGGTTTATGCATTCCAGTCACAGTAGCTGTGTTTTATTTATTGTTGGTTTTATGACCTGTATTGTGAAAGGCTCTGAAGAGCTTTATATGAAGGTAGCCTATAAATTAAATGGTTGATGGATCTATCGTATAATTTTAATGCCTCATATCTCATTACACAACGCTGCTTGCAAACAGGAGCAAGAATACAGGCAGCTCTGCCTTCAGGTCCCAACTATGGCCCCAGACCTTCCAACATTTACACACATGAGACTCAGCCTACTCCTGTGGTTAGCATTTGTAGGATCCAGATTTAAAACACATTAAAAATACAATTTTCCAGGACAAGAACAGATTCACACACAGTTTCTTTAATAAACTTAAATGGCCCTGGTTGTAGTCTGTTTATAATTATAGCTGCTTTGGGTTCTTTACATTTACACAACATTTCAGCTTGCAAACAAACCATCTTGACTCTTGTTTGCTGGCATGTTAAATCCTTGCCAATAGCATCTGGAGCCTGGGAACAGGTGCTGTTTTATTGGTCTATAAACCAAAATATTTTAAATATCCACTTTTCTAGGGCTGGGGCCCGCCCATGCAGGGGGTTTTCTTTCCAGATACCAGATGCTGTAACTCATCAGGAGGCTTCCTCCAACCCTTGCCTTTATCTCCTCCCCATTAATCCTGCCTACCTGCAACCCTCTGCTTTCAGCTTGTTTCCACACCCCTTCTCCTCATAGCCATCCCTCATCTCCCCATTTAGCCAGCTCTCTCTGGGGATCATAGGAGTATGTATAGAAGTTTAGTTTATTATTTCTGTACGGTTGTTCTAACAGGATGTGTGAGAGGGCAGAGAGACCTTTGATAGGAAGGGAGTCCCAAATGGAGTGTTTATGAGAGGACCCCTGATGTGCTTGAATTGGCTCTATTAATTGACATCAGAAACTGGCCGTTAGTCCGCAAAAAATCTGGTTTGCCTTGCGCTTGCCCAGGCCACACCACTGTCTGAGCAGGAAGAGAAGAGAACCCTGAAGCTGTTTGTTTTTTCCCCCAAACATTAAAACTGATGAACTATTTGGCTGGAAAAAATGCAAGAAGGAGGAGGAGACCTTCTTAAGCAAGGAAATATGAGCCAGCCTGCAGGACAGCATGGAGAATCCCAGAGGATGAGTGCCACCTAGTGGAACGCTGGAGATAGACATGCAAGAAAAGCGATCTTTTACATTTTTGATGTGCAAGTAGTAGGGGACATGTTGTGAGACAGAGGAATCACTGAGCAGCCTTAGGGTGCTAAGCAGCATTAATAGCCAAGGAGGGAAGTGTGAGAGAAGAGAGGGTGACAGCTGGCAAAGCATGTGTGGCTGTTGTGTATGGGTAAAAGGATTAGAGTTAATTAAGTCCCTGATGTAGCTCTGTAATAAAGGAACTGAGTTGTTTATTGAGTCAACTAACTGCTTAGCTAACAAAGGAACCCCGAACAGCACTGCTCAATCTCTATAGAGGAGCACTTTGCTTGAGGAACAATTGCCCGTGATGTTATGCAGATGTTATGTTATAATTGAAATATGCTCTGAAAGGTCATGAAGCTACATTTGACCACAAATATATTTATCTCTTATTTATAAATCCCATTCAGCTTGTAAATGCTTCAGAGCAATCAACTTTTTATATTTTTGTAAAGGACCATGTAAACTATGGCTTATTGTAAATAGAGGCTAAGGCTATTCTTGCTAATAGTTGTGTGCTGTTTACCGTTGACCACTGACATGATGTTGGGAGGTGTATATCTCTGATCAAACTATAAGCATGCAAATAGAAATAATAAGGGATGTTAATAAAGTTGTAACAAGCAAGTATAAGACCCAACATATTTGTATTGGCTTGACTATTAGGCATTATGTGTTAAGGGCTAGATTGAAGGCTTGATTTGTAGTTAGTCAAAGAAGGTCTCAGCTTTGACTTCAGGGTATAAAATTTATCAATATGTGTCTTGTGACAGTTTAGTAATACATTTGGTTTTAAATAGGTAAACCACAAACCAACATATGGCAGCATCTTAGGAGCTTTTTTCAATAAGAGCTAACCCCATTGACATATTAAAACAATTGGGAAAGGGACTGATGAAAATGGTTGGGTTAACTGTCAGAAATGTAGTTATGGGCAAGTGGAATCCTAAAATTGGTCTTCAAGACTACTATATGTGAATAGGGGGCTGAGACTTGACTTGATCAGATATAGTCCTGGATGTATGTAGGTAGAATGCGAAAAGGTATATAAAAGGTTGTCAACCCCATCCCTAGCTGGGACACCAGAACAATGATATGGGACAACTAGGTAGGAAGCCTAGCCCAGCGTCTTCTTCTTGGAGTGATCTCCACTTATTTTTTCTTCCTTCTGTGTTTCTAATGGTCTCCATAATGTTATAAGTATGCACAATGTAAGATTGTAAATATTGTAGGCCCCTCCCATGATGAGGGCCTTCAGACCTGGCCGGGGTGTTTTGATTAGGCCTGTCTGTACTGTGTATTGGATCCAGAAGACTAAAACTACTTCCAAATGAATCGTAGGGGCTAGGCACTGTAAGGACTACAAATCCGATGATGTAGGGTTTGGTACTTTGGGGGAACACTTTGGACTTGGCTCTGTGATCCTGTATCTGGGCTAAAGTGGAAAGTCAATAGATCATACAGGGATTGCACGGATAGGCTTGGAGACTGAAGGGCTAACGGAGGCTGGAAGAGAAAGGAGTCCTGCAACAGCTGGGCCGATTTGCCAGGTTTGAATATCCAGTGGGATGGGAGCTAGTAGCAGTTGCCTGTGTTTGGTTTTGGAGATTTGGGCGACTCTAGTTTGTCAAATCATTCAATGCATGACTGGTATTAAGGCCACACTGCAGCTGCGGGGCCTGCTAGTGTTATACCAATAAAATAAAAACCAGCAGGATCTTATTAAAGGGAAAAAGGCAAAATGCCACATTTATTGTGAATACAGAAAGAATCATAGTAAGCAGTTAGTTACAGCTATAACATTCCATTCAATCTCATCTTTATTCACACATTCATTCATACACACACACAGGTTCTGCAAGGTTGTTATCATAGTAAGCAGTTAGTTATAGCTATAACATTCCATTCAATCTCATATTTATTCACACATTCACACACACATTCACACACACACACACACACACGTTCTGCAAGGTTGTTATCATAGTTACCAGCCTTAGAGTTGCTCATGCCAAGCCACTGGCCAGGTGGCCTGGACATGAGGAGGGAGCAGGGCCTTGTCAGATGCTCATCTGATGCTCCTGGAAGTTGGTTTGCAGAATCAGACCCCAAAGTTCTCACTTTTTAGAGCCTATTTTTATAGGAATTTCTTCCTATGCCAGTCTATGGGAATTACTTCATCATGCTGTTGCTGAATCAATCAGCAGATAGCACATTCCTGACGGCTCCAAGATGTTATCTTGTTCTTTGGTTCTCCCATTCTTGAGGCTGTTGGGTGGATTCCAGTCTGCTCTCCGGGGGTCCTCTGGTTATTTCCACTTGACGCCTTCTTCAGCCGATGGACACTGGATTCTTAGGCTGGCACCTCCCTGATCATTCAGTTATTATCCACACCAAGCATCCATCCACATACATCCTCTATCTCTATTTTAATCACAATTGTTAATACAACGAAAGGGCGGGGAGTCTCTGGGTGCTGTTTCTGTTGTTAGAGTATTGCTTTGAGTCTCTCTCTCTGTGTGAATTGCTTTGAGAACAGACTCTGTCTTAGAATGTACTAACACAATTAGCAGCTTGCAAGTTTCACACACAGAGGGAGAGAAACAGTACCAAAAACCAAGAGACCTCTTAATTAGTAATACCCTGGAATTTAAACTATGGGGAATCAAACTCATTTGTGATTTTAAGACAGAACTTCTTTAATATGATCCAACACTAGCACCAAGCTCCAGCACATTCACTCCTTCTCACCAGCCAGCCTCTGAAAGCTACAGCCAGAAAGCATTGGCTGTAGTGGCAAATTCTGAGCTGTGAATACCCCAGAGACTATCCTTCTTGTCTGGGGAGACCCTGTCAGTCACCTTGGTGGTCTGGTTTGAAAATCCTTGTGCTAGGGACGGTGTCTCATTGCCAGTGCTTAATTTGTAATGAAAGATGTGCCGGGGCTCAAGCAATTTTTTTACATTGATAACTGATGTAGCAAGCCCACAGATGCCAAGGCTCAGCCGTGGCAGGCCCTGGCACAAATTAAGCACTGCTCATTGCAGACTAGCTGTGGTGAAGATGAGAGAGCTTGTAAGAAAAGCGACTGCTAAAAATTGTTGGCTGTAGTTTTATATCTGGGATTATTTCCAGCTCCACTGTGTCAGTTTTAACCTGCTCTGTACAGAAGTGTCTCACTCCTATTATCTGGATTGCCTCTGCTAATTCAGAGATACCTAGTGCTGCCCTGGAACTCCATTCATCAAGCGTACTATTGCAAGAAGGTTTCTGGGATTTTAAAACTACAGGAAGTGCACACTATGAGAGGGGTTGAGTTTGTATAATGTTAATAGTGAATGTTCTTGTATAGTTTTGTTGTTACATAGGTCTCTGTTGAGGAAACTTAACTAGTGGTTACTGGTAAGTTTACTTTACTTATAAGTTGCCATTAGCTGAACTGTTGCAATGCCACCTATTGGCCTGTCAGAGTCATTACAGGAGGTACTCTATTGTATTGTCAGTGTACTTTGCTATATTACTTCTGAGTAAAGCTGTTTCTGGCTCCAACTTGGTGTTTAATACTTTTCTAAGAGTAATTAGTATAATTTGCCCTTATCTTCTAGGTCTATGGCGCTATTTAGGCTGAAGTTGTTCCTGGAAGCTACCATGGTACCCTAGTAGATGTATACAGTGCGTATCCAGGTGAAGGTACCATCAGCTGTCATTCTTCCTGTGAGTAGAGAGCTGCTGCAGGTAGGTGGATAGAGGATTTGGACCCTGTCCAATACTGCTGTTGGGACCTCCCCCAGGATCTCCATTATTCTCAAGAATATCAGGCTCCCAGGCAAGAGGTGAGCACTTGCTTGTTCCCAGGTGATCAGGGCAGGAAGAAAGGGTTACAGTATGAACAGTACAGGAAACCACTTTATTGTACTTTAGCTTATTCTTACACTTATGTATATCAACTTTCTATGATTTCAGGTATAGTTGTCTGCAGTTAAATTAGAGCTCATAAAGTTTCTCCTAGTGTTCCTCCTTATCTTCTTAATTAACTCTAAGTAGCCATCTGAGTAATGAATCTGTTATTTGTAACCAGTGCATGTTGCACCCCAATAACTAATCTTATAATTGCAATAATGGATCAGGCTACAATGTAGTCATAGCATAGTACTGTACTCCAAGAAGAACCCTTACAGAGCTACATCAGCAGGCATTCATGCATGTTGTTCTGGGCCAGGCAGTGGAGACTCTCTTGCAGGGATGGTGTCCAGCTGAGTGAATTTTTTCAGCATTGCTTAGTGTTGAAGAGCTGGAGAGCTACTTCATATAAGAAGTAGAGTTACAGAGTTAAAATATAACTATGGCATGACCTTCTGACATGGTTAACATTGTGCTGTTGCATTATTATGACCCAGCGTGATCTCATATTGACCTGGCATCATGCAATGTGACATAAATTCAGATTTGGAATCGGTCCACAGTACTGCTAACCACAGGCATTCAAAAATCTTGAATCAGATTCCCCCAATATTATGAGATTTTTTAAAAAATAATAATTTGGGGGTTCTTTTTTTTCTGGTTTCTGAGTTTTTAGAGTGTACTCACCTCATGTTTTCAAGCTTTTATGCACAACAGTGGGGCCTAAATTCTTACTTTTTAAAAATGAAAGCTGAGAGTCTTATGCAATCTATTGATTCCAGGAGCTGAGCCTTTAAGAAATACACCAAAAATCACAAGAACTGTGATAAAATAGTGAGAATTGGCCACACTGGGTCCATCTGCTGGTGAGATCACAGAGAAGGTGTTTGGTTTCTCACTATCTTAGAACAAGCTGTGTTTTCATATCCATTGTGATGGAAATATGACTCATGGGGGAATTCTGTACCAAAAAATTAAAAAATCTGTACACAATATTTTTAAATCCTGTAAAATTCTGCATAATTTATTTGTCAAAATAACACAATATAATCACACCAGTTTCAATTATTTTTAATTTATTTCAAATTACCTGTCTGCAAGTATGTCTGTTACAATACAGATAACAAAAAAGATTCAAGAAATATTATTTGACAAATAGATTCCTTATTAGGCATATTAATACAGAACTCTGAATAATAATTCATTTAAACTACAATACAGAACCGTATTTCCTTCACCTCTCAGAAGCTGTGCAAAGGCTTGGAGGAGTCAGGGGTAATGGAGGAGCTGAGGGAAAGGGAAGTAATTGCTGGGAATGAGCCTGGCTGTGAACTTGGAGGGTTGTTGAGTATGGATGGGAAAAGTATGGAACAGGTTTTTTTGAGGGGTGGGGAGGGATTGTTAGGGAGCTTCCCCCATGCAGACCCTGGCTGACCCCTAGTCTCTCCCATTCAGTCAGGCACATTTGCCCCTGTCCCCATGTGTCCCTGCACCCCCATGTGTCCTTGCACCACCATCCCCATGTGTCACTGCACCCCTCATCCAGCCCCCTCCCCTTATCCCCATGTATCCCTGCACCCCCCATCCCCATGTGTCTCTGTGTCCCCACTCAGCCATCCCCTTTTCCCCATGTGGCCCAGACCCCCTCCCCCGTCCCCAAGTGTCCCTGCACTCCCTCAGCCAGCCCCCTTCCTTATCCCCATGTGTCCCTGCATCCCCTCCCCAGGTGTCCCTGTGCCCCCACTCAGCCACCCCCTTTCCGCATGTGGCCCTGCACCCTCCTCCCCCCTGAGGCCCTGTGCCTCCACTCCCATTCAGGCCCTGCCCCCAGTCTGTCCTCCCCCACTAACGCTTATGAACCCCTTTCTGTAACCTCCCAGCAATCCCATCTGCCCCACGCTGTCTGTCTCCTGACCGGGCCTGGCAGGGGCTGTGAAGAAGGCACTACATGTTCTTTCTCTTCTCTATGGTAGCTGGGGCTAGCCAGGAGTGGCTGCTCTGTGCTTGTGCCACAGTGTCCCCTCGTGGGCAAAAGATGGAACTGCAGCAACTTTCCGGCAGAAGCTATTTTCTGCAGAAAAAAATAAAAATATGTGCAGCACATGAATTATGCACATGCACAGTGGCACAGAATTCCTGCAGGAGTAAAATACAACTTCAACATTTTCACTTATTTCAATTTAGACATGAGCACCTAACCCAAGCTCCAAGTGGAAGGTAGGACTTGCCATACCAGATCATGCCGGTATCCTAGCTAGTCCAGTGATTCTCAGCCTACAGGGCACTACCCTTGGGTACGTTCCAGGGGATGCCCAGTGGGATGAAGGGTAGTGATGGGGAAATTGAATCACAGGGTTTCTGGGAATGAGCAAAGAAAGAGCAACTTGCTCCCTCCCTCTCTTTCTGCTGCAGCAGCTACTGTTTTGCCTTCTCCCAAATCCAGTCACAGTGGACCTGTCCCTTCCTCCCCATCTATGCTTTTGGGCAGGGGAAGCGGTGCTTCAAGGGACTGTGGAGAGTTGGCTTTACATCTGCTGGAAACAGCACTGCCCAGAGCTGAGGACTGTGTGTGGGGCAGGGAAGATAGAGAAAAGAGATGTTGCACTAGCACCCCTAACCAGCCCCAGTCCTAAACATCACCAAGAACACCCTCACACCATCATTCCTACAGTTGTCCCTCAGCACGCTTCAACATCCCCATCCCTCACAGCACCCAGATATCAAAGCCGGACCCTCTACTGTCTGCATGCAGAACTGACTGCCTTTGGTAGGAGTCCTGCAGGCTGAAAGGTTGCAGGATTGGGCCTAGAGACTCCATTGATGTTTGGAGATGTTATATGTGTTTGATTTAAACAAGCTAGTATGACAGCAAATCTCCCACTTCCATGCATACTGACAAAGTCCCAAATATGTCGTTAACATTTGCTCTCTCCTTTTTTAAAGGAATCTTCTTTTGAGATTGAAGCCCACAGACGCTCCCGCATCTGTTAGGGCCAAATAACACAGAGAATTTATATTTTTATTCTGAGTTTTCCTCATATAGAATGGGATGATTTAAGAAAAATCCTAGACATTTAGGTAGGAAGTGACACATGAATACTGCTCATGATGGAGAGCAGTACGCAAATGGAAAACAGCAAATATAAGTCTGGCAAGGGCAGTTTGGAAGCTTGGCTCCAGATGTACTTTAATCTTCTTTATTCAAAGAGTAAAAATAATAAATGCAATCACAGATCAAAGGGGATATTCTTGGGAATTGTGCAGAATTGTCAAAACTAAAATTACAGCTAAAATGTTAGAGTAAGGGGATTCTGCCTGAGTATTTTTAGGAAATATTTAATTTGGATTTAGAGAGGTTCGTTAGCAGATATTTTGTATCCCTCATGACAATATGATCTCCATTTAAATGACTGTAGTAAGTGGCTTGCAAAAATATGATTGTGGTTATATATTCCCTGTTCAGAGGAAACTTGGACTCATGTCAACACCTCAGGAGTTAAGTAAGCGTTTTATTTTGAAGTTTCTAATTAAAAATGCCTTCATGTTTTTAGAATATTCAAAGATAGTATGTATGAAGATCATTGTATATAAATCAGTCCTGCACCAATTAATCTGTCTGTAAAGATTGGTTTACTTTTTAATAAGACAAGACATACTAACTATCACAGTCATGTATTACATTAAGAAAGAGCAGTATCTTTGTCAGCCAGTTTTAACACATTGTAATGAGAATATGTAGACTGAAATATTTCTTACAACTACAATCTGATGGTGATATGTTGATGCACTCTGCCTCCCAGTTAGCACGGTACAGTTCTGATTTTTAATTCTGCCTTAAAACATCATTACTTGTGTCAGTTGCTGTACAGACCACTCAAATATGGTGCAAATGTTCATTTTCACATTGTGACATTATCTATTACAATATACAAGGCAGTGAAATGAGAAGTTCTCTGCAAAATTACCGCATGTGCACATACAGGAAGTTATTGCCATTTGGAATCCCTCTTCTCCCTGACAGAAGCTCCCTGGTCACTCAGGCAAGCAACCTTAGAGTCATATTTAGTTTCTTTCAGTCTCTCTCCTCTCCCTCCCCAGCATCCAACATCTCATCCAAACTGATGAGTTTTCACTACAGTATCTCTAAAATCTTATTCTTTCTATCCCCATTGTTAAAACCCTTGTCCATACCTTAGTTATCTATTTTGTCTTGACTACGACAACCTCCTGCTTTTGACCTCAGTTTCCTCCACTTCATCCAAAATGCTGCTGAAAAGATCATGTCCAGAGAAACTGAGCATTTTTACTCAGAAAAAAATTGATCTAATGCCCATTGAAGTCAATGGGAGTCTTTCCATTGACTTCAATGCACAATGGAGCAGGATAAAGGAGTGTATGAATTGTTCATGTAGTTCATGCATTAGAGTGGAGCACAGAAGACACAGGTTCGATTTCCAGCTCCGCCAAAGGCTTCTCACGTGACCTGGTGTAAGTCACTTAATCTCTGTGTCTCAGTGCCCCATCAGAAAAATAGAAATAATTATTACAACTGGTCAGGAAATATCCCCTTGTCCCCCATCCCCCTCCATTAAGGATTTCCATGAAAATAAAACATTTTTCATTTTAAGGGAAATCTTTCTACATTTTTTTCCCCAGGATTTTGGCAGAAATTGGAAAAAAATGGTTGCTGAAAACTAATTTTTTCCCTTTTTTCCCCCAGTGAAAAATGAAGCCACAACAGATATAATGAACAAATTTCCACTATGACAAAAAAGCCATTTGTTGAAAAAATGTTAGAATAAAAAAATTTGACTAGCTCATGTGATGATAATTCCCTATCCAGGGGCAGGAGTGGAGACTGAAGGATAAATTAATTAACATTTGTTGAGGTGCTCAGATACTAAGGTGATGGAGGCCGAAAAGTGCATTGATTGGCAGACAATTCCTATTTCAGACAGATTCAGGTGCTCAGTTCCTCTGAAACCCATACTTAATATTTTAAAAGCTATACTTTGCCTCCTTTCAAAAGGGTATTGAATTGGCTATATTTACATCTGTTTTGCAGTGATAGGTTTGAATGTATTTTTAATTTATTGTAATTAATTAGGTACTATAAGGCTAGTCACTATCAAAGTAAATGCCAAAGACAGAAAGTTAGAACAGAATAAAAGACAAGTGTTTGTGGATTCAGCAGTAGTATCTCTGAAAAAATAAAATTTTGATATTCTTACATTGCACTCTTCTTCAGTAGATCTCAAAGCACTTTAGAAAGCAGGTCAGTATCTTTATTCTCATTTTATAGATGGAAAAACTGAGGCAGAAAGAGGGGAAGTGACTTGCCCAAGATCATCCAGCAAAACAGTGGCAAGGCCTGGAACCCAGGTTTTCTAGATTCCTAGGCCCTATCCACTAGGCCACTCTGCCATATATTTTAAAAATCTGTACACAGTTTTTATTCAGTGATTTAGGACCTATTCCTAGAGTTCCTTCCCAGGTAACATTTCCATTGTGGTTAACAGACAGGGTCAGACCCTTAAAGTTTTTCTTATTATTATAGGGCCAAATTCTAACCCCTTTGGTATGTGCAGAGTGGTCCTCTGCCTGCAGATCTCTCCACTTCCGTGCAGATGCCTCTGCTACACCAATCACTTCATTTCACAGCCAGACCAGGAGGTGCTATTTATGAACCACATAGGGAGACGACTGGGTGGGCCGGGGAAGGAGGAGAAGGGTGCAGTCCAGGGACGTGGCTGGGGAGATTCACATTGTCCCCGTTCCCAGCTCTGTGTGCCTTAATTGGCAAAATGAATACAGATCTAGTCTGCATTTGTTTTTCTGATTAGCACCCCATCCCCTCAGAGAGGCCACAGTCAGGAGTGGGCATACCATAGGGTGGCACCTGGGGTCAGAGCTGCTGTAGGAGCCCAGTATTGTCATTCCCAAGTATTCAGATATGAAAATACAGACCCCATTAAAAACCACAAGATTTAAATAATAATAATTTTATAAATTATTTTATATAAATATATATAAATTTTATATTCTATTATATTATATTTTAAATTATTTTATATAAATTATAAATAAATAATTTTATAAATATATATATTTGCCCTCTGGTTTATGTGCGAGAGTTGGCAACACTGTTTTTAAGTTATTTATAACCTCTTTTTTTTAAATGAAAACTGGGTTTCTACGTAGCTACATGTCCTTAGAAGTTGGGGCTTTAAGGATAACACCCCCTATAATAAGACCAGTGATAAAATTACCGGAGTTGACAACACTGAAGGGACTTGGTTTCCTGGGGTCCCCTGGGATCCATCAGCCTGGGGAGTGGGCCCTGTACAGTTTTCCTGGGGAGATGGGGCAAATTACACCCCAGCAAAAAGATGCATGGGGAAATCTCCATGAGATTTTCTCCCCAACATAAACCTCTTCTACAGCTTCTAATGCAGGAGGGGATAATCTGGCCTGGTGTTTGCCCCATTATATTGTGGATGATGGTGTAGACTTCCTAAATGTCCACCAGATGGCCCCAGCTCATTAATTGTTAAAGAGAAGTCAGTCTTCCTTATACCTTGACTACTATCATCCCAGGTTATGGTGAGCACCAATGCCTCAAGGAGGCAGGGGAGTAACGCTGTTTGCCAGGGTTTTCCCCCTCACTGATAGGAATAAGTTCTGTAAAAACAAGAGCTTTTTATTATTATTAATTAAAAAACTAAATGCCACATGTACCCACTTAGACTCACCATGAAAAAGTTAACTAATTGAGGCCCACATGCTCCCCACGCCGTTAGAAAGATCTGCAGGGAGGAGAAAACTACTTCCCGAGCTCCACAAGGCTCACCT
Organism: Natator depressus; assembly: GCF_965152275.1. NCBI lineage: Eukaryota > Metazoa > Chordata > Testudines > Cheloniidae > Natator > Natator depressus. Next base: position 17,718,150 of record NC_134242.1, on the reverse strand, counting down.
CACAGACATGGCACTTCAAGCTCCCCAACCAGGGGTTTGTAGAGGGGGCAATGGAACTCTCGAGTTTCTTGCTAATACATACCAGCTGCCACAGTTTACACATTTTACCATTTCTGGTTGGCTAGGACAGTGGTTCTCAACCATTCCAGACTACTGTCCCCCTTTCAGGAGTCTGATTTGTCTTGCATGTACCCCCACATGTCACCTCAGTTAAAAACTACTTGCGTACAAAATCAGACCTAAAATACAAAAGTGTCACAGCACACTGTTACTGAAAAATTGCTGACTTTTTCATTTTTACCATATAATTATAAAATAAATCCACTGGAATATAAATATTGTACTTACATTTCAGTGTACGCTATATAGAGCAGTATAAACAAGTCGTATGACATTTTAGTTTGTACTGACTCTGCTAATGCTTTTTATGTAGCCTGTTGTAAAATTAGGCAAATATCTAGATGTGCTGAAGACCTCTGGAAGTCCTCTGTGTACCCCTGGTTGAAAACCCATCCTGGCAGAGGCACACCTGGCCTCAGTTATTCACTCCTTCAGCACTTTTTGACTGGACTACAGAAATGCAGTGCACCAGGCATGAAGCCTTCAGCACTTAGGAAACTCCATTTAGTGCAGAACTCTGCAGCGCATCTCCTCAGCAACACAGACTACCGTGAACACATCAGACTTGCTCTCCGCTACCCTGTCTTCCCACACAAGTTCAAGGTCTTGGCCCTCATTTTCAAAGCACTCTATGGTCTGGGCCCAGTGTATCTGAAAGACCATTTAAAGCATCGGGACAAAGACCATGGTCAACAACTTCACTCCTCTGGCACGATGAAACTCTTAACAATAAGAGTAAAGCTTGTCTGTGCAGGAGCCAACACATTCTCTAGGGGCTTTCAGAGACTGTGGAATGAACTCTTCCAAGAGCTATGGACCATCATAAACCTCACCACCTTCACCTCCAAGTGCAGGCGCATTTCTTCGATCTTGTCTTCTCTAATCTAAATACATAGGAACTGGTATATTTATAAACAACGTACCAAAACAAGACATTCCATTGCACACAATTCTGCCCCTGGGGAGAGGATGAGAAAACAAATAGCAAGTGACAGATGTGCAGTCACATTGCTTAGTGCACTATTGGAAGACACTCAGCTACTACAGTGATGAGCATGGTGTAAGAACCTATGTAGAATAGAGTAGAATCTCTTTGTGTCTCAATTCCTCATCTGTAAAATGGGGATATTAATACACATTTCCTCCCATCCTTTGTCTGTTGTTGTTGTCTATAAATTGTTCATCTTTGACTGTACATTTATATAATGAAGCCCAAATCTTGGCTGGTGTCCCGTAGGCACTAATGAGATACAAATAATAGCTCACTGATTTTTTTTGTCCATAATTTTGTAATAAAATTCTGGGAACTATTTTGAGATTCAAAGCTTTTGAGGGAATCTTTGTCAAAAGTTTGTAATGTGCTTTGAGTCTGCACACGGAACATGCTGAAGAAGTGCCAAGTGATGTGATAATGATCTACAGTTACTGCCTTGGGATAACCCATAGAGCTTCATAAAATCCTTTCACTGAGCCACAACACTACACACTTGGGCTTCAGCAGTCTTGCAATACTTTCTTATTTCCCCCTCTTGTCTTACACTTGCTTTTCATTGACACGGGATTCCCGAGGTGCCAGTGAGTTGCTTGTTTTCACTGCAAACTCAATTATACACATCTTTAAGTCTGCACTGCAGGCAAAGCATTTATATTTATGCTGCCTTATTATTTTCCTTCATAGTGCATCAACCCACTGGGGCGTTTTATAATGCCTGATTGAAACCAACAGGCAATTGTCTGACCTGTACTAGTTATAACTGACCTAGTAAGTGTCAATTAGTACATTTAGAAAGATTTTTTTTCTTATACACAAATATATGGTAAATTATTTGTAAATCTATCATAAGAGGGGTTGGCATGCCACAATGGGCCTATTTATTCCCAAGCCTCGAAATCTAGGTTCAGTTTCACAAATAAAGATGCTTCTGTTGATCTCTGCCTAGTCCCTAATGGAAATGTTAATACTGCACAACTCTAGCATCCATACAGAGAGCCTGAGCCACATCCCATTAACTTTATAGGGCCTTCAAACAGCAGGAGAGTAACAAGATCAACCATGAGGTACGTTAACAGAGATGTGATGTGGAGTTTTTATCCCCACCTGCCTGGATTCAGTCAGAACTATGAGTCCCTCACTAAGAGGATCTGTGGGTCTAGAACTTAGGTTGGCTGGTCCCTGAGCAACTGCCACATCCGCACCATCACCTCCGGCACAGTGGTGATTGATGGGCTATGAGCACCACTGGATGTGCAGCTCACAGAGGTCCTGATTGGCCATGCTCACAGGTCCCCCATTGACCCAGGAGCACTGCTTAAGCCTGGAGGGGACACCAGGCAGTTGTTTATGCAGCTAGGTGGATTCCCAGCCAGCTGCTATAATAGACTCTGCTCTTTTGCCTTGCTTTGGTTCCTGGCTTCTGACTCCAACTCTGACCATCAGCTCTGGTTCCTGGCTTCTGACTCTGGCCCTACCCAGTAGGCACTACTTTGGCTCCATTCACTAAGGATGAATGCCCACGCCTTGATCAGGATACTTACTTTCAGTGGCACCAGATTTCATACAAAAAGAGTTTGAGGGGGAAAATCATAAGCCTAATTTTATGAATATCCCTTTGGCAATTTGACACCGGAAACACTCATCATTTTCTAAGGCCATCTGGGTTGTTAAACAGGGCTTATGACACTGAAAAAATTAAGGGATAAATAGGTCAATCTTATTTTGACCGTGTATTCACATGTAGCTACAACAGGCCTTCTTCATCAAAACTTTTTCTAGAAATTGGCAACTTAGTGTCACTCCAAGTATAATGTGCTGCAGTGTATATGTGGAAACCAAATTATAGCTCTGAAAAATACAGGCAAAAGGCATTCAGAGCATCCACAGGCCTCTGGAGTTCCCAGTCATGGATGGTAAACATAATTCCTCAGGGGAAACTGTAAAATCTCCACTCTAACAGCCGCTGGAATGCCGCACTTGGAACTCTGGGCTGGTGCTCAATCCTCTCCAGACTCCCTGCCTAAGCTTTGTAGGACAACTGGGATCATGTCAGTTAAGCCACAAGGAATGCGCTGAACAAGGTGAGGGACAGGACTGGATTTAGGGGCAGGTGACCCAGGCAACTGCCTGGAGTGCTGCTTGGGGGGTGCCAGGCTCAGGGTGCTGTTTTTGTTGTTAGCGACAAAATGGAAAATAGATTGTTTGAAGCACAGGCGCTGAGTTTCTAATCTGTTTGGGGTGGGGGGGGACAGCTCTATGCCTCATAAAGATGTCTTCTGGAGTCTAGACAATGTTGCCGCTGAATGATTTAGAGTACAACAGAGTCTTCACTACTGGGTAGTGAATAACATAGCTGGAGTCAACATAGCTTAGATCGACTTACCCCTGTGTCTTCACTGTGCTGCATCGATGGGGGACGGTTGACTTCCCTTACTCTTCTCAGAGAGCAGGAGTACCGGGCTCGACCGGAGAGCACTGTGCCATCGATTTAGCGGGTCTTCACTTGACCCATTAAATCGACCCCTTCTGCATCAATTGCAGCAGTGTCGATCTCCCAGTAGTGAAGACCAGCCCAAAATCTATGCTCTGCTAGGGTCACTGAAGTATAATCATTCTGAGTCTTTTCATTGAGTTCAATGGAAGTTGGGTTGGGCTCCTAGCATGGAAGGCTGTGGGTACTTTTGTTTAATGGAAGCCAGGCTGAGAAGAGGGTAATTCAAATTGAATTGGTAATTCACATTGATTTTGTTTTCTGAAAGGGGAATTTAGAATGCAGACATAAATTGCTCATAACCATATCAGTAGGATGATTCTGAAGTGGGGCAGGAAGGGACTTCATTTTGTTATCATGATTCCACAAATGATACATTAATCTATAAACAATAGATTCCCTCTGGGTATACTTTCTTTGTTTGTATGTATATTTACAATAATATATATCAGGAAAGGAAATGAGTCCGTGTCCATAGGGGCCTTTTATTTCCATGAATGCTTGACATTGTCAGCTCTGATTTATGAGGCAATGGATTCCCAAACCCTAATTAAATATTAATGAGGTAGTGTTTGCTCATGAGAGCCCATTGTTAAATTGAACTTTGTGGAAAGAAACTGGGAAAACACATCAGAACATTTCCCCACGCCCATCCTTAGCATACTCAGCTTCTTTCATTTACTGCTAAGCGTGATAACTTAATAGCAAGAAACAGGATTTACATAACTAAATCAAATAAAACGAGATCATAGTGCTAGATCACAGGTGAGAAAATTCATGTTGCTCTCAAGTTTGAACTGATATAATAGTGTGGATGCTACTTATTAGACATTGACAGTGAATCTCATTATTTCCCATAATTAAACTATCTCTACACTTACATACCCTCATCAGCATGTTATCTGAGTACCTTTGCCTGGGGGAAACAAACCCACAGAGAAGTGGCCTCATGTTTTTAAAAGCCATTTTAGTGAATTAATTAGCCTGGAGAAATGATAGTCTACAATACATTTTTCAATAGTTTGTTGTCATGGTCAGACAGAGAGGCCTAAGATTTGTGGTAACGTGGATTAGCTCAGCCTTCCCTGCTGTGTGAAAACAAAAGACAATTGGTGATGCATAGAGCAAACTGGTCTTAAAACAGAAACAGCAACAAAGAAACATGACAACATGAAAACACAGAGTACAGGCTGCTATCCACATTTATAAAGTCATTCAGTCTGTAACTCCAACCCATTGTTACAAGAAAAAACAGATGAGACGTAAGGCATCAGTGTTCCATTAACTATATCATCTCAGCAAACCTACATTTCAGGCTCTGAAGTGGAGACATGAATAGGAGGGTAACCATAGTTTCTGAAACTGCTGAATGTGATTTGTCCTTGGGCACTGTTCCTGTTAAACCATGTTAAGTTGCAGTCAGTGTCAGCATTAGGTAATTTTTCTACTATAAGTTTATGACTAGGATGAAAGGCTGAAATGTATTGAAGTATTTTGGGATTTTCATTCTGTGGTGTATTGAAAACACTGTTAAAATTACAAGCTATCCTGTTAAATCCTAAGAGGTTTCCTGGTTCTGCTTGCAGTCTAGGGGGCTCTGAGGGAAGCATGTTATCTATGCCCTCAGCAGTCAGTTTACAAAGAGCCAACCTAGAGCAAGGTGGGTTGAATTTTTGTTTCTCTGTCTTATAGAACAGTCTGCTTTTCCTTGCTATAGTTTTGGTTCTTGTGTGAGAGGGCTCTAGATTGGAAGAAATAAAGTAATGTTAGGTTGCAACCTTCCAGCAAGAATATATTATGCCTTTATCTAACTTCTGTGTGTTCCCTGAACATAATGCATTCCACATCACTGTGAGTGGAATTCACCCCTCCACACTGCACAAACCCTGCTGAATGAAATCCCACCCTAGTGCAGCAGGACAAGCTGCTGTGTGATATAATTTGTACTTCCCAGCATATGCAAGAATTAACTTGGCCTTTATCTGGGATGCTTTGATTCACTGCTGCTCTAACTAGTCTTTATTCATTTGAGTATCTCACTTTGCAGTAGCTTTACTTATTAGCATCATGGTTGCCAATTATAAACATATGTTGCATTTTTCTCTTCCAATCTGATTTACACTATTTTGAAGGTTTAAAGGGGCAAATTATCAGCTCATGTAAATTGTCGCCACTCCACTAAAGTCAATGGAGTGATGACAATTTACACAGCTGAGGATCTGCCTCAAGGGTGGAGCTCCTTGGGGATCAGCCCACATCTCACATTTCATTGGCTTGCTGGGTCCTGGGAAAAGGAGAGAACAAGTGCAACAGTAGCACAGGGCGGGTTTTGTGTTTACACATACCATGGTGTCTTCCTGGTCAGAATGCCTCTCACAAAAGCTTGAAGCTTGATCATCCTGAAGTGGCTCTTTTCATATAATTTCAAACAAATCTTGGTCACTATGTACTCTCACGTGGTTATGGTCATATGGTGTAAAATATGTATATAAATCTGTGCCACTTTAGAAGGCAGAGATACTTGTTTTATTTTTTTCTTTTATTATAAATGTGTTCAGCATTTTCCATCCTTGATCTGTGGTCTAAAATCTTCCCCCATGTTGGGAGGGAAACTTTTTAAAGTGGTCTAATTTTCCTGGTAATTAAGGTATATTCCTGCAAAAGCAGATTGTTGGTCCACAGTGTAACTGTTGCTATACATACTATTGTATACTCCGAAAATTGCTTCTAAATGTGATGATTCATTTCTGCAAGGTTCACAGTTGTGTAATATCTTATTTTTAATTTTTAAAAAAATCAATAAAGCTTTTGGCCCCAATCTTCTCTGCATTGATGCCAATGGAAAAACCCTCAGCAGAAGAAATGATTGGTTTAATTATAGCCTGTCAGAACAGAGTAGGAATATAAAGGCAGATTCTCCTCTCACTTACTCCAAATTTACACCTGATTAACTCCATCAGCTGACTTCTACCTGTGTAAGTGAAGGGAGAATCAGCACCACACTATCCTCTGTGAAGGGGAAAAACAGAAACCACCCCTTCAAATAGGAAAGAAATGGAAATGTGTGAACCAAATTCAGGTCCTGAGAAGCTAGAAGAACAAAGATCTTGATCACCCACAAATCCCTTCAATATCAATGAGGTTTGTCTGTCTACCTACATATATAGTTCTCATCAACATAGTATTTGGGCACCTCACAAACATTAATGGATTTATCCTTAAAACACCCCTCTGAAGTACAGAACTGCTATTATCCCTGTATTACAGATGGGGAATTAAGACACAGAGAGACTTCTGGAGGCCAGATTTTAACAGTATTTAGGTGCCTAAAGGTGCAGATGATGCCGATTAGGATTTTCAGAAACACCCAGGTGCCTAACTTTCATTGTAAACAATGGGACTTGGGTGCCCAGGAGCTTTGGAAGTTCCTCTTAGCACCATCTGCTTCTTTAAGTGCCTAAATAGCTTTAAAAATCTGGCTCTGAGTGACTTGCCCAAGGTCATACAGGAAGTCAGAGCAAGAAATTGAACCCAACACTCCTGAATCTCATTTCAGCACTTTAACCTCAAAACTTTGTATCCTTTGCGAATGTTCAGCACCATCAAGACCAGGCTCCTATTGGACATTGCAATCCTGTTACACTTTTTCACTCTGCACTTAATGCAACAAGTCTAGCGATGCAAAGGAGAATTAACAAAAGTTAAAAATGTAGCACTGTCTGACGTCAGACAGTGCTGGTGTTTAATATCTGGAGAGACCATATATGAACCACACCTCTAACTTTGAATATGCTCACCCTACCGATAATAATGTAAGAGCCAGGAAATATTGTAACAGGACACCACCTTCATTCTCCTCAATGAGAAGCTTAAGAAAAACCTCTGACTTTTGAAACTATTTTAAAAGAAAGAATTGGGTTTCGGGAAATTGCTATCACTTCTAAATATCAATTCTATCAATCTCCTTGGCATATGTTATGCATTATAAAAATAGCCAGTGATATATAAAATAGCCTTAATTGATAAGTGCATGTGGTCTAACATTGTTACTGCAACAAAATTAATTTTGCTCTCTTTTTGCTCCTATCTAACGTATGACCCATTGTATAATCGGAAAAGATGGTGCTGTAAGAATGATATTATAGAACTCCGTGTTTATTCTTTTGCAGTTAGTCCAGGTCAAATTTTGTAACAGCAAGCTCTGCAAGCTCAACCCGGGATCTGCTAGCCAGCCTGTGTTTTTTTCCCTCATGCACGATCGCCAGTTTACCTGATGATGCACAAAGGTATAACAGAATCCATCTCATTCTTCTATTCGTTCTGAAATGCTAACCTTAGTAAGATCTTCCTTATCTGTAAATATATGACTTAAAAATACAGGGAGCAACTACGCTGAGTAAGATGGTAACACCCATCATTATTTTTCTGATTCTAACTAAACTCTAAAAATCTGTTCATTTCACATTGCTGGTAACTTGCAAATAAAGCACACTATTAGTGCATGAGATGTCTCAGCCTCACTGTGGTAGAGCTCCACTCTGCTGAGGAGATTTCTATTCGTGGTGAACTGTGTGCTGGCTTTATTTTGCAGCTAGGTGTGCGTGCCAGTAGCTAGACCATTGTTTGGGGCTCAAGAGACCTGGGTTCTATTCCTGGCTCTGTTTCTTGTCTGCTGGGAGACTTTAGGCAAATCACTTCACTTCTCTGTGCTGGTTTCCCCCTCTGTAAAATGGGGATAATGATGCTGATGTCCTTTGTGATCCAGATTTCATTACATGTGGTTCTCCTTTGAAGTTACTTTGGAAAAATGGAGCCACTGTACATATCCGATCTGTTCCCTCTGTGTATCAGTCATATCTGCTTCCTTTAGTGAGGACAATAAGTTCATACCTATTCTGTCAACCCTGCAGAACCAGTACAGAGCTGTTTACAAAGTTCCAGGGCTCATCAATTACTCTGTGTAACTGCATTGCCACTGAAGGCACGAACATCATAATGTTGTCTGCAAGAACAGTCCTTCCTGGCGAGGTCAAAGGAGGAAAGACTTAACTTGATTTTCAGATCCCAAGTTGAGTTAGCAGGGCTGGCAGTTAGAGAAAACAACAGCCTTATTAATTGTTAATTCAGCATATTTCATCTGGAAGTCAGTCAGAGACAATAAAATTGGAAACCTGAAATGCTACTTTGGTAGAGTTTCTTATGGTAGAACCTCACGTTTCGCACGAGTGTATCTGTTCAGCTCTCATTAGCATTAATGGAAATTTCACAGCTAGCACATTGCACATGGAGTACAGAACACCTCCGTGATTGCAATTTCCTCCTCATCCACACTCTTATTGGGACATTCCTTGGTAGATTACTGTATATAAAATAAACAGCATGCTAGTGCACTGACTACTAAACTTAGGAAATCTCGTGTATCAGAGTAAATTTCTCCGTGTTACAGGTACAATGTTCAAATCATAACAGCTACTTTCCCATTTTCCATGCAAATTGTGGATAGAGTTAATAAGTTTTTTATTATTGGGAGATGGGGCTCTTTGGTTCTGTTTTTTGTTTGTTTTGTTTTTCTAATATTTTCTAATAGTAAAATGGAATCCTTGGGTTGTCCTTGATGTCCTAGGAATTAAAGGATAATTCATTGCTATATAGTACCAGCATTACTCTATGAATAAAGTTTCTTTGTACAAACTCGAGCTGTTCTGTTGTTGCACCAGAGGGTGCAAAACTCTGCGTATGGATCTCATGACGGAATTCATACTTAGGTGAATGAATAACAGTTGAAACAGAATAATAGAAACAGAAAATCCTGCAGTCCTTATTCCAGTCAGTGGGAGTTTTGCTGGAGTAAAGATTGCAGAATTGGACCCTGCATATATTTTCTCATATACACATGCTTTTTTCATAAGTCTGTGTAGTGATGCAGATTTCTTTGGAGGCCAGTAAATAGGCATAGAATTGGTATCCAGGAGTGCAGTTCCAACACCGTTTTGTTATTTTTGGATACTTTTAAGATGTAGATAAATAAATGTGCAAGCTTGTGTAAAATAGTTAATACCATTTTATTACTGCAATCATATGCTTGCTGTTTCATGAAGCATGGTCAGCACAATTTACCCCTCTCAGAATGATTTTATTTGTGTTTGGCAACAAATAGTGCTGATGCTAATATCAGCCTCCCTTAAGAATTTGAAACAAAGCTTATTAAACCATCTTCAGTTTATCAACTCCCCAAAGACAAGAACATTTAAATTCTGCCTCATACTATATCTATAGCTATATATAGATATAGTATCAGGTCAAATGCAGTGGATTGGAAGAGCTGTTCAAGGATATTTATAGGTTTCCTGAGGATAACGGAGTTAAGAATATTTTGATATAGTTTGGTTATCAGAAAGAATTTAACCTTTTACACCTCCGCAAACAGGCATGGTTAGCAAGACAGGACCCTTTCCAAGTTAGCTGTCTTAATGGATCTTTTGCCTTTGTTAGAGAAATTGGTTGCCATCATGTTATAGTGAAACTTGCAAGAGAGCTTGCAAAATTCATTATATGAACTACTGTGCTGTAGATGTTTCTAGACTTGATGTTACTTGGTGTGTTAAAGCAAAAAAGCTAGAAATGGGAAGGGTCTGGAGCCAAGTATTTAAACATGGTACATTAAAAGAGCAATATGTATATGGAGGACTTTTAATTAAATTTTAGGGGCTTAGTCAGGCACACTGGGAGTTACAATAGTGTAACTGTGAGCAGAAGGGAGTACTCAATATGATTATGTGTATGTCTGGCAAGAGATGGTGAGTTGAGTCAGAAGTAATGTTTAAGGTGGGGTAAGAGGCTACCTGGGCCAAATTCTGCCCCCATTTACACCAGCATAAATCAAGTGACTCCAGTGAAGGCAACGGAGTCGCTCCTGATTTACACTACTGTAAATGGTAGCAGAATCTGGGATCCTTACCCTAGGCTTCCTTATGCACAGGGAGCTACTCCACTTCCTAATTTGTAAGTGTAAGGCAGTCTAAATTATTGTAATTATATGATGAGGTTTCAAAAGAAGGTGTAAGTTAAAGTGATGGTCACCTACTTTAACTCTCATATACCCTCCTGCTAGCCGTGTAAACTTGCTATATACTTCAGTCCTCTTAGTATGTTTGTTACACCTAATTAGACTCCATTAGATTGAAGTAGACACACTGTGTCAACCTGATAGTGCTTTAGAAAGAGTGTGTTTATAAAGTACAGGATAATAAATGATATATTATCCACATTTAGGGAAGAAGAAGGTGTAGGTCACACATCAAGTTAGTTTAACTCCAACTCTCCTTTGAATTTGGTCCACTGAGTTTACAAAAGAATTCAGAGGAATGTTTGGCACTGTAGAATCTTGAGATCTTTTTTGTATCTTTGGGGAAGATCTTTTCTTTCTATCACAGAAATAAAAGGAATTTAGACTAGTATACATTTTAGAACCAACAGTGTTCTAAATCCATTTTCATGTAAGGGCCAAATCCTGCAATTCTTCCTCACTCCAAACTACCACTGAACCCCATGAGAATTTGGGCTGAGATTGGAAAAGACTAAATAAGAAAGTTTTTGATTCCCAGATTTCCAGTGGACTTTTATAACAAGCACATGCCCCATAATCTGATATCAGATATATTTTATATAAAATAAGCTATCACTCAGAAAAAATAAACAACAAAAAACCCTCTTATACAAATGCCCTCTGCATTATAGATCAAGTGCCTTCAAAGCCAAGAAAACATGAACCTAAGAAAAAGGAAAACTGCCCCCTATTTAATTTCACCTCAGCTCTCTCCTCCCACCACCTTCTCCCTCAGCTGTTGCACTAATTAGCTGACTGACTGATTATAGGCTGCATCAGGCATTTAAAAGATCAATGGTGAAAAGTGACAATAAAGAAATGTTCTAAAGTATCTCTGAGAAAGAAGTGTTGTCAGCACAGATGGGAAGGTTATACATAATAACCCGCCCCTGTGTTTCAACTGAGAATCTTATTTCTTATATCAAGGTTTGCATTCAACTGTCCTTACTATTTGGGTTTCATTAGTTCCTGTTTTTTTTTAAAGTATTTATTTTGTTTTCAGTATCATTACTTATGATTTCTTAAATACAAACCATGTGCTCAGCACTATATAACACAAAGAAGAAAACACAGTTTCCCCAAGGAGCTTACACTTTAAACAGATGAACCATTCCAAGGGTATTGGGAGTTCTAAAGGAAAATTCTACTTTGGAATGTTTTTTTCTTGTATATAATGGGTGACACGTTCACTAAAATGGATTAGAATGACTGGATTTGACCTCTAATGACCATATTTGAGAGACACTGAGCACTTTTGAGGATCTAGCCCTAAATTAGAACATTTGAGGCACTACTGATAGTCACTTTAAAATAAAAGAATAAACTGGGTGTAGTTTTGCACAAAGAGGTGGTTGGTGACTGTAAATCCATGCAACTCTTTTGTGACTAGAGCTGTGTTGATAACTCACAGTGAATAATTTACTCAACAAATCAGCCTTCTTTTTTAAATCAGGCAAATCACCCATTCTTCACATTTATTATTCAGATTTGTTCAGTGAAGATCACTTTGAAATTTTGCAACACTGTAGATCAGTCAAGAATATGAGCATTTTACAGAACTTAATTTGTTGGGCCAAAGTGCACTTAAATAAAGCTATCTTCACTTTCCCTAAAAACTTTTACAACAATTTCATGAGCAAAGTTTTTCCTTGCAGGATTCTCTTTTGACGCAAGCCAACAAAATACCCATGACATTACCATATGGTCCTACCAACTGGACGCTTTCTTCTCTTCTCTTTTTAAGTCTCAGAAATGAAAGGTATTGGCAAATGCCATCAAAACAACAGACAATACAATTCCAGCTCAATTCTCTATATGTTTTCCCCTGCCTATCAGCATAATTCCTGCCTTTATTGTGGGGACAGAAACTGAACAGAGTAAACATAGCAAGGAAGTGATTTAGCTAAAAACATCAAGATACAGGTAGTATTCTCTCTGAAATTTTAAGAGTGATCTTAAACTGCTGGTGTGTAAGTTTAAAGATAGCTGTGGGAAACTGTAAGTGGCCTGACTTCTAAAAGACACATCTTCAGCACTGCAGTATCTAACCCTGACACATAGATTAATCAATAAAAATCCTTTTGCTACATTCTCTGCTGTATCCTGACCTAGCAGTGTTTTACACCCATTCTCCACAGATGTATATGACTACACAAGATGAAGAGCAGTAGAGAATCAGGCCCCCTGAGAATATACTGAAAGACACCTGAAAGTAGACAACTACCAATATATGGCATTCAATTCACCTCTTTATTCTCGCTTCCCTGAGAATTAGCAAACAAACAAACAAAAAGCCAAATAAGAGACTTTTGGAACAGTCCAAAATGAGGAATACCGCAAAGACAAACAGTTAATAGCAGTTATCCCAGCTGCTAAGTTAATTAATGTAATGGAAAACATCTTGAGGGAAAGTATTGCATATGGTTATTAGCAATTAACCCACCACCCTAAAAATCACAATTCCTGCTAATAACAGAACACAGCACAGTTACTCTAATTACAATCTCTGCATGAGAGCTGCTATCAGAAGGGAAGGTGAAATCCTGTAACTAGCCAGGATTTAAAAACCAGGCAGAAAATTGAAATGTTGTAGAGAGGACGGGAGGAGAAGGAGAAGGAGAAGGAGAGTATAAAAAAGGGGGGCAAGAGAGAGCTTTTCAGTGCAATAGGCAAACTTGCTCATGTTGTGGTATATCTTAGTTCTTTCCTCTGCAGGCTGGAAATTAGAGTGATGTTGGTAGAAGTAAAGGTTAAATGTAAAGTGGAGAGCAAAGGGAATGGTGTGAGAGAAACTGTCTCCACCACAGAATTCATGAACTGACAATGACATATAAGCAGTATAGTCAGTGTTTGGAAAGGAGAATTATGTTGGACCCTCTATGAACAACTCTCTGAGCAACTGGAGGGGAGGAGAATGAAGGTTATGTGTCTTCCATCCTATAGAAAGTCCTTTGGTACTAACCCCTGTGGGGCACATTGTGTAGTCCTACTAGGCTAGATTGTAATTTGCCCCACTGCATTCACTTGAGGTAATAGGAAGGTGCAAGGAAACTCCCATGCAGCTGCCCCATTTGCAGGGGCTATATACACCATATTCTCTGTTTCAAGCTATCAGGCAGAGTCAGGGCTTGCAGAGCATGATGTGGGGAGCAGGAAAGGAATTGTTTCACTGATAAACTAATCTGGGTGTTTCGTGCAGAAGCTCCGATACTGTGGGATATGGTCTATAAGTATTTAATGCCTTGATCAATATATATATATATATATATATATATATATATATATATTAGGTAGCAAGTAGGTTGTATAAAAATAGGCAAGTGTTCACTGGTGATGGCAATGGGTTATGGAGAAGTCACTATGGACTGGATCCACATTAGGTGTTGCAAGACTCAGCATTGTAACCCCTTACTTGTAGGTGCTTGGAAAATCACTGCAATCCACAAACCTTAGGCAAGGTACTTATGCTCCCTATACAATGAATGGGGAGGGACAGATGCCTATCAATAAGATCTGCAAAAGCCAGCATGCTCGGTGGGGAACCACCTGCTAGTCAATAGATACTAATGAGAGAGGTGTGTCCAAAACCCCACCACTCTCATGGATTTAAGCATGCAAATCCAGGCTGGAGGGAAGTGCCTATCTCAGCTTATGACCTACCACTGGGAACCCCTGGAGTCAGGCCTCTTAGCTGTTTCGACAGGAATGGTGGTGACAAATGATCATAGAATATCAGGGTTGGAAGGGACCTCAGGAGGTCATCTAGTCCAATCCCCTGCTCAAAGCAGGACCAATCCCCAATTTCTGCCCCAGAACCCTAAATGGCCCCCTCAAGGATTGAACTCACAACTCTGGGTTTAGCAGGGCAATGCTCAAACCACTGAGCTATCCCTCCCTGCAATATCTAACTCCATACAAAACAATGATGATGGCAGGAGGCTGAGCTAAAAGTGATAAGGGAGGCAATTTCCCCCTCCTCCTCTGCCCACCCTGCCATTTTTCATGAAGTTAGGCATGCTCTGAGCATGTCTACTGGAGCGGGGCCTGCAGGCTCAATTGGCGAGGCAAGGTCTATTGCCACCTGCTTTGACAATTATGTTGGGGCACAGGCAGCCACGTGCCTGCCTGAAGCAGCAGTGCGTGTGCTCAGTGGCAGAAACTTAGCAGGGATTTTGTGGCTCTCAGTGGTGCTTAAGTCTGGGACTTAGGAACCGAAGCAGATCTGGTTACTTAGGCACCTTTGTGGATCTGAGCCTCTAGCTTTCACTATACAACCATTTTTCTACAAAATTTCCCACTGTGGCTGCTACTGGTTTGGCTTCCCCAATGGGAGCACTGGGGTAGACATAGCTGCTGATGTTTTTCCAGTTGGGTTGTCTAGGCTGGTCAGAGAAGGCCTAGGCAATATACTGATAATACCAGCAGTCCCTGGGGCCTTGCCTATGCTAATGCTCCCACTGTTACTACCACCAAGGCAAGTGAACCAGTGATTTAAGTGATGAGACATTTGTGGGACAATTCCTTCAAAGGCTGTCGTGTGTCACTTTGGTTGATATAGAGCAGAGCTGTACTTGTAAAGTGGCAGACTCTGCCACTGTGTCCAAAATCAAATCTTGTTAACAGCTTAGGAAACCCAGATCATCGTAAGAAAACCCTGATGATTGGAGGAGTGGTACATGGGTTTACAGTAGATGCTTAACCGTGAAGAGTTATTAATATGCACCAGGCAGCACCAGATGTAGAGACAGGAAGAAATTTCCCCCAGGACATATCGACAATTACCTTGACTGAGACACATCTGTTAGGAAACAGTGGATGAATTTTACATGTTCAGTTTCCTGATACTGGGGGGAATGGAGCATGTGGTCTTTCCCTCTTTCTATTCCTATGTATCAAAGTTTCCCAACTCCCACTGGTTTCTTGGCAAATTTAGATTGTTTTCTGGCTGGTCTTGCATAAGTTTCAATGTTTGTGGCTCATTGTCCATTGAAGACCTCGTTTTTGATAGTAAGATATTCCTCTTCTAGGGGAAAGTGGCTCTTTTTTAGAGAACTGCTTTTATGAATGCTTCTTTCAACCTGCAGACTTGAGTCAAGTGTCTGAACTGTAAAACGAACGTGCTACTACTTTATATCAAGTCTTATATTCCAGGTGATTGCATTTGTATACAGGCTCTGTAACATGACCCACAAAATGGAAATCCCCATCTTCAAAGATCTTCTTCAGCTTGAAGAAGATGGACAAGAAGAGCAGTTGGACACTGACATAGTGACTCCACCTCCATGAGTGACGTAGGGTTTGTCGGTGTAGTTAGGGGGAAGTAGACTCTGTGTACAGGAATGCATGCCTCTTCTGTTGAGTCACTGTAGGCCCAGGTGCTGAAACCCATATTAAAATTCAGGGTGATTACTGGTGAGTGGGTCCAATTAGCTCCAACCAGGATATAGAGGCGATGAATGGGAATATCTGTTTTGGCAGCAGATACTTAAACAGAAGAGGGAAAGCCAAGTTTGGAAAGATGCCAAGGCTGAGATTAATGGTTCGTTGTTTTCAGTTCCTGATAATGCTTAAACCCTGTGATGGGGTTTGGACACTAATTCAGGCTCTTGGGTGAGAGTAAGTGGGAACTGAGTTGCTCCCAGAAAACTATAATACTAGTTAATAATAAAGCATTGAGCAATAGCTGAGAAAGAGAATTCACAGAAGTTCCTGTTTCTTTTGAAAGGAAGTGTGGTTTGGGTGACGGGTTACCACCCTAGAGGTAGAAGAGCTGAATTCTAATCCTGGATCTCCATTGACTGACTGTTCCCTTGTGGATAAAAATGTAAGTAATCATTGGGCCATTGATAGAGAGAGACTCTGGAGTCCAGTGGCTAGGGCACTCACCTGGGAGATGAGGGACCTTGATCCAGTCCCCCTGCTCCACTCCCTCTTTCTTTTTCCACAGTGGAACAGCTGCAATAGGAGAGACTGAGGGAGCCCCATATCAGAATATCCCATAGCCATACTCCACCTCTGGCAAGGAGGGGGAAGTGAACCTTGGTCTTCCACATCCAAGGTGAATGCTCTAACCACTGAGCTAAAAGTTGGAAGGTAGATAGTGGCGTCATCTTTTCTTTCTCTTCCTTGATTTGGAATGGGACCCGATATGGTAGGCATGCCTACCAAATTGGGCCCCACACACAATTTAAGCAACCAAATGCCAGTCTTCTCCCAGTTTGTGAATCGCTCTGTGGCTTAAGCGGGAGATAAGCATCCAGATGCCTAGAGGGGGCACCAGCGCACATGCCCAGAGACAGAAACATAGGTGCTGAGGAAACTGTCACCCTAGAAACTTAGGTGTGGAGTGAGTTTAGGCAGCTACAGGGTTTGGTAGGAGTTTTGTGGATGGCAGTGGAGCCGAAGCTGGGAATGAGGCTTAGTCTACACTACAGAGTTAGGTCAATGTAAGGCAGCTTACATTGATCTAATGATGTCAGTGTACACACTACAGCCTTGCTCCTGCTGATGTAAGTGCCCTATTACATGGACATAATGACTCCACCGCCCAGAAGGGAGTAGGGTTTGTCGGTGTAGTTAGGGGGATGCAGCTGTTGGCTGTCATTCTTGTCAATTTCATGGCTCCATGCTCCAGCCGTGAAATTGACAAGAAAGCTGGACTATCCCCGGAGTGGGGGAGGGGCTCCAGGTAGAGGCCAGCTGCCTTGGGGCTCCCTGCTCCCAGCCATGCTGGGCTTGCCCCGCTCAGAGCCCAGCAGCTACCCGGGCTCCCTGTTCCGAGCGGGGCTGTGCCCTGAGGCTCCTGGCTCCCAACCTCCTGGTGCTGCCTGGAGGCTCTGGGCTCCCTGCTCTCCATGGGGAGCCCGGCTGCCCGCTTGGGTCCCCACTCCATGCCACTCGGAGCCTGGATGTTTCCCCCGAGCTCTTGGCTCCCTGCTTCCTACTGCAGCCAGGTTCCCAGCAGGGAGCTCTGCACCTGGAGTCCAGGAGGTTGCCAGACTCCCAGCGGAGAGCCGGGGCCATCGGAGCAGCCTCCTGGCTTTCCGTGGGGAGCCTCTGGGAGGCTGCTAGGCTCCCCATGTGGGGCAGGGAGTCCAGGCTGCAGCCTGGCTGGGAGTGGGGAGACAGGTGGGCACAGCCTAGAGGCTCCTGTGCTCCCCATGTGGAGTAGGGAGCTGAGAGTTCAGGAGGCAGCCAAACTCCTGGCAGGGAGCTCCTGGGCTCTCAGCCCCCGGCACTGCCCCTTTGAAATCTGTGGAAGCACTCCTGGGGAGGATGCACAGAAGACGAGCAGTGTGGACATGAACTGGTTGTAAGTCAACCTAACATAGGTCGACTTATATTTTTAGTGTAGACATGCCCTTAGGCACATATGTCTGGCATTTCAATGCCTATGTCCCTTTGTGGTTCTGGGCCTAAGTATTTTATTAGCTTCCCTTCTAAAACCAAAATGCTTAAACTGTTATATTGCCATCCTTCTGGTTAGAGAGGAGCCTGTATGAATTGGCTCTCATCAGAGCTGGGTTAACAGGAAATAAAATCCTCATTGCTTTCTATGAAAGTATTACTTTGCAATATAATTTCAGAGGAAAATATGAGCAATTAACTTGCATATACATCACTGTTTATGAACACACCGAAGAACACTATTCTACTGTATAAACTAACAATAGGCAAAAAATGAGGCCACTTCATAAAAAACATTGCAAGCACAAAATGTATTTAGACCATATGTTTCCATGTGGTTTGTTTGTGTGTACTTTTTTTCTTGTTGATGTTCATATAGGGCCAACTCCTCAGCTAGTGCCGAAGTGTGGAGCACTGTGGAGCTGCGCCCATTCACACTCACTGAGGATCTGGCCTATAAACTTAAAACTAGCCCTATCCATTCTCTTAATACACTGCTAAAACCTGGTTCACTAGCAATAGGCCAGTTCCCTGCAATTCACTCTTGTGAGTGGTCCTGCTGTCCCACTGAAGTCAGTAGTTGCAGGATGATTTCATTAATATATAACTGAGGAAGTAATACTAGATAATGATCAAAAGAAATAACACAATGCAGGATCAAGGCCTATGCGTTGGTTTTGGAGAACATTTTGTACGTCCCTATTTGCATGTCCTGGTGCCAATGTTTTTATAACTACATGATATGTTAGAAATGTGCATTTAAAACCCCCCCACAAAAAACGCTGAAGGGATTTGAAATGTTAGTTTTAGAAGAATGTTAAGTGATTTGTCCAATAGATCTTCACAAATGTTATATTTTTAAAAAAATCACCTTGTAAAAAACAAATTTGTCTTATTGGATCACTAGCTGGGCAAGAAGATTTTTGCATAGTCTTGGCTGTTACTGTTTTGTCATGCACTGATCTTAAAGTAGTTTCAGACTGAGGATGGCATCTCAGCTGTAATTAACATTCAGCCTTGACCTAAAGAAGGTCTATTATTTTATGGAAGATTTTGCTAGGCTTTAAGAAATAAAATGATTAAAAACCTGTGTGCACTCCAGGAGATAATGAGATTAGCTGAACTCAGGGCCCTGCAGAGTTAAAACTACTCCAGATGCAAGGAAAGGCTTAGCAGCTCATTGGAAATTTCAGGGTACAGTTAATCTGCACTGGGTTCTTATGTGTGCAATATATTTTCTTTACATTAAAAAAAACCAACACGTTGAAACTTCCTTGATACAATCCCAGGGGCATCGTGTCACTTCAGGCTTCAAAACAATGAACAATACCATATAAAAATAACTTTCTTGTTATGATTCCTAAGTATTTCAACAATACCGTTAGAAAACAGAAACCATCTGATGAAGTGAGCTGTAGCTCACGAAAGCTTATGCCCAAATAAATTTGTTAGTCTCTAAGGTGCCACAAGTACTCCTTTTCTTCATACATTGATGGACGCTCAGAGTGAAAACGGATGTGTCTTGTTACAGGAATTAAATAAAGGGAAATTCATTCACGGTTCTTCTGAAACAGATGTTTACTCATAAACATCTTCATAGTATTAGTGTCTAAACAATGAGTTGTGGGCACCATAAGTTGTGGGCAGTTGTGTGCCTCTGTTGGAGCTGTTATGGAAGCAGTTTGGGCCCAAACTAATGCCACTAAACTAAAAAGAAATCAAATTGTCTTCAGCTAGAATTGGATTGGAGCCCTTAATAGTTGGTTTCCTGTCTCCCTGGTCTAGCGATACGAAGATCATGGTGTGGCGGGTAAGCTGCAAGTAGCCTATTTCTCCTGTAGTGTAGTGGCCCCTCTCTCCCAGGTTAGGTCGTTCCTAATATGTGCTCCTTCCACCCTGAGACACTCATCACCCCATGCATGTTATCTCTCCTTGGTCTGCTAGTACCTCAGGGAGTGTAGCTTTCTTTCTCAGTGGCTATGAGGGAGGAGGAGAGTCACCTTTTCTCCCAGGATTCAAGTTCAGGAAAGAAGTATGGGGAAGAGAGGAAGGGTGGTCTGGGAGATAGGATTTTTGCCTGGGTCTTGGGAAACCTGTTTTCAATTCCCTGTACCACAGACTTCCTGTATGACCTTGTTGGGTAAGTAACACAATCCATCGTCTACAGCCAAGCTCTGCAATACAACCGCATTTGCTCCAACCCCTCAGACAGAGACAAACACCTACAAGATCTCTATCAAGCATTCTTACAACTACGATACCCACCTGCGGAAGTGAAGAAACAGATTGATAGAGCCAGAAGAGTTCCCAGAAGTCACCTACTACAGGACAGGCCTAACAAAAAAAATAACAGAACGCCACTAGCCGTCACCTTCAGCCCCCAACTAAAACCCCTCCAACGCATTATTAAGGATCTACAACCTATCCTGAAGGATGACCAACACTCT
Organism: Natator depressus; assembly: GCF_965152275.1. Taxonomy (NCBI): domain Eukaryota; kingdom Metazoa; phylum Chordata; order Testudines; family Cheloniidae; genus Natator; species Natator depressus. Next base: position 17,697,586 of record NC_134242.1, on the reverse strand, counting down.
CACAAATCTTGGGAGACAGGCCAGTCCTTGCCTACAGACAGCCCGCCAACCTGAAGCAAATACTCACCAGCAACCACATACCACACAACAGAACCACTAACCCAGGAACCTATCCTTGCAACAAAGCCCGTTGCCAACTGTGCCCACATATCTATTCAGGGGACACCATCACAGGGCCTAATAACATCAGCCACACTATCAGAGGCTCGTTCACCTGCACATCCACAATGTGATATATGCCATCATGTGCCAGCAATGCCCCTCTGCCGTGTACATTGGTCAAACTGGACAGTCTCTATGTAAAAGAATAAATGGACACAAATCAGACGTCAAGAATTATAACATTCATAAACCAGTCGGAGAACACTTCAATCTCTCTGGTCACGCGATTAAAGACATGAAAGTTGTGATATTACAACAAAAAAACTTCAAATCCAGACTCCAGCGAGAAACTGTTGAATTGAAATTCATTGGCAAATTTGATACAATTAACTTAGGCTTGAATGGAGACTGGGAGTGGCTAAGTCATTATGCAAGGTAACCTATTTCCCCTTGTTTTTTCCTACCCTACCCCCCCCCCCCCCGACGCTCTTGTTAAACCCTGGATTTGTGCTGGAAATGGCCCACTTTGATTATCATACACATTGTAAGGAGAGTGATCACTTTAGATAAGCTATTACCAGCAGGAGAGTGGGGTGGGGGGAGGTATTTTTTTCATGCTTTTGTGTGTATAAAAAGATCTTCTACACTTTCCACAGTATGCATCCGATGAAGTGAGCTGTAGCTCACAAAACCTTGTGCTCAAATAAATTGGTTAGTCTCTAAGGTGCCACAAGTACTCCATTTCTTTTTGTGAATACAGACTAACACGGCTGTTACTCTGAAACCTAACTTAGGATATAAGACAATAAGAATGGCCATACTGGGTCAGACCGAAGGTCCATCAAGCCCAGTATCCTGTCCTCCGACAGTGGCCAATGGTAGGTGCCCCAAAAAGAATGACCAGACAGGTTATCATCAAGTGATCCATGCCCTGTCACCCAATCCCAGCTTCTGGCAGAGGCTAGGGACACCATTCCTGCCCATCCTGGCTAATAGCCATCGATGGCCCTATCTTCCATGAATCCATCTAGCTCCCTTTTGAACCCCGTTATAGTATTGGCCTTCACAACACCGTCTGTTGGAGTTCCAGAGGTTGACAGTGCATTGCGTGAAAAAATACTTTCTTGCGTTTGTTTTAAACCTGCTACCTATTAATGTCATTTGGTGGCCCCTTGTTCTTGTGTTATGAGAAGGAGTAAATAACACTTCCTTATTTACTTTCTCTATACCACTCATGATTTTATAGACCTCTATCATATGCCCCCTTAGTCGCCTCTTTTCCAAGCTGAAAAGTCCCAGTCTTATTAACCTTTCCTCAAATGGAAGGCGTTCTATACCCCTAAACATTTTTGTTGCCCTTTTCTGAACCTTTTCCAATTCCAATATATCTTTTTTGAGATTGGGCGACCACTTCTGTACACAGTATTCAAGGTGCGAGCGTACCATGGATTTATATAGATGCAATATGATATTTTCTGTCTTATTATTTATCCCTTTCTTGATGATTCCCAACATTCTGTTCGCTTTTTTGATATGTCTACAATTAAAAACCCGTGGTTAGCCCATGCCAGCAAATTTGGGTTCGTGGGGCTGTTTAATTGCAGTGTAGATGTCTGGGCTCGGGCTGGAACCTGGTCTCCTACTCTGCAAGCTGGGAGGTTCCCAGAGCTTGGGATGCAGCCCAAACTGAAATGTCTACACTGCAATTAAACAGCCCCACAGCTCTATGAGCCTGTGTCAGCTGGCATGGGCCAGCTGCGGGTGTCTAATTGCAGTGTAGACATACCCTTACAGTCAGATTTCTTTAAAAGGTAGTTAGGCACCTATCTGCAGCTTTACGTGCCTAAATACCTTTAAAATTTGATGCTCAGTCTCTCTGTGCCTCAATTTTCCATCTGTAAAATGGGGATAGGTGTCGTGAGAATGGATGTATTAAATTTGTGACAGGTTTCAGAGTAGCAGCCATGTTAGTCTGTATCCGTAAAAAGAAAAGGAGTACTTGTGGCACCTTAGAGACTAACAAATTTATTAGAGCATAAGCTTTTGTGAGCTACAGCATCCGATGAAGTGATCTGTAGCTCACGAAAGCTTATGCTCTAATAAATTTGTTAGTTTCTAAGGTGCCACAAGTCCTCCTTTTCTTAAATTTGTGAAGAGCTCAGATGCAGTGGTAGAGTGGGCCATGTAAGTACCATACATAGAATGTAGGAGCATCCAGAAGACTAAGAATGAAAGAGAAGTGATGGGGAGAGAACCCTCTCTTGGGGCCCTGGCATCCAGGAGCCAGCCCCATAAAGGGGAGAAACAGGTTTCGTCTAACAACCCGGAGAAAGAAGAGCCTATTGCCTGGCACCCAGTAGTGGATAGAGGGCGTAGGAAATGGATAGCTCTCCTCTCCCCGTAGCTGCAAAATCACCATGCAAAGGAGATTATAGATAACTGAATGTGTTATTACAGGAACAAATCCCTCCCCAATTCCAGCTGTGTGTTGTGTGCCGCATTCATTGTTGCACACTATAAAACAAACTGTAGCAGCAATTTGGGTTTAGGAGATGCCTCTTTATAGGTGGGGAAGTGAAGTGACCTCTCACAAGAAGAGATGCAGGGAGTTCACAGGTGAGAGGGGAGGTGGACAAAACAACACAGGAGAAAAGGGAGGAGCAGAGAAGGGGAGAGGGAATACAGGACAACAGCATTGCGCTGTACGTCTTCTCTCCGTCTCCCAGGCTAGCTGTTGAGACAGAGAATTGGCAGTAGAAATGGAAAAAGATGGGATTGCAGGTGTGAGAGGTGAGGCTTGATAGTACAGTAGTATTATCCTTTGTATTGCTGTAGTGTGTAGAAGCCCCAGTCATAGGCCAGGACCCCATTGTGGTAGGTGCTGTACAAAGAGAACAAAAAGATCGTACCTCTTTGATTTCAACTCTCTTTCAAATGGAGACTCAACTTGACTTCTCCTTAATCGGTCCAAAAATAATTAGAATTGTTTATAACCGGGCTAACAGCTGTAGTTATAACAAGGCTCACTTTTAGTCCTTGTTCGTAAAGCACTTATTTAATACTAATAATTTGTCTAATGTTTATGAGGTGCTATTCCAGCAACAGCTATTCCTGTGAGTGGTCTTATTGGTTTAACTCAGGCAAGTAAAGTTACACAGGTGTAAGCGATTGCAGGATTGGGCCCTTAATGATTTCTCTCAGTAATATAACTTGATACCTGTGTCTCAACATACTGTGTTGTATTTTTGTTATGTTTTCCTTACGAAAAGGGCCAACGTTCTGTATTTTGTTTTCTTCCTCGATGTGCTGTCAGTGGTACATATGTTCAGTGTTGTGCACTGTGACAGCTGAGGTGGGTGGGCCCTCACTGCTAGGGAGTGTGGGGTGCCTTTGAGTTTTGAGGGGTTGTGTTCTGTGTGTATTGGGGAGGGAAGGCTGAGGTGGCAGTTGTTCCAGTGATGTGGGGGACAATGGAAGAGCTAAGACCAGAGTGGGGAGTGTTGGTCCCGCTGCCGGGTGTGTCTGAGTGCGTGGGATGAGTGCCTGAGGATGGGGTGGGGTGCTGGAACAATTTGTACAGTCGGGGTGCTGAGAGCCATTTAGCCAAACTGTAAACCCTGTGTATGATGGAAACCACTTGACGCCAGGGGATGCAGCAGCGGCCCTAGTTCCAACACCTGTGGTGGGCTGTGTTTGAGTCATGTGAATTGTGAGTGGGGTGTGTGCGAGAAAGGACTAAGACAGGGTTGTAAGTGGTGTGGGGGAGGGAGCACTGGGGCGGGGGGGGGTTGTAAGCAGTGGGGGGAGCGGGAGGGAGCACTGGGGCGGGGGTGTGTGAGCGGTGGGGGGAGCGGTGGGGGGAACGGGAGGGAGCACTGGGGCGGGGGGGGTGTGAGCGGTGGGGGGGAGGAGGTGGGGGAGGAAGCACTGGGGCGGGGGGGGGTGTGAGCGGTGGGGGGAGCGGGAAGAAGCACTGGGGCGGTGGGGGTGTGAGCGGTGGGGGGAGCGGGAAGAAGCACTGGGGCGGTGGGGGTGAGCAGTGGGGGAGCGGGAAGGAGCACTGGGGCGGGGGGGTGTAAGCGGTGGGGGGAGCGGGAGGGAGCACTGGGGCGGGGTGTGTGTAAGCGGTGGGGGGAGCGGGAGGGAGCACTGGGGCGGGGGGGTTGTAAGCGGTGGGGGGAGCGGGAAGGAGCACTGGGGCGGGGGGGTTGTAAGCGGTGGGGGGAGCGGGAAGGAGCACTGGGGCGGGGGGGGGTTGTAAGCGGTGGGGGGAGCGGGAAGAAGCACTGGGGCGGGAGGGGGTTGTAAGCGGTGGGGGGAGCGGGAAGAAGCACTGGGGCGGGGGGGGTTGTAAGCGGTGGGGGGAGCGGGAAGAAGCACTGGGGCGGGGGGGTGTAAGCGGTGGGGGGAGCGGGAAGGAGCGCTGGGGGTGTAGGCGTGGGGGAGCGGGAGGGAGCACTGGGGCGGGGGGGTTGTAAGCGGGGGGGGAGCGGGAAGAAGCACTGGGGCGGGGGGTATAAGCGGTGGGGGGAGCGGGAGGGATTGTAAGCGGTGGGGCGTGGGGGAGCTGGAGGGAGCACTGGGGCGGGGGGGTTGCGGAGGCGGGTCCGGGTGTAAAAGCGGAGTTAGTGCTGCCCGCCCCCGAAAGAAGTTGCGGGTAAAAGCGCTCAGATTTGCCGAGCCGAGCCCTGCCCAGCCCGCCCGCGGGAGGGCAGGGCAGGGCGGTGCGCTGGGCTGGGCTGGGCTGGGCAAGGAAGCTGCGAGGCCGGTGATTTGCCGCTTTGCGGCGGCTTTGAATGATTTGGAGGGCTGCGCCCGGGAGGTGCGGGGCTCCATGGAGCCTGTTGATCACACGCAGCCGGGGCTGCGGGGGAGCTGAGAGCGGCCGGCGCCCAACACCGCAGCCTCGGAGGAAGCACCCGCTCAGCACCCCTGAGCTCCGGCGGCTCTGCTCCGGACCACGACCTGCTCCAGCAGCCATCGTCTGCCCCTGCCCGATGCCAGCTCCTGCTGAGCCTGCTCAACTTTTGCAGCTGGCGGTTGGCAGCCCTTGATCCCCGAGATGACCCCGAGAGCCTGGCTGCTGTGCCTGTCCTGGACCCTGGCTGCATCGCTGCAACTTCAGCAGGGCATGTAAGTGAAGTGAGGTACCGCTGCTCCTGGGAAATGCTTGTCCGTGGCGCGTCTGACCAGCCTGCTACACCTAGGGCTCGCTTAGCCCTACTGGGGCGAGAGCTGTACCTAGCAAGTAGCCTTCTCTACATCCTGTGCTGGCAGAGGGATGCGGCAGATGCCCAGGGGTGCTCTGAAAGAACTGCAGGCTCAGAATGATTAAATGATCATAGAGGCTATAGTTGGTGTTACAATGATAAAAACTAACCAACATTTAGGGAAAAAAATGGGATTTTTAAAAGACACTGCATTGCATCCTGTTTGTTTAGACTGTGAACTCTTTAGGTCAAGGACTTGTCTTATGCCTGTAAAACGCCTATGATGCTCTTGTGTGTTATAGACCTACTTCAGTGCTATCTATATAGTACATACACATCAGTGCTCATCCTGTGACAAAAAGTTTAATTGGGTTTTTCTTTTGTTTACTTGACAGCTTCCTTTATAAGCAGCTGAACAATTCCAGTTTTAGGGACTTTTTTTTGTAAAGCATGGTCATTAGTGAAATATGTAATCTCAGAAGAAAAGTGTTTTTTTTTTTTCTTTTTCTAAGCCTGCCTTCTTCCCTCACTTTGGGTCTGAAGGCAGAGATGATCATTAGTGACTGAATGAAGATCCTTGCGTTTATTTTCTGCAGAGCCGGAGACCCATTCATGTTGGTGTAACAATGAAAGGACAGAGTTAAGCCTGAAACAGCTACAATATTCTACAGGCTTTATGGGATAAGGGGCATTTTCAGCTTTAACTAGTGCTTAAAGCTTCAGTAGAGAACACTGGATAGTAAAATGTAAATCCAGTTAGGAAGACTAAAGGACTGAACCAGAGAGAGGTGAGAGATTGAGCACTGGAAAAAACAGCTGCCTAGAGATATACACACACTGCTAATTTGCAGACACAAAGGCATCTGTGCCCACCCATTAATATTGGGTCAGTGGGTATCAATTCTTGCATACCGAAGCTCGTGTGAGATGTATACAATAACATATTAAATGTCTGTACGCCACCGACATTGTATGTTGTTACGGTATAAATATTGAAAAATGCGACCAGAAAAACTAGTATTTAATCATTTAAAAAGTAGAACAACCCTCAAGGTTTGTGAATCTGTGTTCACAGTTCTGTGCCTTGTGTTTTGTAAGCACAAATTGTGGTTTTAGTCTCCATGACTTTACAGAGGTGGGGGAAAGTGATCCTTTTTACACTTGTAAACAATCTGACAGCATTTCCTAAATATTAATGTTCGACCATAATGACATTAACAGTGCTTTTTTATTTAAAAGGAAACAGCTCTGTTTATCACTCTATATTTCCATAGTCCATCTCCTGCAAGATTCATTTTGCCATCTAGTTACTGCAGATATCACTGAATCTCTGGCTAGGCTACCAGTTCCTGTTACTGCACAATGTATTCCCTGTGGAATAGTCTGCAACTACAGATTCAGAAAACTACTTTTAGTTAGAATAATGACATCTCTTAATTTTATGTTGAGCCCTTAGGGGTCACTGTCTGAGGAAAGCATTTTCTTCCTTTTGTTGAAGACTCTTGGTGGGTCTTTGAGTTAGTTTTCTGCAGTGAGTTGTTTGTTTTTTTTTTTAAATTCTAATGTAAGGACTACCATTGATTTATATTTCCAGATTTGTTCACATTTCGCTTAAGCAGCTGTGCTAACCAAGGTTGTGCAGTTTTGAGCGTAATATTAGTTTAAAAGAGACACTTCAGAGAATGTCATTTTAAGTCTGAAACTCTGAATTTGGTAGGTCATCCCCAAATAACTTTGTTTGCTTATTCTATTTACCTTTTTAAGAGAGAGTCTCTTTGAAAAGGAATATCATGAATGGCGGCATACTGGTATCTGCATTGAGTATCCAAGCCATCATACATATTCAATTTTTATCTGAATAAGGACAGTCTGGAATGGTAAACAGCAGTGGCAAAGCCTTAGGTGCTTCTCCTGGGTGGTTGTCTTTTCGATGGAGAATAGGCTGCTACCGTAACTCTTAATGTTATTTTAAACCCGAGTGAGTAAAAAGGAAAATCTTCCCTTCCTCTGCAATCACCGTATACAGCTTCCTTGGTTTCATTTTAGGCATTCCACCAAGTGAGCATTTTTCAAAAAAAGGTTACTTTGTAGAGGTGAGGTTATGCTGATTGCTAGCATGGGGTGTTGCTACAAGTTTTCACTGGGAAGCTGCGGAATGGAGCCAAGGGTGGATCTCCTTCCCCATAGCATTTTATACAGTTAAATTGATTTGTAATGTGCCTTTTACATAGGAGGCTCAGTGTCAGTGGGATAAGGATCACAAAATGGACCACTGAGAATACATCATGCTGGCTGCTTCCTTTTAAGTTCTTAATTTAAGATCTTGTCTGGATGAGAATATACAGTACACTTCTCATACTTGTTTTTAGTCTGCTAGTAACTCTAGAACTCACTCCTAGCTAGAATGTAACGATTCTGTGTAGGTATTTGTTATACTCGTGGTCTGATTCCAATCACCCTGGGGGGGGGGGGAGATTTTAATGCATAGCAGATTACAGGGCGGCTATTTCCGACAACCATGTTTTTAGACAATTAGCCCTGATGATCTTGTATTCAAACTTTGAGTGAATAATTCTGGAATCACCAGAGTACAAGTACACAGCTCTTTTCTAAATCCTTGTTGCTTAATACTGGAAATGAGAAGTCACCAACATCTCTTGTTTTAAAAAACAAACAAACATGTTTCTTAAGGAGCTATGGGTTTACTTTTGCTGCAGTGAGCTTTTCAGATTAAAGGTGTGGTATGTTTGAGGCTATGGGGTGGTGAGAAGCTATACCATAGATAAGGCAGCAACAGGGATTCTGTTTCGTGTAAAATAGCATAGAGTAAAGGGGCTCTGCATGAATAAGAACTGAGGGGAGAGGGTTCAATTTGATTGAGCAAATATACTGTTGAGGATGTACTTTTGGGAAGTTAGTTAATTATGTAAGACAGAGCAGAAAGCAGGAAATCTAAGCTGTCACAGAGGCTGAATTGAGTGTCTTTCATGTTACCTTCAAGCAATAAGTATCGTTAGAGTTCACCATAAGTACTGAGATGGTCTCTTCTTTTTCCCCAGTAATACATATTTAGCTATCTAATAGGTTTCCACAAAGAAATTATTGTTCATCAACAAGTGGAAGCAAGAATCTTGTTCTTTTCAAACAGAGGGCATAGTTCTTCACTGTGTCTTTCTTTCCAGGCTTGGAATGCTGTCTTGGAAGATCTGTTAGAGGATCTAGATACAGCCTTAAACTAAAATGTTGATTTCCATGTATGCTGATATAGTTCAAAACTTGCATCTCTGCAGAGCCACACCTCATCCATAATTGGGCAGAGCTGGCATCCTCCCCTGCCTTACTCCCACCCCCATCCCCAAAGCTACAAATGGATCTGGAGCCAGATACTTGCTGGAATAATTTCAGTATCAGGCAAATTGATTGAGAATCTATTAAAGAATAGAATTATCAGACCCATAGATGAACATGATTTGTTGGGGGAAGAGTCGATATGGCTTTTGTAAAGGGGAATCATGCCTCACCAATCTATTAGAATTCTTTGAGAGGGGTCAACAAACATGTGGATCAGGGTGATCCAGTGGATATAGTGTACTTGGACTTTCAGAAAGCCTTTGACAAGGTCCCTTTCCAAAAGCTCTTAAGCAAAGTAAGCAGTCATGAGATGAGAGGGAAGGTCCTCTCATGGATCAGTAACTGATTAAATGACAGGAGACAAAGGGTAGGAAGAAATAGTCAGTGTTTGGAATGTAGAGAGGTAAATAACAGTGTCCCCCAGGGATCTGTACTGGCACTAGTGTTGTTCAATATATTCATAAATGATCTGGAAAAAGGGGTGAACAGTGAGGTGGCAAAATTTGCAGACAATACAAAATTACTCAAGATAAGTGCAAAGCAGACTGCAAAGAGCTACAAAGGGACCTCATAAAACTGAGTGACTGGGCAAGAAAATGGCAGATGAAATTCAGTATTGATAAATACAAAGTAATGCACATTGGCAAACATAATCCCAACTATACGTGCAAAATGACGGGATCTAAATTAGCAATTACCAGTCAAGAAAGAGTCATAAATACATAGATTCATAGATATTTAGGTCAGAAGGGACCATTATGATCATCTAGTCTGACCTCCTGCACAACGCAGGCCACAGAATTTCACCCACCACTCCTGCAAAAAACCTCACACCTATATCTGTGCTATTGAAGTCCTTAAATCGTAGTTTAAAGACTTCAAGGAGCAGAGAATCCTCCAGCAAGTGACCCATGCCCCATGCTACAGAAGAAGGCGAAAAACCTCCAGGGCCTCTTCCAGTCTGCCCTGGAGGAAAATTCCTTCCCGACCCCAGATATGGCGATCAGCTAAACCCTGAGCATATGGGCAAGACTCATCAGCCAGATACTACAGAAAATTCTATTTTGGGTAACTCGGATCCCACCCCATCTAATATCCCATCACAGGCCATTGGGCCTATTTACCATGAATATTTAATTACCAAAACCATATTATCCCATCATACCATCTCCTCCATAATCTTATCGATTTTAATCTTAAAGCCAGATAGATCTTTTGCCCCCACTGCTTCCCTTGGAAGGCTATTCCAAAACTTCACTCCTCTGATGGTTAGAAACCTTCATCTAATTTCTAGTCTAAATTTCCTGGTGGCCAGTTTATATCCATTTGTTCTTGTGTCCACATTGGTACTGAGCTTAAATAATTCCTCTCCCTCTCCAGTATTTATCCCTCTGATATATTTATAGAGAGCAATCATATCTCCCCTCAACCTTCTTTTAGTTAGGCTAAACAAGCCAAGCTCCTTGAGTCTCCTTTCATAAGACAAGTTTTCCATTCCTCGGATCATCCTAGTAGCTCTTCTCTGTACCTGTTCCAGTTTGAATTCATCCTTCTTAAACATGGGAGACCAGAACTGCACACAGTATTACAGGTGAGGTCTCACCAGTGCCTTGTATAACGGTACTAACACCTCCTTATCCCTACTGGAAATACCTCTCCTGATGCATCCCAAGACCGCATTAGCTTTTTTCACAGCCATATCACATTGGCCTCTCATAGTCATCCTATGATCAACCAATACTCCAAGGTCCTTTTCCTCCTCCGTTACTTCTAATTGATGCGTCCCTAGCTTATAACTAAAATTCTTGTTATTAGTCCCTAAATGCATAACCTTACACTTCTCACTATTAAATTTCATCCTATTACTATTACTCCAGTTTACAAGGTCATCCAGATCCTCCTGTAGGATATCCCGGTTCTTCTCTAAATTGGCAATACCTCCTACCTTTGTATCATCTGCAAACTTTATTAGGACACTCCCACTTTTTATGCCAAGGTCAGTAATAAAAAGATTAAATAAGATTGGTCCCAAAACCGATCCTTGAGGAACTCCACTGGTAACCTCCCTCCAGCCTGACAGTTCACCTTTCAGTAGGACCCATTGTAGTCTCCCCTTTAACCAGTTCCTTATCCACCTTTCAATTTTCATATTGATCCCCATTTTATTTAATTTAACTAATAATTCCCCATGTGGCACGGTATCAAATGCCTTACTAAAATCTAGGTAAATTAGATCCACTGTGTTTCCTTTGTCTAAAAAATCTGTTACTTTCTCAAAGAAGGAGATCAGGTTGGTTTGGCACGATCTACCTTTTGTAAAACCATGTTGTATTTTGTCCCATTTACCATTGACTTCAATGTCCTTAACTACCTTCTCCTTCAAAATTTTTTCCAAGACCTTGCATACTACAGATGTCAAACTAACAGGCCTATAATTACCTGGATCACTTTTTTTCCCTTTCTTAAGAATAGGAACTATGTTAGCAATTCTCCAATCATACGGTACAACCCCTGAGTTTACAGATTCGTTAAAAATTCTTGCTAATGGGCTTGCAATTTCATGTGCTAATTCCTTTAATATTCTTGGATGAAGATTATCTGGGCCCCCCGATTTAGTCCCATTAAGCTGTTTGAGCTTCGCTTCTACCTCAGATATGGTAATGTCTACCTCCATATCCTCATTCCCATTTCTCATGCTACCATTATCCCTAAGATCCTCTTTAGCCTTATTAAAGACTGAGGCAAAGTATTTGTTTAGATATTGGGCCATGCCTAGATTATCCTTGACCTCCACTCCATCTTCAGTGTTTAGCAGTCCCCCTTCTTTCTTTCTTTGTTTTCTTCTTATTTATATGACTACAGAACCTTTTACTATTGGTTTTAATTCCCTTTGCAAGGTCCAACTCTACTTCACTTTTAGCCTGTCTCACTTTATCCCTACATGTTCTGACCTCAATAAGGTAGCTTTCCTTGCTGATCCCTCCCATCTTCCACTCCCTGTATACTTTCTGCTTTTTTTTCTTAATCACCTTTCTGAGATGTTTGCTCATCCAGCTTGGATGAATCTTTTCCCCTGCCTATGAATCTTTTCCCCTTTCTTGGGATGCAGGTTTCCGATAGTTTCTACAGCTTTGATTTAAAGTAATCCCAGGCCTCCTCTGCCCTTAGATCCATAAATTCTTCAGTCCAATCCACTTCCCTAACTAATTTCCTTAATTTCTGAAAGTCAGCCCTTTTGAAATCAAAAACCCTAGTTGCAGATTTATTTTTGTTAATCCTTCCGTTCAGTTTGAACTGAATTAGCTCATGATCACTTGAGCCAAGATTGTCCCCTACAAACACTTCTTCTATGAGGTCCTCACTACTCACCAAAACCAAATCTAAAATGGCATCCCCTCTAGTCGGTTCAGCAACTACTTGATGAAGGAATCCATCAGCTCTCGCATCTAGGAAAATCTGAGCCCTATTATTATTACTAGCACTCGTCCTCCAGTCTGTATCTGGGAAGTTAAAGTCTCCCATGATCACAGTTTCCATTAGTATTTACTTTATTAAAAACATTAAAGAGGGCTCTATCCATATCCAAATTAGATCCTGGCGGTCTATAGCACACCCCAAGCACTATCCCAGGGGAGGCTCTAATAGTTTTATTCCCCAATTTAATTTTTGCCCAGACGGACTCAGTCATATCTATTTCGTCGCTTCTTATTTCTTTACATTCTATCTCATCATTGATATACAATGCTACTCCACCACCTTTACGTTTATTTCTGTCTTTCCTAAACAGCACATACCCTTCAATACCTGTAGTCCAGTCATGACTACTATTCCACAATGTTTCTGTTATCCCTATAATATCTGGTTTCACTTCCTGCACCAGTAGCTCTAGTTCCTCCATTTTGTTACCTAGGCTCCTCGCATTAGTGTACAAACATCTTAATTTTTGCTGTTTGGCCTCACTCAAATTCTGTACCCCATTAGGCACAGTCATTTTACTGCCAGTATAACCTATTAGACTGGTATCAACACTGCCCTTCCTCCTACCCACGGCTGTATCCTCTCTTACTTCGTTTTCTTTCCTCTCAATGCTAAAATCCGGCGTGGAGATTACCTGGACATCTCCCAACCATCTCCCCCAAATTCCTAGTTTAAAGCTCTCTTAATCAGTTGTGCCAGCCTCCATCCTAGAAATCTATTTCCTTCCCTACTCAGATGAAGTCCATTCCGAGAGAACTGTCCTCTGTCCATGAATGCCTCCCAGTGGCCATACATCTCAAAGCCCTCCTTATAGCACCACTGCCTAAGCCATCTGTTGATAGTCATAATCTTGTCACACCTTTGTTGCCCTTCTCTAGGAACAGGCAGAATCCCACTAAAATAGTCCTCTGAAAACTCTGAAAACATCAGCTCCTTGTCCAGCAGCAATCAAAAAAGCTAACAATGTTAGGAATCATTAGGAAAGGGATAGGTAATAAGACAGAAAATATCATGCCATTATATAAATCCATGATACGCCCACACCTTGAATACAGCGTGCACTTCTGGTCACCCCATCTCAAAAAAGATATATTAGAATTGCGAAAGGTACAGAGAAGGGCAACAAAAATGATTAAGGGTATGGAACAGCTTCCATATGAGGATAGATTAAAAAGACTTAGGTTTTTCAGCTTGGAAAAGAGATGACTAAGAAGGGTATGATAAAGGGCTATAAAATCGTGATTGTGGCGAAAGTGAATAAGAAAGTGTTATTTACTCCTTCACATAACACAAGAACCAGGGGTCACCCAATGAAATTAAGAGGCAGCAGGTTTAAAACAAAGATAGGGAAGTACATTACTTCTTCAAACAATGCACAGTCAACCTGTGGAACTCGTTGCCAGGGGATGTTGTGAAGGCCAAAACTGTGACTGGATTAAAAAAAAATTAGATAAATTCAGGGAGGATAGGTCTGTCAATGGCTATTATTAAGATTAAGATTTTGTCATGGCTATTTTTTGTAAAAGTCATGGACAGGTCGTGGACAATAAACAAAAAGCCCATGACCTGTCCCTGACTTTTACTAGAACTAATGGAAGGGATAGGGAGGGATGCTGACTGCTGTGGGGACTGAAGCCTGAGCCTTGTGGGGTGTGTGGTGGGGACTGACAGCCTGCGGGAGGGTGGGGGGACTATTTTCATTTGTCATCTTGAGGGGAAGTGGTGAACTTTTACACTGAATAGAAAATAGGCCAGTTGTCATCCTGCAGTCTGGTACTCTTGGTGAGCACCAGAGAAAGCACTTGCAGGTCACTCTAATTACATAGCCTGTGAAACAGCTCACATTTTACAAGATCTTATATTTAGAGAGTCTGCTTCAGTGTAGTATCTATTAACTTGGAATTTCGGGTCTTTCGATAGGTGAAGGTGTTTTTCTTCTGCTGTTTGCATTGGCAAGAAGTCTAAAGATAGTGAGTGTTGTCATATTGTATTTTTCCTTCCTTGATTTGTTGCACATTTTGCTACTCTTTTTTGATAAAAATGGGCTCAAGACTTTTGTATTATGTTGTGAAAAGCCGAAAAGACATGACTGTAAAACCTGATAGTCCAAAGTATCTTTTTTTTTTTTTGAGGATGAACCTAACTTCCCTGTTGTAGAGTAATTCCTACTTTTTATAAACACCTATGGTATACTGTCATATAAATCACATAACATACATGATATGAAGGGTTTGGAAATTTGCCAGACTTAATCATGCTTGTCTAAAAACAGCTTTAAAGATTTAAAACTGAATTTTGAAAGGAGTCGGAGTTAGAACCCAAGCTCCCATTGAATTTCAGCGGGATTTGCACTCCTAACTCCCATAAGATTCTTTGACAATATCAGCCTAAATATGCGTACAACAATAGAAAACATAGGCTTTGCTGTGCATTTCATTGTGCAACACTTTCCATTGTTCAGAATAATTGTCATGTATATGCACTTCCTGATTTTTAATAAAAATTCCTCTAATTCACTGTGTGTGCGTGTGTATTGTTTACGTCCAACTCCATTTATTTATCATAGTGCTGTGCATGCAAATTTATGACTGATAAGGCAAAGCATTTGTACTAAAAGCAGCAGGGGGGGATAGAGGAGGAGTTAGCATTTGGACACTGTTTCAGCAGGGCCTTTTTAGTTACTGGAAGCTTGTTGAAACTCCTGTACCTGGGAGTTATCTGAACATTCAGAAAGCTGGTATGTTTCACCAGTGAAAGATTTGATTTGTTTAGGCATGGATAACGAAAACTTTAAACTTGCCATGGTTTTAGTCCTCACTAAGATCTTTGCTTTTGAGATAGTAGACAGGGGAGAGCGGGGAACTGATTTAGAAATAACAAAAGGAAAGACATTTCAAAATTTGCACGTTGGCAGCATGCTGTTTTGTGTTAAAGGTCAGATTCTGCTCTCACTTATATCTTTCTAAAATCGGAGTCCACAAACACTCTGGAATTATCCTGGTGTAACTGAGAATTTGACCCTGAATTTTTAAACTATTGAGGTGCTTTGCTTTGGTTGCATATGTGTGCACCAGGAACTAGAGATGGGGAGCATTACAAATTGAAAGAAATATAACCATATTTTCCAGTATGTTTAGATATATCTTTGATCCCATAAGTATGGGAAAACATGAATGAATTTTAAATCAATGGGCCAAATTTACTCTCCATTATACTGTGGTAATTCAATAATAATCTGGATTTACAAGGGTGTAAATCACAGTAGAAATTAGCCTCAAGTTTTTGTTAGGCCAAAGAATTCCTTGACAGGCCCATACTGCACATAGAATCATAGAACTGGAAGGGACCTTGAGACGTGATCTAGTCCAGTTCCCTGCACTCAAGGCAGGACTAAGTATTATCTAGAGTCTAGATAATCCTAGTCTAGTCTAGATTCTAGACTATCCCTGACAGGTGTTTGGGGCTTTTTAAGAGCCGATTGGACAATGATGGAGATTCCACAACCTCCCTGGGCAATTTATTCCAGTGCTTAACCACTTTGATAGTTAGGAAGTTTTTCCTAATGTCCAACCTAAACTGCTCTTGCTGCAATTTTAAGGTCATTGCTTCTTGTCCTATCCTCAGAGGTTAAGAACAATAATTTTTCTCCCTCCTTGTAACAACCTTTTATGTACTTGAAAACTGTCATCCTGTCCCCTCTCAGTCGTCTCTTCTCCAGATTAAATAAACCCAATTTTTTCCAATCTTCCCTCATAGGTCATGTGTTCTAGACCTTTAATCATTCTTGTTGCTCTTCTCTGGACCCTCTCCAATTTGTCCACATGTCTCCTGAAATGTGGCACCCAGAACTGGACACAATACTCCAGCTGAGGCCTAATCAGCGGAGTAGAGCAAAAGAATTGCTTCTCGTGTCTTGCTTACAATACTCCTGCTAATACATCCCAGAATGATGTGTTTTTTTTTTTGTTTTTTTTTTTTGCAACAGCGTTACGCTGTTGACTCATGTTTAGCTTCTGGGCCACTATGACCCCCAGATCCCTTTCTGCAGTACTCCTTCCTAGGCAGTCATTTCCCATTTTGTATGTGTGCAACTGATTGTTCCTTCCTACGTGGAGTACTTTGCATTTGTCCTTATTGAATTTCATCCTATTTACTTCAGACCATTTCTCCAGTTCGTCCAGATCATTTTGAATTTTAATCCTATCCTCCAAAGCGCTTGCAACCCCTCCCAGGTTGGTATCGACCACAAACTTTATAAGTGTACTCTCCATGCCATTATCTAAATCATTGATGAAGCTATTGAACAGAACCAAACCAAGAACCGATCCCTGTGAGACTCCACTCGTTATGCCCTTCCAGCATGACTGTGAACCACTGATAACTACTCTCTGGGAACGGTTTTCTAACCACTTATGCACCCACCTGATAGTAGCTCCATCTAGGTTGTATTTTCCTAGTTTGTTTATGAGAAGGTCATGCGAGACAGTCTTAAAAGCAAAGGAGTACTTGTGGCACCTTAGAGACGAACAAATTTATTTGAGCATAAGCTTTCGTGAGCTACAGCTCACTTCATCGGATGAATTCAGTGGAAAATACAGTGGGGAGATTTATATACGTAGAGAACATGAAACAATGTGCCTGTTACCATACACACTGTAACGAGAGTGATCACTTAATCACTATTAAGTGCTATTACCAGCAGGAGAGCGGGGGAGGGAAAAACCTTTTGTAGTGATAATCAAGGTGGGACATTTCCAGCAGTTGACAAGAATGTCTGAGGAACAGTGGGGAGAGGAGGGAAATAAACATGGGGAAATAGTTTTACTTTGTGTAATGACTCATCTGCTCCCAGTCTTTATTCAAGCCTAAGTTAACTGTATCCAGTTTGCAAATTAATTCCAATTCAGCAGTCTCTCGTTGGAGTCTGTTTCTGAAGTTTTTTTTGTTGAAGAATTGCAACTTTTAGGTCTGTAATCGAGTGACCAAAGAGATTGAAGTGTTCTCCAACTGGTTTTTGAATGTTCTAATTCTTGACGTCTGATTTGTGTCCATTTATTCTTTTACGTAAAGACTGTCCAGTTTGACTAATGTACATGGCAGAGGGGCATTGCTGGCACATGATGGCATATATCACATTGGTAGATGTGCAAGTGAATGAGCCTCTGATAGTGTGGCTGATGTGATTAGGCCTATGATGGTGTCCCCTGAATAGATATGTGGACACAGTTGGCAACGGGCTTTGTTGCAAGGATAGGTTCCTGGGTTAGTGGTTCTGTTGTGTGGTGTGTGGTTGCTGGTGAGTATTTGCTTCAGGTTGGGGGGCTGTCTGTAAGCAAGGAGTGGCCTGTCTCCCAAGATCTGTGAGAGTGATGGGTCATCCTTCAGGATAGGTTGTAGATCCTTGATGATGCGTTGGAGAGGTTTTAGTTGGGGTCTGAAGGTGATGGCTAGTGGTGTTCTGTTATTTTCTTTGTTGGGCCTGTCCTGTAGTAGGTGACTTCTGGGTACTCTTCTGCTCTATCAATCTGTTTCTTCACTTCAGCAGGTGGGTACTGTAGTTGTAAGAATGCTTGATAGAGATCTTGTAGTTGTTTGTCTCTGTCTGAGGGGTTGGAGCAAATGCAGTTGTATCGTAGAGCTTGGCTGTAGACAATGGATCGTGTGGTGTGGTCTGGATGAAAGCTGGAGGCATGTAGGTAGGAATAGCGGTCAGTAGTATTTCCGGTATAGGGTGGTGTTTATGTGACCATCTCTTATTAGCACCGTAGTGTCCAGGAAGTGGATCTCTTGTGTGGACTGGTCCAGGCTGAGGTTGATGGTGGGATGGAAATTGTTGAAATCATGGTGGAATTCCTCAAGGGCTTCTTTTCCATGGGTCCTGATGATGATGATGTCATCAACGTAGCACAAGTAGAGTAGGGGCATTAGGGGACGAGAGATGAGGAAGCGTTGTTCTAAGTCAGCCATAAAAATGTTGGCATACTGTGGGGCCATGCGGGTACCCATAGCAGTGCCGCTGATTTGAAGGTATACATTGTCCCCAAATGTGAAATAGTTATGGGTGAGGACAAAGTAACTAACTAAAGGCACATATATGCACATATATATTGTGGCATAAGAGTTAATCCCATATTAAAAAACAGACATGCAAAGTCTGGATGAGCATTTGGTTAGGTACAGTTGCTATGCAAACTATCAGTTTTGAAGTCAATAATAGATGAGCGCATAGCCCCTTGCATGGCATCCAGCAACATGACATCTCAACCCTTTTGTTGTGTTAGTGTTTATACCAATAAATGCTCCTCTACTTATTGACAAACCATGTGTGCTTGCTTTGATAAATGCATATTATGTTGCAATTTTTTTCATGGCGCTCTCCTTTTTATAATTGCATTCTTCAAGTGGCAGGCACTTGGGTCATCTTATTTATCTCCAAAGAGCTATGTACACCAGTCTCCATGCGATAACAGGAAACCTGTGGCTCAGGAGCTATCACGATCAGTAGAAACCATATTTTCTCCACTGTCCTCGTAATGTGCCTGTTCCACACATGGATTCATATGCCCAACCAGCCTACCCCACCTAACACCAATCAAATGCACGTGTGACTCTCTGTACCTCGGGGGAACACCCTATACCCCAATGTTCATCCTTATAAAATGATTTGTGGTATTGAATGCAAAGTTTGTCATGTTCGGTGTCTTCGGAAGGCTCATGATGCACTGAGCATGGTTGTTACAGTAATGTTATAGGTTATAATTCCATGTGTATAGATATGAGGCTGAAAATGTATCCTCATGTCTTAAAGCAAGCTCAGGCAAAAACTCTCTTAGAACAGAGAGGCAGTTCGCACCTCATCAGGGCATGTATGGGACAAACCCAGCCCAGCCTCACAGGAGCAAAGGACTCTGGCCTAGGCAGCAACGAAAGAATCTGTTGGACTCGAGTGAGTCACCCCCCTTCCTTTGGCCAGCTTGGAACTGTGATGAGGTATTGCTCACCTGAATCGGGGGTGGGGGGTGGCGTGGTGCAAAGCCAAGAGGGAAGAAAGGACATGATAAAAGGGAGAGACGTTTGCCATGCGCGCGCTCTCTCTCTCTCTCTTCCACCTACATCTATGGACACCACACCAAGTGACTGAAGCGCTGATCAAAGGGGAGAGCGTGGCGGAAGAGCAACCAGCCATTCTGTGGTGAGAAGCATCTAAGTTTGTAAGGGCACTGAAAGTGTTAAGATCAGCTTAGAATGTGTTTTGCTTTTATTTCATCTGACCAAATCTGACTTGTTATGCTTTGACTTATAATCACTTAAAATCTATTTGTTTGTTCTACCTGAAGCAGTGCGTTTGGTCTGAAGCGTGTCAGAAACTCCCCTTGGGATTACAAGCCTGGTACATATCGATTTCTTTGTTAAATTGACAAATTCATATAAGCTTGCAGCGTCCAGTGGGCATAACTGGACAGTGAAAGACGGAGGTTCCTAGGGTTGTGTCTGGGACTGGAGATATTGGCTAGTGTCATTCAGTTGCAATGGGGCAATGAATCAGAATCCTCATCGCGCCACCCGCCAGTACCTGACAGCAGTCAGGGAAGCTAATGATCCAACCAGCGAGCTGAATTCCAAGAGCACCAGCTCAATGAATCCTGGCGCTGTTGTCACCGACAACCCCAACGTGCAGCCCGGTGACTTTTATGTCATTGGTCCAGCTCTGTGTGCTACAACTTGGCGTGGAGGGTTTGTCGGCTGCCAAGTGTGATTTACTCGGCGTTCTTGCTCATCGACATACTATCGACATCATTTGCTTGCAAGAGACATATGTGGCAACTGCCGAAGCTGGGCATTACAGTATGGACGATTTTGACCTGCTGTGCCATGTGGCACACCCGAACCATAGCCGAGCCACATATGTTCGGTCCAGTATTGCAGATGCCATTCAGCTGATGTCTACTGAATTCTGTGACACCATCCAGGTTGGCGGTTTCTGGCTGGCAGATGTATACAAGCCTCCAAGCGTCAGCTGGAACCAACAGATTCTACCAAGTCTGCCACACCCAACTGTCAATGTTGGAGACTTCAACAGCCATCACACAGACTGGGGGTATAAGGAGGTTGACACCGACGGTGAATAACTTGCAGACTGGGCATCTTGAAACGACCTTGCCCTTATCCATGATGCTAAGCAGCGAGGCACATTCCATTCTTCTAGATGGGATTTTGACTACTCTCCTGACTTGTGCAGGGTCAGTTCAGTTCATGGCCATCCTCAGCCAGCAACATGCCAAGTCTTGGATAACTTCCCATGCAGCCAACACAGACCGTCGCTGATCCATATCGGGCTACAGTTCCCAGTTGTCAAGAGTTCCAAAAAGAAGCAGTGGAACTCCCGAAAGCCCGACTGGGAAAAATACCAGGAAGTGATGGAGAAGAGTGTACCAGCATGGCATATGTTGGTAAATGAGACCTACTGTCTCTTTTTTGTGGTGCTATCTACAAAGCAACCTGCAGAGCCATCCCACGCGGTTGCCACCCAGTCTACATCCCCTGTCTCGATGTGGAGAGCGCTGTTTTGCTCAAGTGGTATGAGGCCTGTGGTGACCCAGATGTGCTGACCATCTGATCGAATCATTGGACACTGCTCGCTGAGCCAGATGGGAGGAGATGACTGAGAGGATGAGCTTTACCCACTCCAGCTGCAAGTGTTGGAGTCTGCTCCAACACCTTGGAGCAGTGCAGCAGCCACCTGCACTCTGCCGACCCTCAGTGACACCCAACTAGGTACCCGGACACCTACTTAAAGTGGCCAGAGCACCTCTGGAGAAACAGGTGCGTAGACAAGTGAGGAACGAATGGCATATGTTTAACCATGTACACCAGATCATAGGTTGCCCAGAACCATTCACTGTAACACAGAGCTGGAACATCAAGTAGCATCAAGTGTGGAACAGCTGCGGGCTATGACAACATATCTCCAGAATTCCTGAAAAAACTTGTCCCCTGTGCTCGGCTCTGGTTTGTGAAATTCTTCCCCAGGGTCATCAGTGAAGGGAGGCTACTGAAGATATTTAATATTTTAATATGGAGATATACCTGTCTCATAGAGCTGGAAGGGACTTGAAAGATCATTGAGTCCAGTCCTTCACAGCAGGACCAAGTACCATCCTTTATTTTTGCCCCAGATCCCTAAATGGCCCCCTCAAGGATTGAATGCACAACACAATGCTCAAAACACTGAGCTATACTCCCCCGCCCCCCCCCAAATATGGCGCACCGCAAAAGTCACTGGCGTCCTAAAGCCTGGAAAGGACACAAGTCAAGCATCAAGCTATCGTCCCATATCATTGTTGTTGATGTGCTTCAAGGCACTGGAGCGCTTGGTCCTACAGTGCATAGTATCCGATGTGGAGAGAATTTTGAGCCCTGACCAAGCCAGCTTTCACCGAGGCCATACTGCATGTGACCAAGTACTCGTGCTGATCACATTTGTTGAAAATGGCTTCCAGAGAAACTTGAAAACAGGTGCTGTTTTCAACAATCTAACAGCGACGTATGATACAGTATGGCACACTGGCTTGCTCGTGAAGGTGTCACAGGTCCTGCTACCTTGGGTCACAGGCATTGTTGAACTGTTCCTCTGCAATAGGCAGTTCAGAGTCCATATGGGGGAGAAGATGAGTGCTTGGAGACGACAGAGCAATGGGTTACCCCAGGGCTCTGTGGTTTTGCAGCCCTGTTCAACCTTTACATCAGTGACCTGCCAACAATGGAATCACAAAAGTTCATTTACGCAGACGACATCTGTTGTGGTACCCAGGCCTGGTCGTTCCACGAGCTTGTTGCCATCTTAAACTGGGACATGACAAAGTTAGCTGACTACTGTAAGACTTTGGTGCCTCCAGCCAAGCATCATAAAAACAGTCTCCAGTTTGTTCCATCTTCATCACACCAGCGCAACTTGAGAACTGAATGTTTATCTGAATGGTCAGAAGGTGAAGCATGAAGTAGAACTGGTCTACCTAGGTGTGACCTTAGACCACACACTGAGTTACCATGCCCACTTGAAGAAGACAGCA
Organism: Natator depressus; assembly: GCF_965152275.1. Classification (NCBI taxonomy): domain Eukaryota; kingdom Metazoa; phylum Chordata; order Testudines; family Cheloniidae; genus Natator; species Natator depressus. The sequence goes on along the minus strand of NC_134242.1, from coordinate 17,675,376 downwards.
GCTAAAGTTAAGACTTGCAACAATCTTCTTAGCAAACTGGCAGGTTTGTCATGGGGTGCTTGTGCTCCAACTCTGTGGATGTCAGCTCTTGCCACCTTGTATTTGGTGGTGGAGTACTGCGCACCAGTATGGAGTCAATCGTCACACACCAAACTGGTGGATGTGCAGTTACATGCTGTCTTGCGTATCATCTCCAGCACCCTGCGTCCGACTTCACTCCCATGGGTTCCAGTTCTGAGCAATATTGCTCCTCCTCCTATCAGATGAGAGGTTGCTACTGGCAAGTTACTGGAGAAAGCACGTGTCAACTCAGGTCTGCCACTGCCCAATGACCTTTTAAACCACCAGCTGCATGTTTGCTGTCACGTCGCCCATTATGGTCTCATCTGCCATGCCAGGATGTTAGGGTGGAAACACTCTGGCGAGAGGAATGAATATCTGTTATAATCCCCAACCAGCCCCCATTGCCAACCCCACAATTTGCCCGCCTGGTTTTGACCTGCCCCATCACCAGTGGTCCCTGTTGAACAGGTTCCGGACTGGGCAAGATCTTTATGCAGCCAACCAGTGTTGCTGGGGCCTTCGTGACAGCCCTTTGTGCAGCTGCGGCGCAATACAGCCGATGACGCACTTTGTCGAGGAATGCCTGATGACTAGGTTCAGCGGTGGCCTAGAAAAACTGCATCACGTCACTGAAGATGCCATCGCTTGGCTAGATGACTGTGCACGCATTAAATAAGTTCAGTTGCACGATCCAAGGAGCAGCTTACATACCAGAGGCTGTGCATGAACAGCCCAGGAGTGGGGGTTCTCACGGCAGAGCAGGGTAAGGCTGGCTCCCAGAGTCAAGGATTGGGGTGACCTAGCGGATCACCGGTCCAGACAACACCAGAGGGGAACATCACAGCTGGATATACCACCCAGTATCTTGCTTTACACTAATGGCCTGATCTTGCACCATAGAAGTAAATGAGAGTTTTACCACTGACATCTATACGATGAGGATCGGAGCTTATAAGTGAGAGTAATGTGTGTCAAATTTATTAAGATTTGGCTCACTCAGGTGTCTGGCCCCTTACAGTGCTGGTAGATGAAGACAGATGATTCTAGGCTATTTGTAGACAATGGAATGCTACATCCAAAAGATGCATTTTTTTTTTTTAACCAAGGTGTTTTAGATATAACCTTTAGGAACCTGACATTCACCAAATAGTGACGGACAAGTACTGATAACAGTAGCCACGTTAGAAATGACTCAGTCTTAACCACAGTGGTGCTACTGCCGCATTATAATGGGGTTTTCACTTACAACAAAAAGTGGAACACAGATCTTCAACCCGACTGACTCAGTGCCAGGTAGTGTTGCATCCAGTGTAAATTAAAACCAGCCTTTTTGGCTCTTGCTTTATTAAAACTCTGCTTCATACACCTTAACCAAAAAAGATCTTCCCAGGAACTGTTTCATGTAAGTTATCATATTTAGAATCCTATATTTCATAAAGTTTGCAACAATAGCTATCTCATAGCACCTCAGGATGCGTCTTTTCAAGACAGTTCCATTGGATTTTCTAGTCTTAAAGTTCTGTAAAATTCATAGAGAAATGAATTGCACTGAAAATGCGATTTGTAGTGATGTCGCTATAAAGCTGATAAGTTTCTGTGTGTGTTTTCATCCAGAAGACTCTCCTCTAGGAAATGTCTTTGTTCTTGTTATGAAAACACACACTTCCATTTCCACTTGAAGATTATATTTGGTTGTTCATTTGCATGAATTGTTTGAGCCTCTGTATATGAAATGTTTACTTTCTAGCTTTCCTGGACAAATAGATGATGCACATATACCAACTTGTTTATGATTTAGTGTATTTCCACGCCCCCACCAGCTAGCTCCAACGGGCTGATCTTCCTGCAAGCAGTGGACAAAGCAGGCGGTTGCCAAACAACTTTATAAGGGAGCATTGCACAGCTTTAAACAAGCATGTTCTCTAATTGATCAGCGATGTAACAACGAAACAACATTAACCGGGATGATGTTAAGTGAGGAGTTACTATACATTTTTTTTAATTGTTAGTAGCCTCTTCTTCCTCATGGGCTGCCAAGTTGTCTGAGAAGTAAGGGTAATAACAGTTGCATTCCTGGAATGCTCAAAAGTATCAACATTTTGGCCTTCTACAGCAAAACTATGTTATATAGGGCATTTCTTGGCTTCTTCCAAAGGGGAAAAATATATAACACCACTCTTGTCTTTAAATTATCAGGATCTTTGCCTCCGAAAGGGAATCTGTTCCACCAGGAGGGCAGTAGTAGCACCTCAATGTAGCAGAGGCTGATGGAGAAGGACCCTGGAAGAGCTGCTCATGGAGATGGAAGGAGGAATTAGGAGCAGTTCCTCTGAGCAGAGGAAGACAAAGCTCTTCAGCAGGAGGAGACTTTGAGCTAGTTCGTGGAGTGGGAGGTACACCATAGGGAATGGGAGCATTCCCTAATGGAGAGGTTGATAGAATGAGTGGCCGAACAAATCTGGGGTTTGGCCACTGCACCTGTCCATGAGCTGCCTCCACTAGCTGTTGCTCAGGCTGCTGCTGACCCAGAGGACCCTCTTTCTAGACATCTGCCACTCCCCAAAGCTGTTGGGAGGAGGACATGGAGACTGCAGGACTCCCAGGACCACATATCCACCGGCAGCTGAAACCCCTTGCATGGGAACCCTCTTGATCATCAAGGAAGGAAACAATGAACCTGTGGGAGTCCCTGCACCCCACCAAGTGCCTACCCCACAAACTTCATGTGGGAGAAGTCCACTGGTTGTCCAAGAACAATTCTCCCTCCCCCCCATCCCACCTCATCCAGGTAAGGGAAAGGAGACCGGTGTAGAGACATTAATATTTGCTGGTATTTGCAGGATCAGTCCTGTTATATTTTAAATATTGTTGGTTGACATTTCTTTGTAAAATATTTTATTATTAAATGTGATCATTTCCTTGACTGTGTGCGTGGACCCTCCTTCCAAAGTGTGATGAATGGAGGAAGACTTTTTCAGGTTCAGGATTGGGCCTCAAGATTCACACCTAGCACCAATGGCAGGCTCAGTAGACGAGGCCAAGGTAGAGAGGATAGTACACCCTTCGGCTCCTAAAAGTCTCGGATATAGTTGAGGAACTTTTAGAAGAGAAGTGTGGTGCTTAAATTAGTTCACAGTAGGATGTGGAGGCCAATGGTTGGTAGCTGTTAGAAAGGAAAAAATGCTACATGTTACCTCAGCACATTGTTGGATTCCAACATGTCTGTGTTGGACTGTGGATATAACAACATGTTAAGGTTCTTGAGGCTATTGATCGCATGACTTGTTTAATAGGTTGTTGTTTTAGGTAAAAATTGAATGTTTTCCCCCCTCTTCTTGGAATGGGAAAAACTTAAAAGTATGTTTGTTTTTTTGAAAATTTGTGTGTGTGATGATTTTCGTGGACTCGTCACCTCTAGGCTCAGGACGCTTTACTGTTGTTACAAGCACGTTGTCGCAAGAAGATAGGTAAGAGACCATTGTGTCAAGAGTTTTCGGCTTGTACAGTGGGGTTGTGAGGAATTTACAGACTTCCGTAAAGAGAAGTTTCTAACGAAAGCCATTATAACATAGGACTAAATTCTGGGCTAAATTACACCAGTCTAAAGTAACTCCATTGACTTCAGTGGAGTCACTTGAGACTGATGTAATTTAGACCAGAATTTAGTCCTATTGACTTAATTGGAGTCAGTTAAGATTTGGACCACAGTTACACTGGTGAAGAGTTTCAGATTAATCAAGCTTAGTTCTTGTTTTACCTTTTCAAAATAAGTGTGGAAGATCATTCAGCCTTTTTCTCTTTCTTTAATTTTTGACGTAAGATCATAATTGACTCTGGATATTTTTGTTTAATGGGAGGGACTATTAACCATATTTATTGTTGTTGAAGAAAAGCAGCATTCCGGATTAAGCTCTCTTCTACATCTTTGTAACTCTATTCTTATGACAAAGTTAGTTTATTGACTGACTGTTTCACAGAGAGATCAATAGTATTCAGCCTACAGATTCTTCAGTTAACATCCCCAGTAAGAGGAGAGTTTGTATCACATTAACAGCTCTCTTGTTGAATTGAGAAGTTGGTGTAATTTATCTAATTCCTGCAGAAAGATCCAAAAATAGACAGTCAAATCATCCTCTGTTCATATTCATTAATGCTTTGATCTAACATTTGCACTGTTGATAGATGCCTTTAGAGACCTCTTGATGTGTGTGTCTCCTATCTCACTGCCATTAAACCTACCGGCTAGATTCTATTTGGAAAAACTGCTGATACAAATAAATCTCAGTATTATTTCTATTGGAATTTCAAGGGCCATACAAGTACAGGGCAGAGCTTCATCTCAGGGGGGAATGGTGTACCTTTTGGGATGGTGCAACGGACCCCTTCCTCCCTCCACTTCTTAACACCGGTCCCTATAGTCTCAGGGAGATAAGTGTGTAGCCCTGCCAATTCCTCACCCAGCCTTGTCCCCTTTGGAGTAAAGTGTGTTTCTGGAGTGATTGTAGGTAGCAGTTCCTGTGCTCCCGAGATTAGATGCTTTGCATTTGTGACTGGTCTCTGCAAACACCATTGTAAGAGCCAATCACAATTGGGGCCCTTATGCAGCGTAATGAACTATAGTAGCATTGCTTTGTATGGGTAAGCTCCTGAAGTTTCTATGGAGGGTCAGATTCTGCTCAGTTACACGTACATTCAGGGGAACTGAGGGCAGAGTTCTTAATCCCAATAGTTAATGAGAGTGATGATTTAGGGGTTATAATCCCCTCAGTGTCTGTTCTTCGATGACCCTGCCATCTGTGTGTGTTGAGGGCAAACTGCCTTAACACGGTCCCAAAACTTTCAGAAGGATCCAAGTACAGGTGTGGGACTAAAATATAGTGGGCTTGGAGACTACATGTGCTATCCTTCCTCCCCTCTCCTCACACTAAGCCACTGCTGCTGCCCCCACCCACCCACCAACATAGGAAAGGCTGAATTCCTTTCTCTGTGGAACTCCCCTTGAGGTGAAGCTCCAGGGACAGGAGCAATATAGTAGGGAGGCTTAGAAGTGTTGCTCTATTGCAGCTGAAGCTGCTAATAACAGGAGCTGTAAATTGGCAATACCATTAGAAGCAACAGAGACGTTTGTTCCAGTACATGAGTTGCCCTCCTTTTCCTCAGAAATAACATCACAGTAAGTGCCAGCAGGAAGGCCAGTTTGCAAATTCACATTCAAGCTCCAGTCATCATTATTAAAGACAATGAATCCTCTATTACCACGCCCAAAAGCCACTTGATTTCTGCCATTGTCCCACCAGTTTGAGAAAGGCTGGCCATCGACCACAGTTCGGAAAATAACCATGTTCCTTCTTTGACGCCACCTATGTTCACAGACCCAACCGTTCCACAAGTGCTATCTGCATTGATTGTAATAGCTTTGGTTGAACCATCACCATTGCTTGGTGGTCCTATCCAGTCATTAACATCCTTTCTGTTCTGGAAATTTCTTGTCCAGCGGTAACTTGACATTACACATGTGAATTCATAAGGATGAGCAAGCATGAAACCAAGGGCTGTTTTATATAGTCTGGCATCCCAGAAGGTTAGAACAGAAGCTCCTCCAGCACCATGTCCCCTTTGGTTGTCATGATTATCCACAAAGGCAAAGGCTCTGGAGCTGTAGGGAGGCACAGGAAGCTTGCACAGATGTCTCTTTCTGTGCTTCTGGTGCATCACTCATGTCTCTGGCCTGCAGGAGGTGAAACCTGCCCTTTGTAAAGTGATCCAGAGTGGTCATCCCCACTGCACTTCCTCCTGTCGGTTTTTCCATTGGTAAGGGAGTGTTTTGGCACTCTAGGTTATAATCAGTCTTTAGACAAATGGGAGTTTAACTTGGGTAAAGACTGAGTAAAAGCTTCAATAATGGGGGAGGGGGAAAGAGTCTCCCTTCTTTCCTTGTTTTGGGGCCAGCTTGTAATATCAATGTGAGTTCTGCTAGCTAGAACATGCCAATAACATGCCAATGAACATGTGGTTCATTTCATTCAGGAATAAGAGTTGATTTACTATTCGTTGCTTATGAAAAGCTGGAAAAGGAATTCCTTTATTTACAGTGTTTCAAACCCTTGGGCTTCAGAAATCCTGAGTCAGCCCCTCCAAAAACATGAGATGATAATACATCGTTTTTCTTCTGAGCTTTTAGTGGTCTTTTCCCCTGAAACTTTTCTCTGCAAACTTGTTTTTAAATGAAAGGTGAGGTTCTCACTCAATTACATGACTTTGGGTTTGGGGGCTTTTAGAAAAACTCCAAATACTATGAGATAAAATCATTAGAATTGTTCACACAGTTCTATGCTACATGTTCCTTACTAGAAATATAACTATGGGACTTAACTCTGCCTCTGCTAAGGATGAAGTTTTCTCTTCTATAGTAAGCAGTGATTCACAGGAACGACAGTCTGTATGATTAACTGTAGCAGCTATCTCTTCTAGTACATCTAATTATTTGTTCATTAGACGATAAGCCCAGGAGTTAGGAATGTTTGGGGTCTCTCTGTTTAAAGGGCAGTCTCATAATGTACATATTAAAAATGAGCTTTCTGGTTTGCTTAAGTTAGACTGACAGGCTAAGAACCTTGTGTTGGTTTTGGCGGATAATGAAAAGCATATTAAGAGAAAAAAAGCTTTTGAGGATTGCTGTATCTATAAAATCATAAAGCATAATATAAACTTTATACTGTTTGCTTGTTTAACATTTAAAAGCCCATTAACAAATAGCATCTGATTGTGTGTGGAATAAGAGAATAAAAAGCATATAGAGTTCTCCTTCTGTAAACATGCCCTTGAACCCACTTGTTGCTTTGACAGAAGATTTAGTCACACTGAGAGGTGAGCTGGCCTTTACTCAATTGGAGAACCATCATTATAATATATTTAAAATAATTATATCCTGGGTAGTGGAACTTCTCTAGGTTTGTATGTAATGTAGCAAGGATAAGTTAATCAGAATGCTATGCCTGGCTTTCCCCATCATTGGAAGAGGTGGAGGAATAAGGGGAAGAATGTGAATGTGGTTAATTGTTGGAGAGGGAGTGTTCATTTGCTTGTCTTGCTGGTTGAGGATTACGTGGGATGGAATTGCTGCGGTTTGTTTCTGTGTCTGAGTGTGTGTGAGGGTGACGGGGGGTGGGTGGGATGGGATGGGAAGGGGAGAGTCAATATTTGCATTTTAAATGGTGTTCAGGGCACACAGAGCAAGCGGATGGTGTGGATTTTTGTTGTTCTTCTGCAAAAGTCTTAATAAACATGTGACCTGATCCTGCATTGCTTTTCTCCATGTGAGTAATATTTATTCATATTAGTAGTACTCTTGAAGTCAATGGGATTAGTCATGGGAACATGGAGGACAAAAAGACAGAAGGATTGGCAAAATAGGGTCCATAACTAATTATAAAATTTTTTGGCTTCCTTCCTTTATCACTAGGATTGCAATGTACCTGCATCTGGAAAGCTTTAAGCAACCGATAAAGAGAGATATGCATGGAAATTTTAAACTTCAGCAATGGGAGAATGGAGCTAAAACGTGTGCCTCTTCGAATACAGATAAAATAAGCAAAGGCGGCTCTGGCTAATGGTTAGATTAGAGTAATGGAGATTAGTACACCTGGGTTCTGCTCCTGACTTTGCCACTGAGTTGCTGTGTGGCATTGGGAAGGTCCCTTAAGATGAAATACTGACAAGAAAATGAGGCAGGCAATTGCTGTTGAGCTGTAGAACTTGCCCATCTTCAGTCCTCTGTCTCTCTTAAGTAACAATTATTAGTCATACCAAATTGCATGGTGTGTGGGGGTTTTCCCCCCTCATAGATGGGGGCTAGGGTAAGATAGCAAATACAGGGCAGATCTTCAATGGAGCTATGACAGTTTACAATAGCTGAGGAACTGCCCCTACAGCTTCATATTTGATCTTGCTGTGAGTCAAAATCTATACTCTGGACCCTAGAAGAGGGAAATACCAGAGACCTAACCTATTGTGTCATCTGATCCTTACACTCTGACTATAATTGCAATGAAACATTTCATCCATAAACTGAATGAAACTTTTTTGAAGTCCCAAGCTATAAATTATAAGTGCTAATGAATGTTATATGTACATTTTAAATCTACTAAGCAGAAGGAGAAATCATAGTGCAAATGCAAATCTTTCTTGCCTACTATGAGACATTAGTGAATACCCTGAAATAGAAGAATTATCTAGTCCTAGGAGAAATAATTACATATGTGACATATATCTAATGGAGATTATTGTTTAGATCTGCGGTAAAATAATCAATGATTGCTTTGGCCATAAATTTGCGATATTTAGCAGAATGTCCTTGTCATTTCATACAGAAGTGATATCAAGAAACCTGAGATTAGTAGTTATGTGAAAATGATTTTCATGTTTATAGTAACTTTTGGAAATTTTGCATTTCTCATTTTGCCTGTAAGGTGATGTTCTCCTACTTAAATTAGTGGGAATTTTGCCGTTGATTTTAGTGAAAGCAGGATTAAGTTTTTGGGCCCTGTAAAGAATTAACCATAGCTTTAAATTTACTCACAGGACTTGTCATTGAAATCAAAGTATTTAAAGTTAAGCATATGCATAAACCTTTATAGGATCGGGACCTTAATTTGCAGCGCTACTGAGCGTAAAAAGACATCAACAGTTTGACACCATGGGTGAAATTTTGCCCTCCTTTTTGTCACTGACAAAACCCCATTGACTTCTCTGGGACCAGGATTTCACACCGTATGCTCTGATGGTAAATTCTTTGGTGCAGGGCTTGTCTCACAATGTGTATAATCTACTGGTCAGTGTGTGTTAAGGCTCTCTCTCTTGCTCGATCTATATAGTGTATGTCTGTTCTAGCTAAAACTGGTCAGAAATTCTTCAGTGAAACTTTTTTGGTCAGAAAATGCAGATTCATTGAATTCAGAAAGTTTCACTGAGACATTTTATTTTAAATGACCTTTATTTTAAATATGTCCAACAGAACACAGGCAAGGCTCTGACAGGACCCTGCTTGCTCACCTTCACAGCCCTTCAAGCCTGGTGGGCTGAAGGAGACCTGGGAGTACTGGCTCCTGGTCCCAGCAGCCCTTCCCAATATCGCTCAAATAATTTTGAATAACACATTAGCATACAATCAGAAATGGGGCAGTTTGGAGAGGATAAATCAGCCATTTATGTAGTTCTCTTGACATAACTTTCCTAGTGTATTATACAGATTATTATATTTATATTCCTTTTCTCTATTCCTCCTTTCCCCCAAAGGCCAAATGTATGTCTGGAACAAGAGCTGGCAATAGTGGGACAGCGACAGCCGTGTGTTCAGGCTTTTGCCCAGGTTGTCAAGATGTGGAAACAAGGCTGCACAGGACACAGGTGGTGTATGGGCTATGAGAGAAGGTAATGCATGATTGCTAACTAAGTTATTTTATTACCTGTTTTCTGGTAAGGCAATTGATAGGAATGCTTCATACTTTGCCCAAGAAGTATGTACTGAGAAATGTATTCCAGTACCTTTAGCCCTCCCCACATAAAAGTTGCTATGGATCTATCAGTATGTGCTGTTGGGATTTTGCAGTCAATTTGTATTTCTATCAATCAGAGGCATGTGTTTCTGCACATTAGCATTTATTGTGGTGGGTAAAAATTATTTTTTAAAAGGGTTTTTTATTTGAATAGGTTTATATTAAGGCCTAAACATTATAATCTGTTAAGCCATTTAATTTAAAATACAAAAAAAATTTACACATTTGCTACCAAGTTTTAAAGAGTCAAACCACTGAACCGGTGGAAGTCACTGGCTAAGCACCTAGAACCAGAATTTGTTTAAGTGATAAACCAGTTTTTGACAGTGGGGCATGTTTCACTTTACTTTCTCAGGTACAAGAACCATTGATAATGTCTGAAATGAGTGTATGTTACAGATATAATGTGTGTGACGTATTAAGTCCTGTGTACATTACTGCTTTGTTTTGAATAAGCTTCACAGAAGGAAGTTGGGATAATTCTCTTCCATTGACTCTTACTTGATAGGACGGGATATTACACAGTCTACAAACAAGTGTACATCATAGAACATCGAACTGTCTATAAATGTTGTCCAGGATGGACCCAACAAGATGACGAACCTGGCTGCTTGTACTGTAAGTTGTGATGGGATCCATCCAACTTTGTGAGGCAAAGATAGAATAAATTTCTCCATCTGGCCTTATATACTTATTGACTGTGTGTTGTGAAAAGATGGCCTCTCTCTATTGCTTTTTAGATACATTTAGGATTCCCATAAACGTGAATGGTCTCTTATCATAGACTTTTTAAAAAAATGTGCATAGTAGCACCAGGTATCTTTAAGATGGCTGACAAATACTTTGCAAGGGCTATCATTAGAAGCTCAAAAAGAAAAGGAGTACTTGTGGCACCTTAGAGACTAACCAATTTATTTGAGCATAAATATTTTATTAGAAGCTTGACATTCATAGTTTATTGGTGTGCCAGTCTGTGCTCTCTGCTGGCCTTCCATAGACTTGATGTCCAGTTTAGTGCTGATATAAGCAAATGTAGATTCTTTGAAATAATAGAGTTGTGGCTGCTTAAACTAACACTAAATTTGGCCCTGACTCTCTTGCTCTGCACCTTGCACTCATGTAGCACTGGTATTGCTCTGTCCCTCCACAATGGGTATGGCCATTGTTGGGTCTAGAAACTTCTCTATTACAGCTCTTACCATCTACAGGTTTCCTGTATCTCTTTACCTCAGATTCTCCATTTTATTTACTGTACCTCTGAACTTCTCTACTTTGGCTATTTTTTCCCCTGTACAGCAATTTGGCCTATGTTTTGTATGAGAGAGACTAAACAAAATAAAATGTTTTAGGGTTGTATGCAGAGTCCTTGCTTTTGTGGTCATTTTTCTTGAGGGTTTGCCCTTTCTGCTTCCGACTATTGACTATTTTGTTTGCTTCTCTGTAAATGCTGTCAAAGATGCATTTAAAGTCTGTAACCAAATCTGAAGCATAAAAGGAATTTATCAAATTGAACTTCTATGGAATTGTAAAATCCTTTTCTTGGAAAAATAATGCAGACTCTTGGTGAATTCTTTAAGGCATCTGAGGAGCTAAACTAACCTTTATATTCAATACATTCAAGCACAAGGAGACTGTTTTGATTCAGCTGGTTCAGTATTGTGCATTTGAGGGACAGGGAGGAAATTGTCTCACCGTAGCTGTTACATAATCTATTGAGATGCCAGTTTCAATCATCTCCGCATTACACCACAGCAATTCATCCACCTTTCCATCATTCTCCCTATGGAACCTGGTAGCATTCTCAATCTTGCCAGACTGTGCTTTTCACCCTTTAAACATCTTAAAGTCAAACCACACCATTCCCATTAAACTATCCCAAGGCCATTATTACATTACATTATATTTTATTATCCTGGACTGGGACATCATATCTGTATGATAACTGGAAGGAAGATTCTTTTTGCCTATTCCCCTAATTTAACTTGTTCAATGAAAACCAAACCCCTGATTCATATCAGTTTGGGAGGCTTCTATTACAACCAGAAGATGACACACTGAGGTATTCGTTCTTTCTGAAGAGTTGTACAATGAAGTTTCTTCTTTGTTGTTTTTTTCTAGTGTTGTGCTCTGTAGGCACTTGTTTCAATGGAGGGAAATGCTCTGAAGGAGGATCCCTCATGTGCCAGTGTCCAGCAGGATTTCAGGGTCCACGCTGCCAGTATGGTGAGTCAAGCTTAAATTGCTTGCAGTGTATCTATAATAGTCTATATTGTTTTGAGGATGCATTCAGATAAAACGTGCTCAACTAATATTTTGTTGATATGAATTCTAACTTGAGGTTACTTCTGCTGCTTTTTAAATGGCTATGCAGCGGCTCCACCTATTCTCAGCACTTGCTTCCTTTTTGTTAAGTTTATTTAATAAAATAAACAAACAAACAAAAAACCACAACTGGCCCAATTTGTGAGGCTGTGATTCTGCACAATGTAATACTAATGAAAACCTCAGTGCTAAGAATACGGTAGAACCTCTGTCTACTGCTCACTTGCTAAATTGGATTACTTTCAGAAGCAGCCTGGCATTCTCACTCCATCTTTCAGCTATGGCCTTACCCTCACAAATAGTGGGCACCCAAAACTCTCAAGGGAGTCGACAGGAGTTTGGTGAATGCAAGGAATGTAGGTTCTGGGCCACAGATATTTAATGATGGGCTGCTGTAGTGATATGTCTCATATTAGGAAGACTGGCTTTACAAAATATGCTGCAGAACACTTCCTAGTGTTCTGTGAAATTATTTTGATATCTGCAGTTCAGTATTAAAGACACGGAGTACCTTTTGTGACTGTGGTATCACTGACCCCTTGTATTGTGGTATTTTCCCTCTTACTAGCTCCTTCACAATATTTGGTAATGTGCAGCTGGTCTATCAGGAATTGGTCAGGTTCTGCTCTAGTGTGCACTATGCAAAAGTATGTATTGCAGATATGTATGCAAACTATAAATATTGGCACTAACTGCTCCAGTCTAATAGGTATTTTGTTTTTTTAAGTCAGCCTTTCAGAACAGTCTGTCTCGTCAGACAGAGTTGTATAAATGAGGGAAAAACAATGATTTCCACTATATTTCAATCCTTAAGGACTTACTCACATTGTGGTCTGTGCAAATAAAGCTTTATTTGAAATTTTAGATCTTCAAATTTTCTCTTTCTAGCCATGTGAAGGGTAATGAGATTTGATGGCACTTTTACACTGACAGATTTTGTTAGGTTGCAAATGCTGAGCCAAATTCTTCACCTTGATACACTGATACAAATCTGAACTACCTGAGTGGAAGCCACGCAGAAGCTAGACTAATCTCACTTTATGATCTCTGTGCATGCATAAAAGAACCTACTCTATCAGTTTCTCTCTTTACTGTTCAGAGATATGACCTACCCTGTCACCAAAGCTTTTATTTAAAAAGGCATTCTAAATGATGGTCCAAACACTTGCAATGTGACATTATTGCTATAATGTTTTGGACCATCAGGGTACAGTTATTCTCATTCAACTATATTCTCCCCTCATTTACATCTAATGCTTCATGGTTGTAAGTGAGGGAGAATGTTAATGTCTCTGTCATACTCCATCTTGATTAGAGGCCTTAATTTAAAAGCAATATGCTCAAAAGCTGAATTCCAAATTCAGTGTATGGTTTGTGTCATTCTTATTCTATAAGCTATCAGACTCTGACCTCCACTTGGGCTCATATGGTGCTCTCTGTGATTTGACCTTTTATGGGAACACTGCACTGGTGTGGCTTCACTCCAAGTGAGGAGTAGCAGCTACTCCTGAGTGAAGGTAATGAGGTAATCTGGGTTACAGCAGGCTACATCACCTGATGGAGAAATGCAAACATTCAGCCAATGAAGGAACAGCAAGTGTTTATTTCACAAAGCCCTATTCCTGAATCTGGTCACAGATGACATTTTTAATGTGTAAACATAGAAAAAATGGAGCACTTCAATAAATAAAACAAATGGAACTTCAGCTGGTAGCAAAGCTTCAGAATATTGTGGGCCAAACTGTGATCTCAGGCCCGGTCTACATTAAGGATATTTGTATGAGTGTTTCTATGATTTATGTATTTACACTTATGGAAATCACAAATATATGTGTGCTACACTGACTCAAAGCAGAACTTATGCTCACTGTGGCTTTTGAACTATGTTGAGGTAGCTACACTGGTGCAAATTTCCTTCATGTAGACATGGCCTAAATGACACTGGTGTAAATCTGCAGCAGTAGCACGATGATACCAGTGGACCACTGATACGTACAATGTGTGGAGAGAGAGGAGGTCAGATCCTGGGACTAAAATGAGATTGTGCATTCATTAGCTCACAGGGAGCGGACTGGAGTGATAACTGGAGACATTGTAAAAACAGTGCAAGTTATCCTGCATTTTCAACTCTTCATGGTTAGGTGGAGCTTTGTAGTGGTGGTTTACTTTCTACTGATTTGTGAGAGTTTGAGTGGAATTTTGGTAGTCATTTCAAGTGTTATACAGTAGCTGCTGTCTGCCCTCTGGCAGGAGTAGATTTATAAATTAAATCCGAGAGGAAAAACCTCCATTCAAAAAGAACCCTAAGGTCAATTCATCTGACCAATCGAAACAAGGTAATTTAGAGTGCAAGTCCTGCTTAAACACTGGAGGGGTCCCCAATCAGTGTGCTTGTGAGATTTGTACCATATTTACAGGCAAAATGAAGTTAGATATATTGCGACATTAACAACTTTGGCTTCTATTTTTCCAACCGATGTCAGTCACCACTGTCACTCTCCAAGTCAAGCCAGCTTCCTGCAGAAATTGGGGTAATCTACTTTGAAATTTAAGGTTTCAGAGTAGCAGCCGTGGCGGTAGTCTGTATCTGCAAAAAGGAGTACTTGTGGCACCTTAGAGACTAACAAATGTATTTGAGCATAAGCTTTTGTGGTAAGAAGATATATATACACACATACAGAGAAGGTGGAAGTTGCCGTACAAACTGTAAGAGGCTAATTAATTAAGATGAGCTATTATCAGCAGGAGAAAAAAACTTTTGCAGTGATAATCAAGATGGCCCATTTAGACAGTTGACAAGAAGGTGTGTGGATACTTAACATGGGGAAGTAGATTTAATGTGTCATGACCCAGCCACTCCCAGTCTCTATTCAAACCCAAGTTAATGGTATCTAGTTTGCATATTAATTCAAGCTCAGCAGGTTTCTCATTGGAGTCTGTTTTTGTAGCTTTTCTGTTGCAGAATTGCCATCCTTAAGTCTTTTACTGAGTGGCCAGAGAGGTTGAAGCGTTCTACCGGTTTTTGAATGTTATGATTCCTGATGTCAGATTTGTGTCCATTTATTCTTTTGCGTAGGCCATCATGTGCCAGTAATGCCCCTCTGCCATGTACATTGGCCAAACCGGACAGTCTCTATGCAAAAGAGAAACTCCAGCGAGAAACTGCTGTGTGTGTAGATATATAATATCTTCTTACTGTATGTTCCATTCTATGCATCTGATGGAGTGGGCTGTAGCCCACAAAAGCTTATGCTCTAATAAATTTGTTAGCCTCTAAAGTGCCACAAGTACTCCTGTTCTTTTTTCTGAAATTTAAAGCATACATTTAATTAGCTTTGTTCATATCTTGCTCTTCCCATCTTCTTGCCAGTCTGCTGTAGGCTCCTAGCATTGAATAGTAGCAGGTGTGTCTAAGCATCCATCTAAGTAGAGCTGCTAGTGCCCCCCAGCTGGGACAGTGGTCCATAGAGGGAAGAAATATCACAGAACGGGGAGATGGCTTCAGTTTGGTTCCTCTGTAGAATGAATTTGCAATATACATTGTCCAAACTTTCTACTCTACACCCAGCCACCTTGCCTGTTTGTTCTCCTTGCCCCAAGAGTTGCTGAGCATCCACAAATTCCATTAAGTTCATTGAGAACTAGAGACACTCAGCCTCTTTGAAAATCAAGCTATTATATATGTGCTGCATCAATCTGTTCCACAGAAGGTTTGTAACAGGTCAGTGAGTTGACTTATGATAGCCCTGGGTATCATAACAATCTATAACATGGAGATCATCCTTTGCAATTGGCATGATAAAGTCTAACGACTCTTTTAGAGATGTTAAACTGTTTTGTCAGCCTGCAACATGAGGCCATTTCTATGCTAAGGCCATATGGTTATGAGTCACATAACAAGAAGCTTGTGGAATTGTCAGTAGAAATATGTTAACTGCACATTGTATGTTTCACTAGATAGTTTTACTAATTTACTAACACTAGCAGCAGTAAAAACTTAAAAGAAAAAAAAAAAGATTTATGCCTGAAATGCCCAGGCTCTTCATATAACCATTCCAAGGATTCAGTAACAGATTGAGCTGTCTCTCTCACTGTCACTTGCCATTTATCTTGTAATTTATGTAAGTCTATTATTACAATGAAAACTTGCAAACTGCATGTTTTTAATATTGTGTGAAAGCTGAAGTCCCTTTTTCTCCAAAGTGTAATGGGGGCAGGAGATGAGACATTTTTTATCATACAAAGAGAAATGATGAGAGCACTATGCTATGAATGCAATCTTCTGCACTGCAAGTTTTATTGTCATTCACTAATTGTTACTGGTAATCTTGCATAAGGTCTGCTAGTCACCTGAAGTGGACACCTTTGTAAATTCTTTTCATTCAGCTTGTTTAATTCTGTACTGAGACTATGCAATAGGAGATGAAGCTACTGAAAACACTCTAAATTCTGCAAAGTGAGGTGATTTCATTTACTTTATAACTAATATGCAGAAATGATGGGTAGCTATGCTCTGAGAGTCACTTAAGGGTTCCATCACTGCACCATAAGTCATAGTCAATGATTCTGTAAAGAATCTTTCCCTGCCTGCCTTTGCACACTGTTTAAAATACAGTAAACATTATTTAAAAGCCATTGCATATTATAGTGATACAAAATGGCAACATTGCCAAGGGGACCCTAAATAGGGATGGGCTGTGAAAACTGAGCTTCTCTGAAAAGGTAGACTTCTGAAGAAGTCTTGCCAAAGGGGGCAGGATTGACTGTGGTGGATTTTCAGGGAAGGGAGCTCTGTATTGTAGCTTGATCCACTCACCGATTAAGAACGCTTAAAAAGACAGGTGTGATGTCTGTATTAATACACCCTAGTTGGTGTGTATGAATGTAGTATTACCATCTCATGAGGTTGTAGGCTGGGTAAGGGTCTAACAAATTTTACACTGTCTGTTTACTGGTATAGAAGATTTCCACTAATGAGAAATATTCCTTAAACTTTGGAGACACTGTGACCTGTTTCTCGAGGACTTTAGTCAGGATACCTGGGTTATATTCTTGGCCCTGTCACTGGCCTGATAGATCACCTTGAGCAAGTCATTTCACTTCTCTGTCTGTTTCCCCATCTGTAAAATAGGGATAATGATTCTTGCTTTTTAAAGTGCTTTGAGATCTAGGCTATATAGAGCTAAGTATGGTTACTGAAGAGGGTATTAGAACTGGGATGTGGACACAAGGGCAAAGTAAAGCTTTTTATCTATTTCCATTGTTATGTGTGGCTAAACTGAATGCTTCTGAGGTAGAGCAACCATTAGTTAGGTGAATAGTTCCTGCATGTCTCATAACACTGGTCACATATTGTTAAGAAATCAAATATATAGCAGAATGCTCTCATCCAATCTATCTAGAGATCCTACAGCAAATGAAAATGGGTTAGTACTTTCTAGTCTAGTTGATTGGGGGTGGGGGGCAGAGTTCACACAGTGAATCTGCTTAAATTAAGGTTTAGTTTAAAAACATTTGATTGTAAGGATATGAAATCTGGTCAATTTTCTTACAACCCTAAATAATCTCTCTCTCTGGGAAGCTTTGCAACAAAATATTTTTCTTCTTTTTTCTTTAGTAAATATTTCTTCCTACAAAGAGTTATTTGATACAATTTGTGTCATTCATGCCTGTCTCTGAGACAACAGGCAATTTTGTTATTCAGTACTAAAGAGCATTATAGTGTAGTAAGAGTTTGTTTATAAAATGGTAGTGCAAATTTGCACCACTTGTGAGTTCCTTTTTAAAATATCAAATGTCATGCCTGAAGTGCCTACACTACGCTACAGATAGGGCCATCTTCAGAAATTGTAGCAGTGGATTTCCTGGGTCTACTGCCAGTTGTAGAATGAAGTAATGCTCATGTACTTGTTTGTGGGAGCAGTTTATCTTTTAAAATGGGGAAAAGCCTCCTCGTCGATATGTGAGAAGGTTCTAATCACTGCCAGGGTTCTTTGTGTTCTCTTTGCAGATTTGGGATCCCAAGTTCCGCACAACTTCAGCCATGGCTGAAACTTCAGAGTATGAATTGCTAGAAAATGCACAGGAATTCCTAATTTAGCCCATAGGGTGTGGAACTATAGGAAGATTCAAGGCTATCCTCCTTGTTCAGAGCTCCTCTAGCCTAGTACATGCATTGTCCTGTCAAGATTGTCCACTCCTCTTTTCTGGCACTGAGTGGTTTCCATCTCCAAGTTACTAAGCATTATCCAGTGATCATCTGAGGGTATGTACAAGGCCCAGCATTATCTCCCTTCTTCCCTAGCTGTGTGGGTGGCCTATATTCTTCTCTATGAGTTCCACTCTTGTGGGTGACAAGACTTCCTAATTAACCTATCAGTTATTCCCTGGTTGCTTCTCCCATAACCTTGTTTCCTGTGCCTCTTGCTGGGTTAATCTCTACTTCCCTCCTCATTGGGGGCGGAGGGACCTGTTTCACCAACTGATGTACTCCTTAAACCAGCTGCACTCAAGGGCTGGTCATACTTTCCCAGCTTCCACTTCTTTAAAGCTCTTACGGAGTCTCAAGGACTGCTCCTGTCCGAGGCTTTTCTCATTACAGTCATTGGGCATCTTCTTCAGCTTCTCCTGCCTGGATTCTCTGTAGCTTGAGGCTGTCCATACCACCTGGTCACTGTTTACTACACAGTGCCACTGTTAGCAATGTGGTGACCTGAGTCCCTGCCCTCTAATAGAATGATGTGTGGCTTAATCCTTTCCTTCAAGGACATCCTCACATGGAAGCAGAGGGAACTCAGTAATGAGCCACAGTGCTCATTACAGTAACATCACAATAATGATGTTCAAATTAGTATGTCTGGAAGGCTCTTGGTATTCAAGCTCTCATCTCAAACTTTATACCCTATTTTTTAACCTCTAAAAAGTACTATATACATTCCTTGGCACTGGCTTTAATCAATCAGCTTTTTACCTTGTTTGTTTTTGGTACTATGGTGTACCCCTTTGTCTCTTGTTCTGAACCCATGTATTTCAGATTCTAAGGGGCATGAAGACACCTCCTAGGTTTGTGTGGGTAACTCCTTACCTGTTGCCATGAGAAAATAATTGTCAGCATCAGGACATATGATTTTCCTATCTACTCACACCAAGGCTTTCTTCAGTTAATGCATGGTATTATGGGTACTTAGTATAAGTGTATAGGATTATAACAAAGGTACAGGCCAGTCTGGGCTATATAACTGCTATTGTAATGCTTAATATGTATATTAATACTATCTGCAATATATATTCCTAGCATTTATCAGCATGAGATATATATGTTAGCCAGTGTATATTAGTCAACAGTTTTAAACAGCTTGTTTATGAAATTAGATTGATCATTACACATGTCAATTGTGGCAGTTACTGGCTCTTAATTGAGACCCAGAGATGGAGAAATTGAAGAATTCCCTAAATATTTCTTGTGTCTAGAATTGTTTAAACTTTTGAAGGCTTTACAATGGCTTTCTTACCATTCTGAAACTGTTCTGAACTTTCTCTAGCCACTTTAAGTGCCTTTATTTTACTCAAGTAAAATCTGGTTATTTTGATAGAAGAGATGATACATTTTGTTCTATCATCTCCTAGTGACCTTAGCTTACCTTTCATTTATCAGAAATAATTTCCTGTTTGAACTGCAATTGCTGTGAGATGGCAGTGTTAAGATGCCTGTGTTACATATGACCTTCTAGAAGGGTCAAAGTGAAACTGTGAATTGGGCAAGAATGTAAATTATTGCTGGCCAGGGAGTGTGAAGCATGCTAAGAATACTTGATAGGGAGGTCTGCATTTGTGGGATGAAATTGAGGTTGGTGTGCAAAATGTGCATGATGTGTATGGGTATTTTTTGAAGCTTGTCTGAGACTTGATAGAAGGGTATAAAAAATGTCTGCATTCTTTCTCCTCCCCCCATAGCCAGTCACATTTACAATCTTGGAAAGGGTAGTACTGATCTGCTACTCACACTGAAAGTACTATACCCTGATGACAAAGGTCCCCATCCCATATTCCTTATGCAGATCAAACTCCCACTGACATCAGTTCAACTTATATAAGGGGATTGATTGGATCAAGGACATGGGGAAGTGAAGGTACTTTATTGGTGCTGAACTGACCTATACATTCTGCTGTCACATGGCAGTGGGTGAATTTTAGCTTCTAGTCATTATCAAGTGAAATTACACACTTTGCACCTATAAAATGCTTCACAAACATCCTCAGAAATCCTGCATTAAGTAAATAACATTTATTTCTCTCCTTGTTACAGTTGGAGAACCTGAGGCAGAGAGGCTGAGGTCCTATTATGATGATAGGACCCAGATAAGAATCTAGATACAAGCTAAGGCTGGAATTTTTAAAAGACTTTGAGGTGCTCAGTTCCCATGGAGTTCAATGAAAGCTAGGCACTCAACTCCCATAGGCATTTCTTAAAATCCCAACCTCTGATTTGCACAGAGTCAAAGGCAGAGCTGGAATTCTAACTTGGGAGTTGATGGCTTCTAGTCCAGTTTCAATCCACTAGGCCAGTGGTTCCCAAACTTGTTCTGCCGCTTGTGCAGGGAAAGCCCCTGGCGGGCCGGGCCAGTTTGTTTACCTGCTGCGTCCGCAGCTTTGGCCAATTGCGACTCCCAGCGAACCGCGGCCACTGGGAGCCATGATCGGCTGAACCTGCGGGCGCGGCAGGCAAACAAACCGGACCGGCCTGCCAGGGGCTTTCCCTGTACAAGCAGGGAACAAGTTTGGGAACCACTGGCCTAGGCCATACTGCATCTAACAAGAAGTTGGATATATACTCGTTTTATTATACCCAACTAAGTTATGTGGTCTAATTGCACAACGGAATTTAAAAAAAAAAGCACGTCATTAGAGAGCTAAACAACTTAATATAAGCTTCCTTTCTTATTTGCTTAAAAACATCTTACTACTGCTACTAATGCCATGTTAGTCATTTCAGTCTATCTTTCTTATTTCTACAAAGAACCCTTAATATACTATCCTTGATGGTACAGTGGTATTTCAGTAAGCTTTCACTGAATGCAGGCTTTATGCTTCAGAGTGTAATCCTCAGTGTATTAACAGCCTCTGTCAGCTTGCAGTTGTCATGGCCAAGGTGGAATCTTGCTGTCACAAGTCTGCTCATTCTTAGCCTCCTACAACTGTCTACTTCAGAGTGGACAGTTGTCTCTGGGGTATGTTGTTGAGCATCACAAGACCAAGAAAACCAATCAGTGGTCCCCCAGGAATTCAGTTACTGGTACGGAAGGCTAGTAAACCCTAAAAGTAGCTCTGTGGTGTGGAAGCCCCCTAGAAAGGGAATTGTATTGCTCTTTATTTGAGACAAGATTGTGGAACATGGTCCTGTATTTGAGCAACACCTTGGACTTACTAAAGTGGAAAGGCAGCAAATACTGTATTTGTTCAGAGGGGAAAACAGAGGAAGAAAATATGAATGCTGGATTTTGGAGGAAAACAGCTGTGTTCCCACTTCACTGAAGAAACTGTTGAAGATCATCCATTCCTGTGAAAAAATTGCTCAGGGTGCCTTTCAATCCCTTATTTGTGTCTCCTTACCCATCCCACTTCCAACACTGAATGGTTGTCTTTCTGCTCCCATTTGCCTGCTGATTCTTTCTGTTGTTTTTATTGTATCCATCCAATCTAGGTAGTAAACTCCTTTGGCAAGCCCCTCTCCAAATCGTCTCTTTCTCTAGAGACCTGTGCAAGCCTCTGGTGACATAAGTGTTTTGATACTCCAGTACTAGAGATAACTGTAAGCTATTAACTCTTTCTATATCTAAAAGAAAAAGTTGGACTTGATGGATAGAGTTATAGAGGCTGGCTGGAAAATGGGGGGAAAAGACTTTTTTCTATTCATCAGTGTATCATTTGGTGGAAATTTTCTGACTTCTTTTTTTTAAAAAAAGAAAGGTTCATAGGTCTGAAAAGTAATGCAGGAGACTAATGTACAATAGGTGCCAAAGAGCAAAGCATGACAGGAGGTCTGAGTTGCCTCTTGTGACCCAGAGGTCCATTGGTGCCAATTGGCAAAGGGTTCACTACTGCCAGCAACTTCTAACAGGCCTGACAAACTAACTACAACTAACACAGTGTTTTCATGATACTTATCCATAAATAGTGTGCCATAGGGTATCAAATCAAAGCTGTAAGCACACTAGTCATTATAAGCGTTGTGAGATATATGTACAGGTGGTGTGAAAGAAGTTCCCTGCGTGTACTGTGAGTCTGTCGCCAGGTTTTCCATCAGACCTGGAGTGTTTGTCCATCTAGCTAACTGTCCTGTAAATTAAGCATTGCAGTGTTTCACAGTGGGCCTCCCATCACTGGTTTGAACTGAATATGAACAGAGAACAGTGTAGTTGTAGCTGTGTGGGTCCCAGGATATTAAAGAAACAAGGTGGGTGACGTAATGTCTTTTATTGGACCAGCTTCTGTTGGTGAGAAGGAGACAAGTTTTCAAGCCACACAAACTCTTCTTCAGGTCTGGGAAAGGTGCAAGGTGGAACAGATTGTTTAGCATAAATAAGCACATTTTTATACACAGGGATGAGTATAAAAATATTGCTCGGGCATGCAGGAGTGAAATCAGGAAGGCCAAATCACACCTGAGGTTGCAGCTAGCAAGAGATGTTAAGAGTAACAAGAAGGGTTTATTCAGGTATGTTAGCAACAAGAAGAAAGTCAAGGAAAGTGTGGGCCCCTTACTGAATGAGGGAGGCAACCTAGTGACAGAGGATGTGGAAAAAGCTAATGTACTCAATAGTTTTTTTGCCTCTGTCTTCACGAACAAGGTCAGCTCCCAGACTGCTGCACTGGGCAGCACAGCATGGGGAGGAGGTGACCAGCCCTCTGTGGAGAAAGAAGTGGTTCGGGACTATTTAGAAATGCTGGACGTGCACAAGTCCATGGGTCTGGATGTGTTGCATCCGAGAGTGCTAAAGGAGTTGGATGTAATTGCAGAGCCATTGGCCATTATTTTTGAAAACTCATGGCGATCCGGGGAAATCCCAGATGACTGGAAAAAGGCTAATGTAGAGCCCATCTTTTAAAAAGGGAAGGAGGAGGATCCTGGGAACTACAGGCCAGTTAGCCTCACCTCAGTCCCTGGAAAAATCATGGAGCAGGTCTTCAAGGAATCAATTCTGAAGCACTTAGAGGAGAGGAAAGTGATCAGGAACAGTCAGCGTGGATTCACCAACGGCAAGTCATGCCTGACTAATCTAATTGCCTTCTATGATGAGATAACTGGCTCTGTGGATGAAGGGAAAGTAGTGGACGTGTTGTTCCTTGACTTTAGCAAAGCTTTTGACACGGTCTCCCACAGTATTCTTGCCAGCAAGTTAAAGTAGTATGGGCTGGATGAATGGACTATAAGGTGGATAGAAAGCTGGCTAGATTGTCGGGCTCAACGGGTAGTGATCAATGGCTCCATGTCTAGTTGGCAGCCGGTATCAAGTGGAGTGCCGCAAGGGTCGGTCCTGGGGCCGGTTTTGTTCAATATCTTCATAAATGATCTGGAGGATGGTGTGGATTGCACCCTCAGCAAGTTTGCAGATGACACTAAACTGGGAGGAGAGGTAGATATGCTGGAGGGACCTAGACAAATTAGAGGATTGGGCCAAAAGAAATCTGAGGAGGTTCAACAAGGACAAGTGCAGAGTCCTGCACTTAGGACGGAAGAATCCAATGCACCGCTACAGACTAGGGACCAAATGGCTAGGCAGCAGTTCTGCAGAAAAGGACCTAGGGGTTACAGTGGATGAGAAGCTGGATATGAGTCAACAGTGTGCCCTTGTTGCCAAGAAGGCCAATGGCATTTTGGGATGTATATGTACGGGCATTGCCAGCAGATCGAGGGACATGATTGTTCCCCTCTATTGGACACTGGTGAGGCCTCATCTGGAGTACTGTGTCCAGTTTTGGGCCCCATGCTACAAGAAGGATGTGGAAAAATTGGAGAGAGTCCAGCGGAGGGCAACAAAAATGATTAGGGGACTGGAACACATGACTTATGAGGAGAGGCTGAGGGAACTGGGGATGTTTAGTCTACGGAAGAGAAGAATGAGGGGGGATTTGATAGCTGCTTTCAACTACCTGAAAGGGGTTCCAAAGAGGATGGCTCTAGACTGTTCTCAGTGGTAGCAGATGACAGAACAAGGAGTAATGGTCTCAAGTTGCAGTGGGGGAGATTTAGGTTGGATATTAGGAGAAACTTTTTCACTAACTTTTTCACATTCACTAGTGAAACACTGGAATGTGTTACCTAGGGAGGTGGTGGAATCTCCTTCCTTAGATATTTTTAAGGTCAGGCTTGACAAAGCCCTGGCTGGGATGATTTAATTGTGGATCGGTCTTGCTTTGAGCAGGGGGTTGGACTAGATGACCTCCTGAGGTCCCTTCCAACCCTGATATTCTATGATTCTATGATTGCAAGGGACCATTCAAGGTGGAGTAGCCTGTTAAAGAGGGGGTTAGTGGGTTACAGATTGTTGTAATAAGCCGTAAATACAGTGTTTCTGGATTTTTAGTGTTTAGCAGGGTAATTAATTTAAGCTCCCAGGCTTGTCTTTTGAAAGTGTTGTGCAGATTTCCTTTGAGGTTGAGGACTGATAGATGAGCTACAGAGTGATTGCTTTTATGAAAAGTGTTCACCCACGGGCGATAGGGTGTTTTTTGTCTTTTATCTTTTTCCTGTGTGAATTCATGTGAGAATGTTGTGATTGTCTGTCTGGTTTCACCCACATATTTGTTGTTGGGGCATTTAGTGCACTGGATGAGGTATACCACATGTACCTCAGGGAAGAACTCTGTAGCCCGAAAGCTTGTCTCTCTCGCCAACAGAGGTTGGTCTAATAAGAGATTACCTCACCCACCTTGTCTCTGTAAGAAAGAACAGAGTCATGTGAAGTCAAAAGGGAAAACAAACAATGGAGGAAAAGAGATCTGTCTGTAGTATATATATATTGTATGGATGCAGCCCACATAATACAGAGAGCTGCATATGCGACCTACAATGGTAAACAGATTGAGAACCAGTGATCTAGATGGAATATTCATGAGTACAGATTGACAAAGAGGGGAATAATGAAATGGCAAACCAACGTGTCAAAAGTAAATGAACCCAAGAATAACCACTTGAGAACAAATTCTCCCTTATTGTCTTTGATACAAAAGGCTATTTACTTTGTACTGACTGTGAAAAATGAAAGTAATGGTGTAACAGACATAAGCTTACTTTCTAACTTCTAGCATTCATTTGCTGCTGGTTAAGAAAATGTGGTAGCAAACGATGAAGGCTGAGTAGAGATGCTTGAATTTATTTTCCCTCTTAGCAAAAGTAGAGCAAGTGAACAGAGCTGGATATTCTTGGTGTCTATTCCATGACCTTGGTGTCTGACCTTGAACAGGGCACTTAATTTCTCTTCCTTGGTTTACCCATATGTGTTTTTAACTTTATAAAAATGCATTTAGTACCAGAATGTGCTTGTCACTATAAAAGCACTGAGACAGTCCCTGCTCCAAAGCAATCATGATCCAAAAGCAAACCTAGTGTAGACAGGGTATACTGAGAAATCTAGAGGAGGGACTAATATATGTAGTTTTTTGTACAATTAATGTCTTGGTTTTAGTTCACATTTTTAGCATTTTATGAAGTGACCCATATTGTCAATGTATTTTAATAGCCTAGGCTCTTTTTAAAAATAAAATAAGCATGAGAGAGAATACATGATGATGATGTCTTGTGTTTTATCAGCATGCCTTTGATATGGTCTCATTATTAATGAGTGGTTGAGTCAAAAGTGAGTTATGAAGGTCATTGCAAATGAGTGCTAATTAAATTTTTATACCACCATATTTCATAAATGCCTTGAATTAATAAAATAAATGACACAAGACTACATGCAGATAAAAAGACAATGCTTTACAAAACCCAAACCCTAATCTTCTATGCTACTTCCCATTCCCACAAACTTTCCCTGGCAGAACTCCACTGTTCACTTGCACATCCATGTTCCTTTTGAAACGAGAACTCTTAACCCATGATATTGTTCATTGCTTTCACAGATGAGCCCTAATGACGGACCTCAAAGCAATAGATGAGTCCCTAGCAGAAGTGGTGATCACTGAGCTGGCCAAATTTAATTTCTCATGATGCTGATTTAAACTTGGATGCTAATTTTAGTTTCTGTAATGTAGATATAGAACAGTGTTGGACAGAAACAACAGAGCTATTTCACTGGAAGCAGCTAGTGATTAAAATGAGATTTGTAAGTCTGATTGGAGCACTTGGGCAGTGGGTCTCACAGGTATGATCTTCAGGTCGCTCATAAGCATCCTTGTGACCGTATCCCCCCAGCACATACTTCTTCTTGCTGACTTCCTTGACCTGGGGCTGAGATCTTGTTGTAACCACATTCTGGTTTTTCTATTTGGAAGATTGGGAAAGCAGGTCTCTGGATAAAGGATAACAAGGAGTCCGGTGGCACCGTAAAGACTAACAGATTTATTTGAGCATAAGCTTTTGTGAGTAAAAACCCCACTTTTTCAGATGCATGGAGTGAAAATTACAGATGCAGGCATAAATATACTGACACATGAAGAGAAGGAAGTTACCTCACAAGAGGAGAACCAGTGTTGACAGGACCAATTCGATCAGTAGTCCACTCCCAATAATAGATGAGGAGGTGTCAATTCCAGGAGAGATAAAGCTGCTTTTGTAATGCGCCAGCTACTCCCAGTCCCTATTCAAGCCCAAATGAATGGTGTTAAATTTGCAAATGAATTTTAGTTCTGCTGTTTCTCTTTGAAGTCTGTTTCTGAAGTTTTTTCTGTTCAAGTATAGCTACTTTCAAATCTGTTATAGAATGTCCAGGAAGATTGAAGTGTTCTCCTACTTGCTTTTGTATGTTACCATTCCTGATGTCCGATTTGTGTCCATTTATTCTTTTACATAGGGCTGTCCAGGTTGGCCAATGTACATGGCAGAGGGGCATTGCTGGCACAAGATGGCATATATAACATCAGTAGACTTGCAGGTGAATGAGCCTATGATGGTGTGGCCGATGTGGTTGGGTCCTCTGATGGTGTTGCTAGAGTAGATATGGGGACAGAGTAGGCAACGAGGTTTGCTACAGGGATTGGTTCCTGGGTTAGTGTTTCTGTGGTGTGGTGTGTAGATGCTGGTGAGTATTTGCTTCAGGTTTGGGGGCTGTCTGCAAGCGAGGACTGGCCTGCCTCCCAAGGTCTGGGAGAGTGAGGGATCGTGTTCCAGGGTAGGTTGTCGATCGTTGATAAAGTGCTGGAGAGGTTTTAGCTGGGGGCTACACGTGATGGCCAGTAGTGTTCTGTTATTTTCCTTGTTGGGCCTGTCCTGTAGTAGGTTATTTCTGGGTACCCATCTCGCTCTGTCAAACTGTTTTCTCACTTCCCCAGTTGGGTATTGTAGTTTAAGATCTTTATTAAGCGTTCTTAATAGGTGTTTGTGTCTGTCTGAGGGATTGGAGCAAATTTGGTTGCAGCTTAGGATTGGCTGTAGACAATGGATCGTGTGATGTGTCCTGGATGGAAGCTGGAGGCATGTAGGTAAGCGTAGCTGTCAGTAGGTTTCCGGTATAGGGTGGTGGTTGTTTGATCATCACTTATTTGCACTGTAGTGTCCAGGAAGTGGATCTCTTGTGTGGACTGGTCCAGGCTGAGGTTGATGGTGGGGTGGAAATTGTTGAAATCCAGGTGGAATTCTTCAAGGGCCTCCTTCCCATGGGTCCAGATGATGAAGATGTCATCAGTGTAGCGAAAGTAGAGGAGGGGCACTAGGGGACGAGAGCTGAGAAAGCGTTGTTCTAAGTCAGCCATAAAAATGTTGGTATACTGTGGGGCCATGCGGGTACCCATAGCAGTGCCACTGACTTGAAGGTATAAGTTGTCCCCAAATGTGAAATAGTTGTAGGTGAGGAAAAAGTCACAAAGCTCAGCCACGAGGTGTGCCGTGACCTCATCAGGGATACTGTTCTTGACAGCTTATAATCCATCATGTGGAGTATTGGTATAAAGAGCTTCTACATCCATAGTGGCCAGGATGGTGTTTTCAGGAAGATCACCAATGCATTGTAGTTTCCTCAGAAAGTTGGTGGTGTCTCGAAGAGAGCTGGGAGTGTTGGTAGCATAGGGTCTGAGGAGAGAGTCCAAATAGCCAGATAATCCTGCTGTAAGAGTGCTGATGCCTGAGATGATGGGGCATCCAGGGTTTCCAGGTTTATGGATCTTGGGTAGCGGATAGAATACCCCTGGTCGGGGCTCTGGGGGTGTGTCCGTGTAGATTTGTTCCCGTGCTGTAGCAGGGAGTTTCTTGAGCAGATGGTGTAGTTTCTTTTGGTACTCCTCAATGGGGTTAGAGGATAGTGGCCTGTAGAATATGGTGTTGGAGAGTTGCCTGGCAGCCTCCTGTTCATAATCTGAACTGTTCATTATGACTACAGCACCTCCTTTAATCAAAGGGGCTGACATAATGTCAGAGTTGTTTCTGAGGCTGTGGATGGCATTGTGTTCTGTACAGCTGAGGTTATGGGGCAAGTGATGCTGTTTGTTCACAATTTCAGCCTGTGCACGTCTGCGGAAGCACTCTATGTAGAATCCAGTCTGTCATAAAGGATGTGGCAGTGGTATGAGCATGACATGTCCTGCCTCTTGCTGATGGAAATTTCTTTCAGCCTTTGT
Source organism: Natator depressus (assembly GCF_965152275.1). Lineage (NCBI taxonomy): Eukaryota > Metazoa > Chordata > Testudines > Cheloniidae > Natator > Natator depressus. The sequence goes on along the minus strand of NC_134242.1, from coordinate 17,646,667 downwards.
CCTATGCCCCAGTAGCCATCCCAGTACCTAGATGTCTTCTACCTAAAAATTAGTTTCCTAAGCGTTAATGTCTCTCAGAATTCCTTTGCATAAATAGTACTTTACAGTCATTTAACAGCATTCTTCAGCTCTGATGTTTATTTCATCTAAGAGGGGCAAAGAAGTTAATTACTTTGTCTGTCTAGAAATGGAGAGAGACTCACTAACAACCGCTAGACATTACTACTCACTTCAGTACGACTGAACTCACAATAGTGGCAGCTGGACTTAATTATAACTTTGCAACCCTGTGGTTTCAGCAGCAGCTGCTGAAAAATGGATAATGCAAGTAGCCTTCGAAGCCACTCACATTAGAGATTAAAAACCTTGTCATTCACTGAGAGAGCCTACTGAACAAGTATTAAAAAGAACAAAGATTTCCCAAGGGATGCTGCAGGATAAAGGTTTTTTTGTTTTTTTTGTTTTGTTTTTTTTTCTTCCCTATTTGGCTCTCATTCAGGATATGTCGGATGTACAGTATGACATTGGTTTTTCCAACAGGACAAGATTTTAGTGAGTGTTTTTTTGTTTTTTTTAGTGGCAATTTAAAAAACAAACAAACCTGAAACCAGCTAATTGCTGAAAATTAAAGTGTAGTGTGTATGCGAATATATGAATGACTTTAACACTGCTCTGAGCACTCTAAGCTAAATACTGGCTGTGTAGTGAGCATGCAGGCAAATGGATAAGCTAGGAAATAATACCCACTATGTTGCACTTTACAAACATTGCCAACTCCTCATGACAATCCTGTGAGGCAAGTATTATTATCCCTGTTTTATGTAGTGTAGTTGTAGCTGTGTCAGTTCCAGGATATTAGAGAGAGGGAGAAGATTGGTGAGGTTATATCATTTTAAGTTAGTCCAATAAACAAACTATCCCTGTTTGACAGATGAGGGAGAGAGGGAAAGGATAAGTGACTTGCTCAAGACTACACAGCAAGTCCCTGGCATCCATGTGACCAGAACTTCTGATCCCATGATGTCAACATTGTTTTAGGCTTCTCTGAAAATATTTCAATTACCTTGCCTAGCTACAGCCAAAGTTGAAAATACCAGCTTTATTTCTTGGGTACCTTGAATAAAAGTGACTCATTTTGCTTTTTAAGAAGTTTGAAATATTCTGGTAGTGTTTATCAGCTCTGAGGTACTGAAGTAACTGGAATGCATCTGCTATCCTTTTTATAGAGAAGTTATTTCTGTCAGCTTCCTTTTTTGTAAATCGAATTGCTTTTGTTTCAACAATAATTTACAGACAGTTGCTGTTCTCACTATTACCAACATTGTGAGTATGGTTCTTATTTTCAGAGTTGCTGACTTGAATTTGTGTTCTTTCACAGCAATCTAGTACTGTATCAGAGCTTAGAAAAGCAGACAGAGTTAGAGGAGACAATACTCACCAGTGTGATTGTAGGTATTTGTTTTGCATCCTTTACACACGAATTTTGGAATGACTATTAATATCCAACTAAGGGTCCAACGCATGGAAAAAATAATCAGCATGTTTCAGTGAAGATTTAGGGACCTATGTCTCAACTGTCTCTCATTTTGAGCACAAATTTACCTGCTGCCAACACAAATGGGGTGTGACTCACGTTTACGGTTTATCAAATATATACAGCAGGAATGCACAATCATGAACCCGTGGATGTAGAAAATGTCATTGATGTAGAAGAAATAAACCCAGCATTATGGTCTCCTATAATGTGTGTTCTTCAGTGTCTCATTTTGAGCCTTTGTCTCCGACAAGAGAGATTCTTGAAAACATTTACTTATGTGAGTAATGCTTACTCAAATGAGTAGACTTTCTAAAGCCAACAGGGTTACTGAATAAGGTCTACTTGTGTCAATCAGGGTTTCCAGGATCGGTTCTTTAATGAATCACTTTTAGATCTTGATACATTGAGACACATTTATGGGAATCCTATAAACCCCCTGCTTAGCACATATATATGGAAGCTAAATTCTACCCATGGATGCATATTTGAACTCCCGTTTAAAACACACCTCAAATTTGTAATCGGTTTTTCCCCCCATTAGGAGCTCTGTGTAGGTAGGAATTTGGTTCTATATTTGACTAACTGAACTTTTTCCTCTACATGTAACAAACCCATTTTAAATTACCTGTATATTGGATGGCAGACTAGAAGAAAGGAGAAATGCACCAACGAAGAATTGGGAGGGGCTCAACAAAGTAGAAGTGGGCCTGTTAAATGTCAGTTACTGAAGTCTACAAATGGAGGGCTCAATTCACCTCTGGCATAAGCATGTGCCAACCCATTGATGTCATTGGAGCGGTGCCTCTTTACACCACTGTTGAATTTGGCCACAATCTACTTCTTGCTCCATCTGTGTCCCATCACTGATCCCCAAAGTTTTGCTTCATCATGTGAAATAAAATAAACTTAGAACAAAAGAAAATGCTGCAGCAGCATGTGGAAAAATAAAATTGAAAAGCTTTAAGAGTAGCTCAGTGTGCCACTCTCCTCCTCCTTATGTTCCTGGTAGTTTAGGGCAGCAATCCATTTATCATGACAATCATTCATTATCCTGCCAGCCCTTAGGCATTATCATTTAGTTTGACAAGCAGATAATAGAGAAAGTTGAAAGGTGTAAAGACTGACGAGCTACTGTATATGAGAAACTAGTTACCTTGTTTGGGTTTTCTTTTGGCTGGATTATTTATCTGGGTAATTAAATTACATTGAAACTTTTTTTAAAAAAAATGTCTAGAAATGAAAGGGTAGACCAAATAGAAATTCAATTAATCAACCAATGAAATGCAGCCCCCTCCGTGGTGGAATGTGGAAGCTCTTCATATCTGCAATGAATAGTGATGCTACAGGGCAGGTTAGGAAACGGAGTGAAGGACACTGTGGTGCTGGCAGCTTGTGCCAAATGCCCAGGGCCTCACTGAATACTGACAAATTTAATAGCTGGAAACCAGTCTGGCTTATGTGTGGGTTAGAAGTGTAGTTAAAGGAGATATTAGTGTTTATAAGAATGTGTTCAATGTTCAGACTTTATGGAATGCTTGTAGGATCGTGCATATATTAATCCTACTTATAATATCTGTACCCCATGGTATATTGAGTGCTTGCGTTGTAAACATCTGCAATTGTGTAACTCACCAACAGGAAAAGAAGCACTGATTAAGGTAAAGAGCTCATCCAGCACATAAGATGGTGCGGTGAAGGCAAATGAGTGTAGCATCAAAGGACAGAGATCTAGTCAATGGCATTCCTAACTCACTCCAGAAAGGGGAGGCCTGTGCATGAACACATCCCAGCAGCTTTGATTCTGGAGTGAAGGGGATAAAAACCCTTGATAGAGAGCAACTGGGATCTTTATGCTGTATGGACTGTGAGAGGCAAAGATTTCTAAACATAAGCAAGAGATCCCCATGCGGCTTGTCATGGGGCAGCCCTAAAGGACGTATAGATCTGCTCATTATAGAAGCTTATATTGCCTTTTTAAATCTAAGATACTATCTCATTTGTGTGTGTATATGTTTCCTGTTTTAATCTTGTAAATAACTCTTTAATTAGTTAAATACATCTTTAGTTACTTTATTACAGGATTGGCTACAGGCATTGTCTTTGGTTTGAGATCTGAGTACAATTGATCTGGGGTAAGTGACTGGGAGTAACCTGAATCTTATTGGGATTTTTGGCATAAAGTGGCCATCTATCATATAGTCCAGCTTGCCTCGGTGGCAAAATAGACTGGAATGCCCCAGGGGTCTGATTGTGACTCCATGGTAAGACTGTTGTAGTGCTTTAGGAGTTCACATTGGTTACTGGGTTGGTGAAATCTAATTATAGAACATACGAACGTGGGGTTTCTGCCCTGTTTTTTGACAGTCTGCCCTCATGTTGGCACTCACAGTTATGGTCTACCCCAGACAGCGTGACAGACACCATGAACAACTGGCACCTCAGAGGGAATTTTAGGCAGGCAGAATTTAATTACCAAAATTTCCACCAATTCTTAAATGACTACAAGTGCTTATTACATTGGAGGGGTTGTAGAGTAAAATCTACAGCTCATGGCTACTGTGATAGGGCATTGATTCCACCCTATCTCAAATTGGAAAGCTCCACTAATAGGTCTCCCATTCAGGTGCTGCGATCTGCTTTGCTTTGCTTGTCAGATGTGATGGGATCACAATCTTTTCAGACTATATATAAAAATCGTGTGTGTGTGTGTGTGTGTATAATATATTCAAAGATTTTTAAAACAAAGTACTGGTAACAGGGATAATTTTGTAAATTGCAGTTAATATTAACCAAATTACTTTAAAAATGTTAAAAAAAAATTGAGGAGTCCGGTGGCACCTTAAAGACTAACCGATTTATTTGGGCGTAAGCTTTCATGGGTAAAAAAACCCACTTCTTCAGATGCATCTGAAGAAGTGGGTGGTTTTACCCATGAAAGCTTACGCCCAAATAAATCGGTTAGTCTTTAAGGTGCCACCGGACTCCTCGTTGTTTTTGTGGACACAGACTAATACAGCTACCCCTCTGATATCTAAAAATGTTAATTATTCATTAAGTATTAGTTTTAGATGTTAATACAAAGTTGCTTGACTATCTTATTTTGTTTCCTTCTATAAGCGTTGTGCAAAGGGTATTTCTGCAGTGGGTTTCATGGTATTTATTACACAAAACTTTGTTTTGTATGTTAAAAAGGTTAGTCTGATGCTTAATAGGTTACACACCTTGAATGATTTAATGAACACCTCAATAGAAATGAACCTTTTAAATGTGTTAGGCTAACCTATTCTTTGTGGATCTGATTTTATAACCCTAACTCATATACCTAATCCTGTTGTGAAATCACTGGCGGTAGTGGAGTGACTAAAGTCTGTATGATTGGGTCCTAGAATGGAAAACAGTTCAGCAGCTTGGTATACGCTATTTGGCTCTTCAGGAAAATATACTGTACCTTCCTGTTTTGTTTTTGGGTTTTTATGTAGTGCCTTAGGGGACTTCCAAAATATTCAGAAAAATGAGATTTTTGGAGTACATAGGGGAAGAAAACCCAGTGTATAGATGATCCTAGGGGAGAATGTAACCAATCTGCAGTTCATATAGAGCCTCAGGTAACTGGGGACTGTTGAAACGTGACTAATCTGTATCTGCAAGTTTTCTTTTCAAATGAAATCCATCCTACCTGTCTGCCCTTTTTTTGTGAAGCTTAATTTACATAATCCTGATCAAATGTCAGTGCACCACTGGTATCTTTCTGTTTTTAAAATAGCTGTATTAAAACATCAATGGGCAACTGTCTATGTGAGTAAGGCTTGCACCCAAATTTGTCAGAGGAAGAAAATATTCTCTGTATGTATTTGCTTTATCAGCACATGTGCTTTGGCATTCAGTAGCAGACCATGCTTAAAATATAGTCCATCATAATCAAGGTTATTCAGTCCAGTTACCTTGTGCAAACAGTTCTGTCTGGTCTATGTGCAGTTCATTCTGTACTATGTGGTTCATTACACTGAGTTTCTTTTGGCCTTTAGCTAGACAAGGATTCTTAGTAACTATCATCTGATTTATTTTATTAGGCTGTTTCTATCCCATATTAGATTTCCTGACCTAGTTGTTTTAAAGAGGTCATTTTCTATGCTCTGATAGAAATGGTGACAGAAATAAGGGCTCCTAAGGTTTTATGTGTGGTCATTATTAACTTGCTTCAGTGCTGAACAGGAAACCTGTACTTTGTGGGGAGTTTTAAGCAGTAACAGAAGAAAAATTTCTGCCTCAGTTATGACTGTCCTATCTAATGTTCCAGTCTTCTGATTACAGCAGTAATCCCACACAGGGTGTGTGTTGGTCTTATTAATATACATCCTTAGTGCACTGAGGTATGAAGAGAAAGACTGGGTTCTTTCCTCATCCAGGAAGCACCCCAATACCCTACTTTTTGCTATTAGAATGTGACTCTTGGCTTTACATTCTATTTTTTCCCTAAAATTGATGTTTTAAATGACTTCCTAGGGGGTGGGGAGGGGGAAGATATACAGTGTATGAGTGAAGAGAGAAAATATTCATTTACAGTTAATGCTCTAAACTGTCATCTTTATCTTTCTTTAGACTCTGCTCTGTAGCATTGTCATTGAGACTTGAGATCTCTAATTTGAGAAACTTCATTTGGTTTACTTACTAATAGGATCAAACCCATATTTTTTTAAAAAAGTCTCATGAACTAGTAATCCCTCTCTTCCTCCCCCCCCCCCATTCACTTCAGAAACATCAATCCACAGACCAGCAGCTGCTGACTAAAACTGACATTTCAGCACTGCGATGAATCAATGCAAAAGATAAGAACAACTATATCCATTCCAGGTGATATTCCAAGATTATCGCTAAAACATTCAGCAAATATGGCTCAAGGAGGTGTAAAGTGCCTTCTCTCTTTGTCTGTGCCTTGGGCCACCAAAGCTCATTGTGCCAGGCCCATAAGGGAGATGCACTGCTGCGTAAAGCAGACTATGCTTCTGGTTCTGCTCTCAGTTGGGTTTACTTAAAGCATGTGTTGTACAGATATAACACTGTAGGTACCTTGCATTAGCCTCCTCTTGGAGCTGCTAAATCAGTATAGTGTTCTGACCCCATATTTACACCATCTGGCTCACTTTAGCATTGCATCGACCCGTTACGCACTCACCACCATGATTTCAGAGCCAACTACTTTCCACTGGTTCACCCTGGGCATCATAGGCTGATACATTTCTGCTACTGCACACATCAGTAAAAGCTATTCTGCGGGCCGTGTGCCATGGGTGAATTTGGGCTCATGTCTTATGTAAAACTCTACTCCCGTGCACTGGACATGCAAGCATCTTCTCACTAGACATCAGGATTATTTTATTTCCAAAGGAAAGTGAACACTTAGGCTTCCAAAGGACTTACATAAGAAAATTTAATCATAAACTGTCTGTTTTCTGATTATAGCAATCTGAGACCCTCTTTCTGATTGCAAAAATGTGTCTGAAGTGATCAAAAGATCCCTGTGCATATACTGACATGAAGAAAAGCTTGACTAAGTTACACGTCAAGTAAAGGTGTCTGTGTGTCAAATACAGGCTTTAAAAAGGCAGCCAAGGAGCATGATGGAAAGAGGAAGCGGGCAGCACATGTTTCTTTCAAAAGCTCTTGGCTTGTGTTGAGAAATCCACTGTAAAGGGTTGAGGAATTTACTGCATCTAATTATGTTTTCTATCGTTTTTCACAATTGAATGTTAATGGGCCAGATTCTCAGCGGGTGTTAGTTGGCATAGCTCCATAGACTGAAATAGAGCAATACTATTTACACCAGCTGAGAGTCTGTCTCATTTTTCCTAATTCTTATAAAAACTGGACTAGTAGTTGGGTAATTAGAATGCTTCAGTAATCCAGAGGTAGCCAAAGCAATAATCCTGCACAACCTAGTTTTGTAAATACACATTTCCATAATTTCCAGCCTATCACATGTGTTTATTGAAGCTGGAGAGTTAAAAGTGGGGGGCACAGGGCAGCAGTTAGGTTTTCCTCCAGGAACTGCGTGTGTGTAATTCCCCAGCGTAGTTAGTGGAGCTCAGATTAAGCCAATGAACAATTTTTAAAAAGACCTTGGTAAGGTGCTCATTTGAATGCTCCGGACTCACTATTTCCAGACTCTCCTTCTCTACTAGTTGAGGTTTATTTTTTTGTCCGCATTTTGTTGTTGTATTATATGCACCAGCCCCAATCATTCTGTCTACCTGATGCCCTTGAAAGTGTTTTAAAAAACAAACCAAAAACAATAAAACCTGGAAAATCTATTGCAAGTGTGACTCAAAGGCTAAAGTAATGTTCCTGCATCTTTTTTTTCTTTCAACCTTTGATACTCCTAATAATAATTAACATGCTTTTTTGTCTCACATACCTTTCTCTGTGTCAGCCAATTCAGTCACTTTTTTTGTCACTCGTTTGTACACTGAAAGGTCAAAATATACAATCTGTTTCCTTACTGCATGCCCCCTTCGCTGTGTTCTGTAAATAGACACATTACATGTAACCGTTCCTACATTTATCAGATTATTGTTATTTCTCAAACATGAACGCTGCTTTACTGTGTTACCAGGAGGGTAGAATTTGCCCCGATTAGGCTTAAGCATAATTTGAGCCTAATTGTGTCAGGGATATGCCTTTTGCTGTTCTGGTTCAAATCTGCTCAAATTTAAGTAAATTATAAGGCTTTGAAAAATTTCAGTTCACACAGGCTCAGAGCCTTTAGATTTGGGGAGCTAAAATCTCCAAAGATTCTGTCCACCCTGAGCACAATCAAGCCTCTCACAGCTTCTTGTGCTGACCAATCTGTGCATGTGCAGTGTCATCCCCACAGAACAAATGAGCATGCCTCATCCCCTTACAGTTCCTGTGTGTAACTGGGTGGCTCATGCTGTATCCCACCAGAGCAGATGAGCATGTTTCCTCCACCCCGGGGTTACAGGAACAAAGCCTGATGTTCTCTGTAATGGTTGCTCCCTGCTCTTCCAGACTGGGATGTGTCCAGGAACCATAACTGAAAGCAAGGAGTATCTCTCCTGTGCTTTCGATGACCTCCTCCCACAATTGATGCCCAGGCAGTGAGGAGGAAGAAGCTGCCTGATTTAAATGCAGAAAAGAACAAGCTGAGCTGAGGAGAGGGAAAAGAGTGAACTGGAGCAAGGAGCCTGGCGATACTGGAACTGGAATTGGGGAAAAGGGGATTAAAAAATGGACTGGGAGCCGGGGTGGCTGGGACTGGCTGGGCAAGGAGGCTGGGACCTGAGGGGAGAGGGATACTCTTTTCCTCTTGGCTGAAGATGGTGTCTGATATAAAGCAAAACCCTGATCTTGGCAGTGAATTAGAGATAACAAGCCATCCATCCACAATCCTGTCCAGACTGCCTGCTAAACCCTACCCATCTGTCATCAGTATCCTTTATTCTATGCCAAAACGAAATCTGGAATTCGATTACTTCAGAGATACTTGTCATGCCTGGCAGTACCAAACCCAAAGGTCTCATTGTTTGTGACAGTTCTGATGTATTTGTGTAGTAATTAATGTTAGTGCAGATTTCCTTATGGCACTACCCTGTTTCATGGGCTTCCATTGTGTCCTAGTTAGCTTTCAGTGAACAAAATATTAAACATTAGATGCAGTGAGGGACGAGGTTGCAGATGCTTTTACAAATAATGAGATGAAATGTACTCTAGTACTCGGGCTTGTTCCTGATTCTGCTGTAGTTGATGGGAGGTTTGTAACTGATTTGACTTGTTCCAGGATTGGGCTCTTGATGTAGGTGGACAATGGAATTTCATACAGTACCAGCTTGGAGTCCCCAAATTAATCTTTCAACTTTGTGTTCTGCATAGTCTACAACTGTATATTTGGAAAAGGAGAACAAAACAAAATCCAAGTAAAGTTAAATTTGGCTGCTATTTCAATTTAGTGGATCTTTTAAAAACTTTAATTTATAATGTTTTTAAATAACAGGTGGAATTGGTATTCAGTATATGTATGTATAGAGTTTCTAAAAGGAAGAGCAGAGGAGTTTTATGTAAGAATATATTTACATATTGCATCTAATTCTGATCTCATTTACATCAGTGTAAATTGGGAATAATTGCACTGAAGTCAATTTGTTGAAAACAAACAGAAAAGATAAACTTCTGTAGCAGAGCTGCAATGAGTAGACGTGTTCCAAAGACAGGGTTTTCATATTCAGATTGAAACAAGAAAGAGAATTGGTAACCCCTGTTTAACATTTGGTTATATTATCTTTGTTGACTTCATTTAGAATTACAGTTTGGAAACATTGGTGTTTTGGTTACTGTTGTTTTTAAATGGAAAGGATGCACCTTCTACAGACCAGTTGTTCCATTTCCAGCTAGGCTGCTGCTTTATTTAAAAGTCTTGCCAATCAGGTTTTTCATATTCCGTTACTGATTCTTTCTATTTTTTTTTTTTAAATCATAGAAGGACTTAACCCACCACTGTGCCAGCCAACTCTGGATTGTAATTTTCTGAGCTTTTTAGTTTGCTGTTGGCATTGGTTGGACATGCCTGTCAGCCCTAACTTAGCTGTTACCCTGTTCTTTTTTGTTTCTTTTCACTCTTAATAAAAAGGTTAAGGGATGATTTTAAAAGAAGCCACTAGACTTAGCTCTTTCAATAACATGTAAAAGTAGAAATGGTAGCAGCTGAGCTCTGAATATCATTGTTCCTGGCCGTTCTGACCTTTTCAGTCTGGAAGACCTCAGTCTCCTGAGTTCAGAGAAAAGACCAAAAAAACCAAATTTTGCAGCATAATATTACCCTGTCTCCCCCCTTCATTAGGTTCTTCCTTTTCCTCTTCTTTGGGTCAGTGTTATTGTTGACTATCTTCCCAAGAGTACTTAATGCAAATGTCTTATACTATCTAATTCTTTTTTCTGTTTCTGTATTACTGATATTGGTGGAAAGAAAGTTAGATAAAATAGATGCTCTTTTTTGCACTCACAACATATTGTGCCATTTGTAAAATAAATAAACCCCTACAATAAATTACTGTTTCTATTCATATACTAACTTCATGCACTACTACACTACCCATTTAATTTAATTGGTAACATTATGTTATGTTGGTATCATAGTGGAAATTTTCTGAAAGTGATTTTTGGTTGCCTCCATTTTTTTTATTTCCCAAGCTAACACCTTAAAGGGGGCCTGATTTTTTCAGAGGATGAGTGGTTAGTGTTTTCTGAAATCAGACCTGTTAAAGGTGAGTCCGGTTTTGCCCCCCCCAAAATGTAAGTTTCACAATCACCAGTCAATTTTGGAAAATCATAGCCTTAGTCTGCAAAACGATGATGATGATGATACAATACATTGGACTGGATAATATGTTAGTGGTTAAAGAGCTTGAGATCTTTGTACTTGAGAGAGAATCTCTTTCTCCCAGTGTCAGGTCATGGCAATTTTAATGAATATAGTTGTTGAAGCTGATTCATAGATTCTAATGCTAGATGGGACCATGGTGACCATTTAGACTGACCTCCTGTATAACACAGGCCATAGAAGTTTTCTGAATTAATTCCTGTTTGAATTAGAGCATATCTTTCAGAAAAATCTAATCTTAAATTTTAAAAATTGCCAGTGATGGAGAGTTCACTGCAACTCTTTGGTAAGTTGTTCCAATGGTTAATTACCCTCACTTTCAAAACTTTGCACCTCTTTCTAGTCTGAAATTTGTCTAGCTTCAACTTCTAGCCATTGTCTCTTGTTGGAAGCTGAAGCTAGATAATTTCAGACTGAAAAATAAGATGGGGAACACCCTTACTTTAATACAGAAAAAACTTTCTTGGAAGACATTCTCCACAACAACGTGTTGATTTTAGAACATTTCCCCAACAACCTTCGGTCTGCAAAGGTCAAATTTTCTCCCAAGCTGTTGAAAAGCTGGGGCATCAATAAGGGTGGCGAGTGGTGGATGTTTGTTCAGATATTTAGCTAGAAGAGTTAAGTGGATCTGAAATAAATTAGAATTGTGTTTTTCAATTTTGTTCAGGTGGTCTAGATCCTTGCACAGGCATTCAATGATTTTATTTATTTCCCTTTGCACAACAAATGAACATTTTGTATGTATAATGTTCTTTTTAGCTAAAAAGATCTGAAAGCTGTGTTACCTTCATTTTACAGATGGGGAAACTGAAGCACAGAAACATCATGAATACACACATAAAATGAACCCAAGTCTCTGGGTTCACATACAAAATGGGATTAAGAACATATACGTTTGGACCCTTTAAGCCAAAAAGAAAAGGGTAATCCCTCTCATCTTCCCAATTATCCTTCTGGCAAAAAGAGATTGGCCTTCCAACATGCTCTGACGGGCATTTGTCAGATGAGCAGAAGCCATTTCCACAGATGAGGGTCCTCTGGTATAAAAACTATAGTGCTGCTATGGATATTAAAATCTAGGGACTGAGAGCTGGCATGTTCCAATTACATGAACTAATACAGAGGCATGTGAGAGGAGAGGCAGTTTCTAAAGTAGCCAGACATGAAACCATATATGTCTTTTATAGCTGAAGGCCAAAAACTTGAGCTGCAGCTGGAAACATATTGGAGGGCAGCACAATTGTAGGAAGCCTGGTGTAGGTGACTTGTGACTAGCAGCTGAATACTACCCCCAAGTAGAACATCTTGCTGCCCCAAGGAGATTGCATCATAGCCATCCAAGGTAGAAGTGATAAAGGAATGGCAGCTTTATTGACATAATTGGTATTTGACTTACTTTCACAGTGTCAATATTATTGTGACCAAATAGTCTAAAGCATTGCAGGGTCATGTCTTCGCCTAGGTGAACTATTCTTATACAGTTTATCCAGTGTATTAGACATGCATTTGCTTTCCTTTGATGCCAGATGGCATCTTTTCTCTCATTGCACCTTTTCTTCGTTAAATCTTTTAATCCGGTCAGTGGAAACAAGATTGGGCCCCAAATTCTGTTTTACATTTAATGTTTGCAATCTCCTCTTGTGGTATGTAGGCACATTGTTGGGAATTCCAGGTCTTCCCTGTCACACAATGTTTTTTAGAGTTGGGAATCTAATTCCTACGTAGAATTGCAGTATTAAAAAGTAACTCATCGTGTTTTACTCCACTGTGACATAGTGCTTCTCCGCCTGGATTACTATAACCTCCTATGTGGCCATTACAAATGCAATTGTAACACTCTTATACAGTGTGTTTTGTGTCCCTCTCTAGTGGCTAGTCCAAAGAGGATAATGGCCTACTACTGCTTTCTGCTCCTTTACATGAAGTGGAAGAAGTCCGTGCCTTGGTGCTGAAAGTCTTTTTTTCAAACTGAGATGATGACCTTTGGTGGGATTGTTACCCAATCTGAGCCAAAATCTTTTGTTGAATACCCAGTGGTATTATCAACTTTTGTATATTGTACATCAGTACAGAAAATGCCATGTGTCAACTCTTTTCTACAGCTGTGTGATTAGAAAATGCCTGTAAATTGAGCCAATTTACTTTCCATTAACTCTTACTGCCAAATTTTGCGGTCATGTACACCATTGTAAATTGGGAGCAACTCCATTGAAGCCAGTGGAGTAACTAAAGTCACTGGTGTAACTGAGAATGGAGAACCTGTTTGGAAAACCCTATGGAAGGAGGCTAAATAGAGGAAATATGTGCAAGGCTTCCTTCAAGGAATTTTCATCCCAGCTCCAATGAGTGGAGGACTAGGTTTGTAACCTGTGAAACAGGCCACGGGGCTTGGCCCTTGAATACCCTGGTATCCTCCTGGATCTTGTGGAATCAGCAGGAGGAAAAGGCCTTCTGAGTGTAGATTCTCTGATGCCTGTTCATCTTGCTCTTTGGTGGCACAGCTCCAGGGGGGTCTCCTATGGTGCTTCAGCAGCCCTGTACTCCCTGATATGATCTGCACTCAGAATGGGAAGCACCAAGTTACATTGATTCTCTTTGCTATTTCAAGTCTGATGACAAAGATTTGAAATCTCATGAGAGAAATTTCATGAGATTTCCAGCCTAGTCATGTAGTCCCAAGAAGTTTGGATAAAGTTCAAAAGATCACCAACTCTGACCTTCTGAACCTTTTTGAGGTTTGCCAACACCCAATCTAAATGAGATTATTCTTATATCAAAATCAAATATTTTTTTTAAATCAAGACTCTTGTGCTGCATTCCCTGGTAACCAAATAGTGAGGAGTAGTATCATCATGAATTTTTGTGATGTGAGGATAAAAGCAAAATCCTTTTGGAATTAAGACTAATGCACACATGGATCTTATCCAGTGGATGTCTCCTTTAAGGCTCATCTGGATTATATCTGCTTTATTAAATTGTAATATTAAACAAAACAGAAGGCTGCTCTCAAAAGTCTGAGATCTTTTAATTAGAAAAGCAGAGAACTCTATTAAAGAACAATATGTGGCAAAAGCTTGGAATAAATTTTCTTTCTGGTAGATGGTTTAGATATTTAATCTCATAAATCACTTGTTCTAATTTAGATCTCAGACGTTGCAGTGGGGTATGCACATATTTTCTCATATATTAGAATGAAACTAAGGAGTTCAGTTTCTAAATGTCTTGCTCCACGAAATAAACTCTGCCAGTTTTGACATATGTACTATTACTGGTAAGTCATTCTTGCCATTCAAATCTTGTTTCATACTACTATATATTTAGAGTTTTATAGGCTACAGGTATGTAGGCTGGTAAACACTCCTCTAGAAGTTAATCGAAAATAATATCCTGTTTATAGACCATCTTACAGTATTGAATAGAGAACTATACTACTTTATAGAATTTCATAAGGCCCCAAAAAACCTATAGAAAGGTCTTATTCTCCTTAAAATTCTATAGTTTAGGGTCATTTCTATAGAGCCCTATTGGCTTACTTCTAGTAAAATCCCAAAGGGCTTTTCCTTAAGGGATTAAGCCATTTTGGTGAGTGAATGGAGAAGCAGGTCCACACTCGGAACTTTGGTTGGTAAAGGGGTGTGTGTGTGTTTTAATTTATTTTTATATATATTATATCTCTCACACACACACACACACACACACACACACACACACACACACACTTGAAAAGCCCTAGTGTAGAGGCAGTTATAGTGGCATAAAAGTACTTTTGCTGATGTAGTTTATTTTGCTTGGGGAAGTGCTTTTGCCAGTATAGGTATACCAGCAAACCTTTTCTAGCATAAACTAATGGGCGCATTTTGCAGTGGCTTGAGTAAGGGGAGGCAGTCTCAGGTCTCAGAGCTGTTATAGGACCACAATTGCGGTCTCCGTTACTGCTGCACCATCCTCCATAGAGGTCTGTGTGTTTGTATAGTCCATCTGCGTAATTGGGGATCCACTAGCCATGCTCCTTCCTCTACTTCTGCCTCTCCCCACAAACACCATTGTGTACTTAGCTCTGTTGAAGACATATGTGGTGGGGACTTCATGTAGCAGACCTGCATCAGTTCTACCACTTGTTGGGTAGTTCTGTGCCTGTCTATGGAGAGCAGGGTTGGTCCCCATCAAAGCAGGGCAGAGCCTTTCTGCATGCTCACTGCTTAACCTTGGGCACGTCGTCATCCCCAAGCTCGAAAGTTTCTTCAGCTTTGTAATGGAGATGAAGATGCTGGCCTGCTTCCCATGGATACTTTGTTCATTAAAGAGCTTTGAGATGCTCAGAAAAAAGATGCTTCTTAAGGGCTCTTTGAGTGACGAGCTGTGAGATCTTGGTCAAGTCACTTCACCTTTTGGTGCCCGGGTTTCTCCACCTGTAAGTGAGGATAATGATACTTACACTCTGATAAATTTTCTGAGATCTTTGCGTAGTGTGATATAAGGGCTTATAAATGCAAACTTTTCTCATTTCTCCTGAAAGGTTTGTATTACAAGCTATTTGTTGTCTTCTGTGAATTTATTTTTTTAACGAAAGTTATGAGCATCCCTCTAGAAGGTGGTCGTGCACAAAAGAAATGTACCGTAAACAGCAGCTACGTGGTTATTGGTGTGTAGGGCTAGCAGATGGGAGGGTGTTCTCCAGTTCCAAATGCAACAGGTACTATGGCTGTATTTGACAACAGCTGAGAGAAAACATGTGTAACTGTGCACTCCTGCAAAACTTCGGGTTATTGTGACTAATTGCTTTTTTCCTGTAATGCTGGTGTTTCCATTCTCCAGGTTCCAAAGAGACATGAAAAATATGTAGACCAAATCTAAAATAGTATTATTTGAGCAGCTTGTTCACCCAAACGATAAACTAACTGCTAAGGAACTAAGAGAGCCTCCGAAAGATAAAGCAAATTAATGGAAAGTGTTGGTCAGTGCAAAGGAAATGAACAATATTGTTTTGGTTATAAATTCCAAACGAGAATCTGAGTGTAAGAGAGTGGGGATTATTTTGTGTGCGGTGTGTGTGGGGTGTTGCTTTATAAAGAAAATCTGAGATTTTTTTCAAGTGAAATAGCAGACCCAGTGGAATCAATGGGCGTTTTACCATTGACACTGGAGCCAAGATTTCATGCCTAGACAGTTATGAAGCTTAACCAATTGCTATATCAGTGTTTAAGAACCAGTGCAGAAATACTAAAAAAACAAAACAAAAAAAAACCTTTGGAATCTGGCAAGTCCCAGGACAGCAATTGAATATAAGTGAGGAGATAAATAATGAAAAGTATCTTAAAGGAACTTCTCAATGCATTTGAACAAATCAAAAGTTTATACTCTCTCTATATTTATAACATTATTTTAGGAGACTAGGACTGGGAGTTTATAATTTGTTACAGGTAGACTCCTTTTTGCATAACTAAAGATTCTCAATGGATTTGGCAAAAACCTGCTAGGGTATGTGTCTAAATGTATATTATATGTATCACAATATGTATTAGAGAATGGAATATATACAAGATTTTAAGTAAGCAATGTAAAAGCAAACAAGCACCATTCAAACATAAAGCCACCCTGGTATTATATATTCCTTAGTGCTTAATCCATTTTTTAAAAACAAGGATTCTGTTAGTAATCTCTAAATGAACTGTCTGTAACTGTAGTCTACATTTTTGTTTTGGCATCTGTCCAATTTAAATTATGATTACAGTTCCTTAAGTTTCCCACCCCCAATATATTACATTGGAATTATAAGACTCATTTCTTCTCCCAGTGAAGTCAATGGCAAAACTCCCCTTGTTATCAGAGAGCAAAACGTATTTCATAAAGGGAATTCAGATCAATATGGGAAAGCATGAATTAAAAAAAAAACTTGCAACATATGTATATTTTCCATGTTGAAAGAATATACAAATATGTTGAGATCCATATTAATTTATATCTACATACTATACCATATACCTGTAATCCTGCATTAGGATGATTAAAAGTGGACATTATTCAAAATGATCAGATGTATCTTCCATAATATATTTATAAGTAATAAAATCCTGAAACATGAGTGGCATTTAATTATTAAATGGCCATTGTCAGTTTAAGGATCATCTGTTCTAAACAAATGTATTCTTTGCAACTAATATTACACTGGATTGTTAAAATACTCAAACTTTATAAGTCAAATAGGTCATCTTTACTTTTTTGCTATTGATGAAATTTATTTACTTATTGCCTAGCCAAGTGAAAGGCAACAAAAATTAACCAAATATGTTTAAATTTTGCATCTATTCACTTTCTGGTTCTCTGTGCTGCATGGTTGGGGTTGGAAACTATAAAGGGAGGAGGGTGGAGGCAGTGCCGTGACTGTTGGTATAAATTGCTTACAAAGCTTCAAATCACTCTTCCTGTAGCATTTTTCTAAGTGAAAAATATGTAGTTTTAAGTAATCAATTATTAATATGTATTTGTATATAGCAGTAGGAACCAGAGATGCCAATCAGGATACAGCCCCCATTGTGCCAGGTGCTGTACAAACATTTAGCAAAATCCAATCCCTGACCCCAAAGAGTTTACAATCTAAGAAAATTCCCAGAGGAAGGAAGGGAATTTAGTAAATTGTATGGCAAAACTTGGGGGTTTTTGGGGGATTTTTTTGTTTTTTTTAAAACATACATCTAAAATCCATCTTGGGAACCAGACCTAAAGTTTGGTCTTAAGTGTTTTATGCTAGGTTATTGCTCTTACCATTTTCTTGGAACTTTTTTATTTTTTTTCAAAATTAATCATTTCAGGAAGATCTCTCAGTAATATTTAGGGTGTATGACTGAGATTATTCTATGTTTGCAGAATTGAATGAATGGTGGCTAGGGGGAAATTAATATGCCATCCTTCAAGCCATAAGCCACTTGCAAAACTCAGTAGGTTCACTTTAAAATAGTCAAAACCCAGTGGGGACAGGTTAAAATAAACCAATATTAAGACAGTGTGAAGTCAGTAATATTAAAATCTGTCAGAAAAGGATAAAGTTGAGTGCAGAATCTCATTAAATGTTTGGCCCATGTACAAGGGCACCACGTTCCCTGTTTGATTATGCTTCTTTGGTCATGCGCTTGCTTCATGGTAAGAGCCCAGGTTGGATCTGAAAAAATAGAAAAATCCATTTGACTGTATGTGCAATTGAAGTTTTTGCTTGTAAGAAGATTGCAAGATCAGGCCCCGAATGAGAAACGCACCTACTCTTCTTTAGGAAATGGTTTTCTTTTATTTCAGTAAGGATGTTTAAAGCCATTTCTTAAGTAACCTTGTACTGTGTGTAATGGTGGTGGTTTCCTTGAAGAAGATGGTAATGTAAGATGAGGTTAACATCTCTGTTTGCAAAATTTGTCAAAATGCTGATATGCTTTTTAAAAATTTCATAATGATGATTCAACTTGTAAATTGATATAATGGGAAACAAAGTATTTGCCTTTCTGAACAGCAACAAAGGAAATCCGAGTTATTTGACCAGTTTGGGAAATTTTCACTGCTTTTTCAATTAAACAGTTATATCCAAGAAGAGTGTAAGAAGTGGGAAGTGCCAACTGCTAGACTTCTTCCCATTCCCCAGAATTATGTCTTTAAACATCTGTTTCCTTTGGAAGGAAAGTAACTTTATTTCAGGAGACTTACAGGGGTTCAGCTTTGTTGCATTAGGAATGGAGTTGCAATTTGGAGAAGAAATTACTAATGTTGGACCCAGTAGCTTGCATGGCTGTCTGGGAAAAATATTTTCAAGGCACAAGAGAAGATAATCTGTTTACAGAACTGAAATATCAGACTGAGAGTTATAAAGGTTTAGTCTTAGCATTTCCTACGAATAGTTTGTCTCCTCCTTGGAGCTACAGAATCTCAGAAACAAATCGCATGCTGCTTTGGGCCCAATTCTTACCCATGATTCAAGATTATGTGGGATTGCTACTTCCCCTCCACGTGATTTGGCAGAGAGTGGGCTGTCAGGATGAGAGTTCTGGTGGAACTTTGACTCCCCTCGCCCCCCGCCCAATATGCCAACCAGCACAGTTGAGCTGGTGTGGAGAAGGGCCATGATCTGCATTAGGCATAGGTCAGGCACAGATCATTTCCTACTATGAAGTGAGCCAGGGACTGAATTTTGACTTCGAGTCACACTATTGCCGCTGGTCCGCTCCTGGGGCAGCACAGCAATGTATTGACCTCTGCAGAGGGCTTGTAGCCAATCCATGATCAAGCTTTTTATAATTATTGATATAGATGGCACAATGTGCAAATCATATACTATGCATTCATTACAAAATGAAACGAACAGGGGTTCGTTAAACATTGTATAAAATACAGCAAAAGATTTGTCTTTAAACATAAATCAAGGTTAAGGATGAGTCCTTTCTGTCAATTCAGTATCCCAGTGAGCGTAGAGAGCAAGGCTGGAAACTAGTAATTGTGTATGGAAAAAGATGAGGAAATAGCAGAGGAGACTTTCACAGTCTTTCTTCTAAGACAGTGGTATTCAATTGTTTTTCATTTGCAGACCTCTAAAAAATTTTGAATGGTGGTGTGGACCTCTTTGGAAATCTTGGTGGACTACAGATTGAAAGCCGCTGTTCTATGGTAACAACAACCTTTTGTGGACTCCTTAAATATAGTCTGCAAATCTCCAGGGGTCAGTAGACCACAGGTTGAAAACAACTGTTCTAAGATATCTTTGCAAGAAAATGGCCCAGTTTATATAATCCATTTTTTAGAATTTTCCATATCCTGCCCTTATTTTTATAGTGGTGGGTTTGTATATAAACCATTTAAAATTACCTTGAAAAGGGTGTAATAGGAGGTTGTAAGCAAAGTTTGGTGGCTATAGACACAGTAAGGGCCCAAGCCTGGAAAATAATTACATACTTGTAATTTTTCTTCTCAGGTGAGTTGCTCCATTGAAGCCATAAGAACTATTCGCCTGAGTTAAGGTATTTGTGTGTGTAAACGTTCACGGGATCAGGCTCCTAATTCAGAAAATGCTTACCTTTTTGCATGTGAGTAATTTCTGTTTACTTCGCTGGGACTACTCGTGCACAAAGATAAGAAAGCTCTTGAATGTTTGGCTAAATTGAAGACTAAATTTGGGACGGGAGCACTCTGTGTTCCTAGCCAAAGCTGTCTTTCAGATTCCTATTTTCTCTCAGGGACTGATTCTACTTTAGAGGTCTACAAATATGAAAAGAGACTAGACAGCAGTATTTTTAATACATTCATTGGAAATCAATGGAAGCCCTGTAGTTGCTTTAACAAGTATTGTTCTTTTGTGAAGCTCTATTTTGTGAGATTTGGAGAAACTGATGTTACAGCTGGTTAAGTATCTCCAGGAACAGGGTCTTATTAACATGTATATGACAAACACAGATCTCTAAACGTTAGTTTAAAACAATCACATTACTATAACCACTTGAAGAAGCATCAGCAAATTCCCAAACCCCACTTCGCTCCTTAAATATTACTAGCAGGGTTGTGTCTAGAGAAAATTAGAGATAGACAAAATGTAGTAAACATAAGGCTGTTTCCTCTAAGAAATAAATGCATTTTGCAGGTACAATCAAACAGACAGCATTAAGTGAAAAACTGAATGTGAAACACTAAAATAGTTTAACTGAGAAGCTTATTTGAAAGGGTAGCTTTTTCACATTCTACACATCATCCATTCTGAAAAATGTTGAAATTAGTCTCTTGAACAATTTCATCCCTTCCAGTAGATTTTTCCCCCCCTCGGTATCTGAAAATTAGATAGTGGCTGAGAATATCTTAAATCCTGAACACTTTTTTTAAAAAAATTGTTGTTCCCCATTTTACAGTGGGTGAGGGTACAAGACTTGAAAAGTAACTTAGGGCCACATTTTGAAAAGGCTTCCCTTTGTTGAGTGGGAAGCACCTAAGTCAGTTGGAGCGCTCAGATAAAGCCCTATGTATTTCAAGTTGGCCACACGTTTAGAAGTCACCTTTGAAAATTGGATATTAAGCAACTTGCCTTGGATGCTATTTGCCTTAGTGAGTTAGGCACCAGATTATGAGTCCTGCTTCCTGAAATCAATTTGCAGTATGACCTTTGGCCTGTCACTTAACTTCCCTGTACCTCAGTTTCTAAATCTGTAAAATGAAACTACGCAGTTACCTTCTAAAATGTTTATAAAATGTCTTCTTTCAATGCAGAGTACTGGGAAGGCTAGTTGTAGGCAGAGGGGAGAACGGGACACAGCACCTCATGTCTCTTAGCCCAGTGCTTAATCCACTAGACCAGATGGTCATTAAGAAGCTGCAGCACCACCGCTTTTGGAAGCTTCGTAAGGGTGGATTTCTAAGTTTTCGCATCCTTCATCACAACTAATTTACCTTTCCCAAAAAGTTTCACAAAAATCAAACTGTGAAATCATACCAAATTAAACAGTCACAAATATTGTATGGACAAAAACTGACTGCCATTTTTGCTCAGAGTTGGTAACGTTAAAACATGAGCCATGTAATACAGCTATCAGCCGGTTGTCTTCTACAATCAGTAACAACCTCACACTGTTCATAGATATTGGCTGTTGCTTACTTGACTTTTCATTAAGCTTCCCTTCCCAATTTAAGATTTGGAGATTTCATGTTTTATTGCAAAAACATTGTCTGCCCCAACAATGTCAAAGTTTCTGGCTGTTGAGAACACAGAATACATGATTGTCAAGGTTCCTTTCCCACTCTGAACTCTAGGGTACAGATGTGGGGACCTGCTGGAAAGACCCCCTAAGCTTATTCTTACCATCTTAGGTTAAAAACTTCCTCAAGGTGCAAACTTCGCCTTGTCCTTGAACCCTATGCTGCCACCACCAAGCGTGTTAAACAAAGAACAGGGAAAGAGTCCACTTGGAGATGTCTTTCCCCCCCCCCCCCCCAAATATCCCCCCAAGCCCTACTCCCCCTTTCCTGGGGAAGACTTGATAAAAAATCCTCACCAATTTGCATAGGTGAACACAGACCCAAACTCTTGGATTTTAAGAACAATGAAAAAGCAATCAGGTTCTTAAAAGAAGAATTTTAATTAAAGAAAAAGTAAAAGAATCACCTCTGTAAAATCAGGATGGTAAATATCTTACAGGGTAATCAGATTCAAAACATAGAGAAGTCATCTAGGCAAAACCTTAAGTTACAAAAAGACACAAAAACAAGAATATACATTCCATTCAGCACAGCTATTTTACCAGCCATTAAACAAAAGGAAATCTAACACATTTCTAGCTAGATTACTTACTAACTTTACAGAAGTTCTGAGTCTGCATTCCTGATCTGTTCCCAGCAAAAGCATCACTCAGACAGACAGATCCTTTGTTCCCCCCCACTCCAGCTTTGAAAGTATCTTGTCTCCTCATTGGTCATTTTGGTCAGGTGCCAGCGAGGTTATCTTAGCTTCTTAACCCTTCACAGGTGAAAGGGTTTTGCCTCTGGCCAGGAGTGATTTTATAGTTCTGTATACAGAAAGGTGGTTACCTTTCCCTTTATATTTATGACAATGATCAAGAGAGACATTGAAGAGATTCAGTCAATTTGCACCTTTTTAAAGAAAGGACATAATTTTACAATATTTCTGGGGCTAGAGAATTGAGATCTTATACAATTACTTACTGTAGAGTTGCTGTGTTAGGTTCTGGCCTCTGTTGAATGGTCCAGAGTATTTCTAGAAAGCAGCCTAAAAGATTCACATAGTCATTGTTTCCATTACTGCTGCCAGTGAGGAGGTAACTGTGCATAGCCCAGAACAAAAGATTTTTATAGTCTTCCCTTCAAATAAGGGTAAAATGCATCCATTTGCCAAAGTCTGATGCGCCACATTAATTACATCTATTATAATTTAGATTGCTCAATATATGCTTTCAAATTACATGAATGTACAAAAACTGCTGAATGAATAATTTTGGAGAGAGACAGCTCAATGTGTTAATTCATCCTCTACAGTTGCTCATGCTTGTGAATGAAACCATCTCAGTAAGCACAGCCTATCTTGAGAAGTTAGTATCGGTTCAATCCACTTTCATTTCTCTATGCACCTGAGTATAAAATACCAGCTTTGAACCATCCCTTATTACTACTTAACTTTCAGCCATTGACTCCAGCTGTTCTCTAGGGTACCCACAGGAGGTTACTGGGAAGTTAGCTCAGGCCTGAATCTAAAGCTTAGTAGATCATAGCTTGCCATAAACTGTACAATGAGAGAATTGTGTAGATTGTTAAAAACTAGATTTAATTTTCCTTAGGTCCTCTTCCTTATGGGCTTGATCCAGGGCCCATTGCAGACAATGCAAGATTTCCCACTAAATGCAGTGGGCTTTGGATCAGGGCCCATAGGAGTAACTGGATACAGGTGAATGGTTTCTGTGTCAGTTAGAAATCAGAATTTGTCAGCCAAACAGGGCTATACAAATCAAGTGTGTGTTTATTTTTATTTAATTACTTACACTGATCAAAGCATCTATCCAAGGCCTTTTTGGTTTGCTTGGTCAGCCAGGGTGTTGCCTCATTTTTTAAATGTGTAGCTGCAATATTATTACATGTGATCTTTGTAGCATGTTCAATGCACATAGTCAGTAACAGGACTGAAGACTGAAAGGTCAATAAAATGATGACATAAATAGAAGGAGCTACACTGACCTTCTTCAGAGTGTGGTATCCGAGAGGGTCCTGTGGATACAGCAAGTTTCAACAAATGACTATATGTGTAATATGTAAAACTGTCATGAGAACCAAAAGGAAAAAAGGACACTATATCTGCTGACTTATTTAAAAAGATATTCATATGCATATAAACTACTGATGGGATGCAGTGAAGTGGCTTGCTTTTGGTTTTATGTTGGTCACTGACCCTTTAAAGGGACTCAGGTTCAATCTCACCTGTGATTGATCAATTTCCATCCCTAGTCTGAGCCAGATCAACTGGGGATAAAGTGGATTATTTCAATGATCAGACCTAGATGGGGAATAGTTGCCCAATTTCTGTAAAGGACTGGGAGAGCTTAGTTGCTGTGGAAAGTTGCATGTGATTTCCTGTGACTGATCCTGAAAGGAGAGGTGTCGGGGTGAAGGAGGATCCTGGGGCAGGCCAACTCCCAGGCAGATGGCCAGAAGGATACAAAGCCAGCCTGTAGAGAACCAAAGTGGGCGAAGGATTTCAGGGAAAAAAACCCTGGGGTCAGCTACTTGGGTAGGACCTGGGCTTCTAGGGAGAAAGTCCAGAAGGAAGGACTCTGAGAGAGTGGGGTGGAAGGATAGCCCAGGAGGGTGGGAAAACCTGTTTGCTTGTTTTTCTTCAGCCTAGAGCCTGCTAGTAGACAGAGCCTCTCTGAAAGTGGGAAGGCCTTTTGCTGGGCTGTTCTTGGGACTAAAAAGGAAACAGAAGCAGAGCAACTGGTGCATCATGGCATAGCAGGCCATAAGGGGCTCAGGAAGGGGGTGCTGTCATAGGCCTAAAGAAACATGGAATGTTTTATAGTTTCCCTCACTCCGCTGAGACTCCCAAATCAAAATAATCATATTCTCTTCCCCCACTTCAAATGATTCTTACTCATCTTAAAGGATTAGGAAAGCAACTAAATAACAAACACACCCCAACAAAAGCAATCAATAAACCAGAGCCTCTATTGCAAAATTTCATACAGTAGAACCTCAGAGTTACGAACTGATCGGTCAACCACACACCTCATTTGGAACTGGAAGTACACAATCGGGCAGCAGCAGAGACAACAACAACAAAATAAGCAAACAGCATGGTACTATGTTAAATGTAAACTACTAAAACAAAGGGAAAGTGTTTTTTAAAAAAGATTTGACAAGATAACGAAACAAGCACAGAAATAATTTCATTTAAATTAAGATGGTTAAAAGCAGCATTTTTTTCTGCGTAGTAAAATTTCAAAGCTGTATGAAGTCAGTGTTCAGTGGTAAGCTTTTGAAAGAACAATCATAACATTTTGTTCAGAGCTACGAACAACCTCCATTCCCGAGGTGTTGGTAAGTCTTAGGTTCTACTGTATAAAAGAATGTGATGGAATACATAATAGAAATGGCTGGAAGGGATCTCTAGAGGTCAGTTAGTTCCATTCCTAAACCATTCCTGTCTGTTGTTTGTCCAGCTTGTTCTTAAAAGCCTCCAATGACTGGGAGTTCACAACCTCCCTTGTAGTAAATTAATTAGCCTCTATGTTGCATATTTACAGAGAAAACCTTGGAGTAAACCAGCCTCAATATTAAAAAAAAAAAAAAAAAAGATAAGTGTTCAGAAAACTGTCCAAAGGTTTGGATGCTACTTTAGCTAAGCAAAAGTTTGGAGTCACCCACCAATCCCTTTTCCCTCCATTCCCAGGTGTTTCCACCTTTCTCTCTCTGCTGCAGACCCTCTCCCCAAACCTTTTATCCCTGTTGTGTGATGGAGAGGAAAAGCATGACACAAATAATGTCTGGCTTCTTTTATATCTCTGCTTGCAAAGCCAACTCATTCGTCTGGTGTCTTTTGGGGGTGTATATCAATTTTTCCCTGCCTGTGCAGGCCTGAGAAAATTAGTCAAAATGTCTTCCAGACCAGTGGTTCCCAAACTTGTTCTGCTGCTTGTGCAGGGAAAACCCCTGGTGGTCCGGGCCGGTTTGTTTACCTGCTGCATCTGCAGGTTCGGCCGTTTGGGAACCACTGATATAGACTTACCTGTCTTTCTCTGCTCTGCCATTTCCTGCTCTGAGCTTCTCTCCTGTGAAGCTTAGAAGCTCTACAAGAGCTTAGCTCCAGACCCATGGAGGTCCTGACTAGCCAAAACTCTGAATATCTACAGGTTTGGGGTATCCACTGAATTTTTTGAGTAACTGGGATTGATCTGGACACTTTTCTGTCGGTTCACTTCTTACCAAACACTCCTTTCATAGTGCAATCGTACACATTTTGGCAGCTGCAGTTTTGAACGCACAGTTGTTCTGAGGCATGTTTACTGTTCTCAATGTAAATGAATTTGAAGGCAAATACTCTTGACTGTAGAGACCTCTAATTGCTATTGCAAAGCAAGTGGGTGGAAAATCCTTGTGCCCTTTTGGGAATGCTGTTTGATCCAAGGCAAGTTCTGTAGGTTCTGTTTGAACTGGTAATGGTCCCAACTTTTGAAGCCCAATGATTATGGGGTGACTGGAAGGTCAGAATGTAGCTAATTACAAGCTTTCATAGTATTTAAAATTATTGAAGAATCTTGAGCAGAGGATAAGCATAGAATCCTATTTATCAGGCCACAATATCTCTGCTTCAATATTCTCCTTTTATGTGCTATCTTCAGGAGATTTGTCTCTTCACCACCACTGTCCCCATGTTCTCTGCACCTGTGGGTGTTGGTCTGATTCTGGTATTTTAAAAGATGATTCCTAATTAAGTTGGAAGTTCTTCAAGAAGGAGAGTTACTCTAGCCCAGAGTTATGTTCTCCTGCTGCCGTTTAGGGTGGGAGGTCTCCTCCCTATGTACTAATTGCAACCCAAATATTGCAGTATTATGCTAATGCTTGAGAACCAGAAAGTAAAAGTGACTGTAAACAAGAGGATGGTTGATTAGTTTATTGTGTGTGTTCAAGCTTGGCAAGTAAACAGCAAACTGCACAAATAGTGCAAAGTAAATTAGATTTGTTAGTAAATTCTTTCAGCTGTTACTTTTAACAAGAATGAGGACATTTAGTTTTTAACAATGTCTGCATGATCCTTCTTTCTTGGAGTCATTGGTAAACCTCTCCTTGACTTCACCCTGGTGATTTTAACCTGACTACTCCTTTAAATAAAGTTTTGTTATGTAAAATTTGTTCTGGTTATTTTTGAAAACAAGTTTAGTTTTAGGGTATTCAGACATAATTTTCTGTGCTTTTCATATGTAGACAATATTGTATTATTTTCCCTTCAGAATAGCTTAAAAGAAAATAATTGTACCAGAGATTGAAAGTAAGTGTAAAACAGTAAATGCTGCTAATAGCTAGAGTAAAGAAAAAGGCTGAATAAAAAGCTCTTTGTCTGGTAAGATTCTGAGCAATGAGAGTGGTTTTGGTCTTTGACAGCTTGTTTTCCACTTGAAAATATTTCATTTTGAAGTCAATGGAGGCAGGATGGGGCATTTTGGGGTCATTGTTAACATTGCCAGTGGATGAAGAGTCCAACAGTGATGAGTAAAAGGCTCATAAGTGTCTCTCTTATTTATATCTTGGCAAAGGGGCACAACAAAATAATACCTTTCTTTCTCCCCTTACCCCAATATTTAATCACAGACTTTGCAGCCAGCATTGTCAATATCTGTCGCTTGCAGTTTCCATATTAATACTCAGTACACTCTCAAAACTCAAATGCTCAAGGAGATGCCTGCAGCTCACATTAATGGAATTTAAATAATTTATATTTTCCCTAAAAGAGATAAGGTTGGACTATTATATACAGTCTTGTTTCTCCACAGTGCAATGCTTTCTTTTAGTGTTGTGCAGAGAAGGATGGGGGAGGGAACTGTTTTTTTATTTAAAAATACATTAGTTAAATCTGAAATTAGCCCCACACTGAATTTTCACACATGCTGTAGAAGAGGGATGTATTGTTCTACTGAAATTAATAATGAAATTAATTAGTCTCAAGGCATGAAATTCAAAGGAAAAGGAACAGGTCCTGTTTGAACACTTTTGGTGTCAGCTGTCCGCATATCCTCAGGACATGCTTACTACCTTTAGGAGGAGCGCGAAGTGTTTGAGGTAGGAAAATGCTCATTATTACCATTTCAAAAATAAACTAAAATAAAGCATTGTTTTAATTAAAAACAAATATGCCTGCTCCCTTTATACAGACAAATGACATTACAAATCAATAGTGCATTTAAAGTTATGACTTCTTAGTGTGTTTTATTCCATTCAAGATCCATTACGTGGTGTTAGTACTGGTGAAAGGGAGCAGATTGTCAGCTTTGGAGCTTTGCATCCTCACTTCGGACCAATGACATCCATCAACCCTCCCCAGCTGGATGAACTATTCTAAGAGAGGGTTGTTCAGGGTTTGGTTCCTCTTCTGAGACTTCCAACTTAGCTGCCAGTTAGTGTAAATTGAAGTAACTGTTTTAGTATGGTGAACTCCTATCTATAATCTGGACTCAGGCCACCTTTATGAATAACTAATATCATGTAGTACATATCAGGTATTATGAACACATACTGAATAAAAGAAACCAAACAAATGCTGATTGTCTACAAGTATATCTCATTTTGCTACGTTACACAGAGTAGTTATTAGTGGTACAATAGTTATTTGCAGGGCCAGAGACGGTTTCACATCAGAAAGTTTCCTTCTCTGAAAATATATTCTTGAACCAGAGGAATTCTCAGACCTCCATGATGGCTCATAAATCTTTTCAGCTTCCATCAGCTCCCTGCAGTGATGTTTTTAATGAAACACTGAAGTTCACATCTGTTTTTTACTAGAATGGATTTATGAGTGAATACAAAAGGGCTCCTTATTTAAAAACAAAGACCTGAGGCTTGTAAGAATGCCACAGGAGTTGAAAGTGACTCTAAACGAGTCCATTTTAAATTAGTCTTCAAGACCATTTTTTGTGTACTTCACACTTCAAAGGCATCCCTGCTATGTTTATGACAGGTAAAATCTATATAGGTCATTGCTTAGTATTGGTTTGTGCTTATTTTACTATATCAACATTTGGCTACATTAGGTTAGTATCTATACCCAGTACATCTATTTATCCTATGTATTTTATCCACCCAGGCTATAATCTTTCAGGGCTGGGAGTCAGTCTTCATCCTTGTTTATACAGTGCCCAGCATATTATTGGCCCTTGATAACCAACAATGAAAATTATTGATAGCATGAATACAATAACCTCCCATTGTGGACATGCACGTCTCAAAAGGGCAGTAGAACCAGTCCAGCTCCACTGTGCACAGGATGGCAAGCTGTAGAGAGGGTATGAAGATGATCTGCACTCCAAAGCTGAGTTCACTGAGGATTCCTCAGATGAGTGGGGCAGGCCTAGGAGAGAAGTATTCGTATATTCTGTATTCTGAAGTGGGAGGAAACAAGATGCTGTGGAGTACTATGCAGTCCTGATCTACAGTTGCAAAGTAACTTTAAGTGGCTTTCTGTGGCTGTGTGGGAGGATGTTGTGTTCTCACTTTTCCACAGCTGACTCCTGCACAAAATCATCTTTTTATATTGGATAGGCTTTAGCCTTAAATAGGTAGTTTTGGTGGCTCATCAGCATTCTTTCGGAACTCACCATACATTCTGCTTGGTTGTATATGTACTGATTAGGAGACAGCTTGGTCTAGTACGGGGATCGGCAGCCTTTGGCATGTGGCCCATCAGGGAAATCAGCTGACAGGCCAGGATGGTTTGTTTACCTGCAGCATCTGCAGGTCTGGCCAATCGCAGCTCCCACTGGCCGCAGTCCCCTGTTCCAGGACAATGGGGGCTGCGGGAAGCGGTGGCCAGCACATCCCTCAGCCTCCGTTGCTTCCCGCAGCCCCCATTGCCAACGGATTTCCCTGACGGGCCGTGTGCCAAAGGTTGCCGATCCCTGGTCTAGTAGATAGGGCACGACTGAGGCAATAGACTTGTGACTGTGAAGCTACACAGATTCCGATTTAGAGCATACAGTGAACAATAAATTATAAGGCTAAACCCATGTACTATATTTAGTGTTTGTAGATAACTCTTAAAGGCCTGATTCAATTTTCTTTGAAGTGAAGGGGAATGGAGGCAACTCCAGCTCCTCCCTTGATTGAGTCTAAATAACCTCATCAGAAAACATTAAGTGCATTTTTTATAACAGGGAAATCTTGTGTAGTGTTTTTCCTTCAGTTCAGCTGCAGTATTTTGTATCTACGTAAGCCATCAACACTTGCAAGCAAACTGTCAAGTGATCAGCCATGGTAATTGAATTAACATGTCTTGCTCAATGCCAGCCATCCAAACCTTAATTAGGTCGGTAGGCCCACTTTAGGACATGTGTCCTGGTAAGACTTTTGCATGCACGGTTGTGGACAACAGGCAGAGAGAAATGATTTTTCCCCCTCCAAAACAGAGGTATACTTTACTCAGACACTTTAATAAGCAGATAACAGAAGAGTACTCTGAGATGTATTAATGAATATTTTTTAATCATCTTCTTTGGAGTGTGGTTTCTTTATGAAAAATATAAACTGAATTTCCAAGTTCGTTTTGCGTTGGCACGGAGGCAAATTTCCTGTAGTATAGCATAAATATGCAAATCAATTGACTAATTTTTGTCCCTAGTAAATTTTTCTGGTAGAAACAATGCAGACTGGTGGTTCTATATCCATTTCCCTTCAGTATGGCTAAGAAAACTTTACACCTAATGTGGTCATTTGATTCGTGGCTACCGAAAGAGGAGGACTAACATTTTGTAAGCTTTTCGGAACAGTACCAACTTTAAAACTTAGCTCCATTTCAAATAACAGCATATACTGTGTAGGGCATTTACTATTCTGAATGGACTCTATAGAATCTGAGGGTGCATATTTGAATAAGACTGATAAATTGTTTAAAACCAAATTAAGAAATGCTGGTGCTGACTCCCATGGTCAAAATCTAATGTAAAGTTTGACTCTCTCTAACTGATGTCTGTATGATAGTTAACTTAAGAGTCTGAGCAGTGTGAGAAAGCAAATTTATGGGTAATGGTATATGCTGCTTTTAGTTAATCGGGTATTATTTGTAGTCAGGAGCCAAAGAGCAGCGAGGAAATAATATAACAAGTTTGGACTCTCTGGACAAGAAGAAAGCCAAGGAAAGTGTGGGCCCCTTACTGAATGAGGGAGGCAACCTAGTGACAGAGGATGTGGAAAAAGCTAATGTACTCAATGCTTTTTTTGCCTCTGTTTTCACGAACAAGGTCAGTTCCCAGACTGCTGCGCTGGGCATCACAAAATGGGGAAGAGATGGCCAGCCCTCTGTGGAGATAGAGGTGGTTAGGGACTATTTAGAAAAGCTGGACGTGCACAAGTCCATGGGGCCGGACGAGTTGCATCCGAGAGTGCTGAAGGAATTGGCGGCTGTGATTGCAGAGCCCTTGGCCATTATCTTTGAAAACTCGTGGTGAACGGGGGAAGTCCCGGATGACTGGAAAAAGGCTAATGTAGTGCCAATCTTTAAAAAAGGGAAGAAGGAGGATCCTGGGAACTACAGGCCAGTCAGCCTCACCTCAGTCCCTGGAAAAATCATGGAGCAGGTCCTCAAAGAATCAATCCTGAAGCACTTACATGAGAGGAAAGTGATCAGGAACAGTCAGCATGGATTCACCAAGGGAAGGTCATGCCTGACTAATCTAATCGCCTTTTATGATGAGATTACTGGTTCTGTGGATGAAGGGAAAGCAGTGGATGTATTGTTTCTTGACTTTAGCAAAGCTTTTGACACGGTCTCCCACAGTATTCTTGTCAGCAAGTTAAGGAAGTATGGGCTGGATGAATGCACTATAAGGTGGGTAGAAAGCTGGCTAGATTGTCGGGCTCAACGGGTAGTGATCAATGGCTCCATGTCTAGTTGGCAGCCGGTGTCAAGTGGAGTGCCCCAGGGGTCGGTCCTGGGGCCAGTTTTGTTCAATATCTTCATAAATGATCTGGAGGATGGTGTGGATTGCACTCTCAGCAAATTTGCGGATGATACTAAACTGGGAGGAGTGGTAGATACGCTGGAGGGGAGGGATAGGATACAGAAGGACCTAGACAAATTGGAGGATTGGGCCAAAAGAAATCTGATGAGGTTCAATAAGGATAAGTGCAGGGTCCTACACTTAGGATGGAAGAATCCAATGCACCGCTACAGACTAGGGACCGAATGGCTAGGCAGCAGTTCTGCGGAAAAGGACCTAGGGGTGACAGTGGACGAGAAGCTGGATATGAGTCAGCAGTGTGCCCTTGTTGCCAAGAAGGCCAATGGCATTTTGGGATGTATAAGTAGGGGCATAGCGAGCAGATCGAGGGACGTGATCGTTCCCCTCTATTCGACACTGGTGAGGCCTCATCTGGAGTACTGTGTCCAGTTTTGGGCCCCACACTACAAGAAGGATGTGGATAAATTGGAGAGAGTCCAGCGAAGGGCAACAAAAATGATTAGGGGTCTAGAGCACATGACTTATGAGGAGAGGCTGAGGGAGCTGGGATTGTTTAGTCTGCAGAAGAGAAGAATGAGGGGGGATTTGATAGCTGCTTTCAACTACCTGAAAGGGGGTTCCAAAGAGGATGGCTCTAGACTGTTCTCAATGGTAGCAGATGACAGAACGAGGAGTAATGGTCTCAAGTTGCAATGGGGGAGGTTTAGATTGGATATTAGGAAAAACTTTTTCACTAAGAGGGTGGTGAAACACTGGAATGCGTTACCTAGGGAGGTGGTAGAATCTCCTTCCTTAGAGGTTTTTAAGGTCAGGCTTGACAAAGCCCTGGCTGGGATGATTTAACTGGGAATTGGTCCTGCTTCGAGCAGGGGGTTGGACTAGATGACCTTCTGGGGTCCCTTCCAACCCTGATATTCTATGATTCTATGACTGTTTTTTCTTAAATGGCCTATAGAGGTGTTTTTGTTTCTATTGCGCACCTCCAAGCAAAATGATAGCTACACAGAATTGTTCTGTTTGTAACCAGACATGGACTGTCAGGACACTTTTTTAGACCATCCTACTCATGTTGTGCTTAGTTAGTGGTATACAATTTCTAAGTAGAATAGATGGCTGTCAGCATTCTAAGGAGTGTTTTTGAGGGGATTTGTTGGGGTTATAACAGCAGATATGGTGTGCTAGAGCTGCAGAGAATTCATTAGTCTCTTATTAAATGACTAGTGACTCAGAAACCCTCCATATCTGAAGAGACTTTAAATAAACTGCAGATAAATGAATTGTAAAATTATGATGTTTATGCTTCCTACACTACAGCAGGAAGGGAAGGATGAGAGGATTTCCTGGGACCTACACAGGACAGCTGCAAGTGATAAGACCCATGTAGGTTAATGGGAAGCTGGAGGTCACCAGGTCAGAGACTGAATTCTATGTCTGGCCACCGGGACTATGATTGGTTGGGTCAGTGATTGTGCTAGTTGGATGGACTGTGGCGCAGGCCAAAGAGGGACCTTGGTTGACATTGGGACATTGTTGTACCTATGGATCCAATGCCATCAGAGTGGACAGAGTCCATGTCAATCCCATGTGCTAGAGGGAAGGGGTGAATGTGCATGCATATTTTAGGTCTATTTCTTGTCAGTTTCCTGATATGAGTTAGGAGTACTGTTGTGATCTTGCTTTCTAGAATGCATGGATTTGTATGACAAAAATTGATTTGCTTCACATTTTTGTGGTCTCCTCTACTTTGTAACTCTAGCGGTAGCTGTGTTGTTAGCTTTTCTTTTCCTGTAGTAAGTAGCCCTTTCAGATAAAGGGTGATTTAGAAGATTTGAATCCCCAGATTTAAGCCAACCCCTTTGTTTTGGCTTAAGAGGCTTATTTTCTCCTTCAGATTTAGCAAGAATCATGCAAGAACACCTGTTCTCATGATCTTTCAGCCCAAGAGGACAGAAATCTTGCTGAAACAGATTATATAATGTGGTTTCCATTGTACTATTACAGCTGTTGAGATTTTAGCACCACTCAATGAGATTTCAACCCCTGCTTTGGTATAGCTTCAAGGCAAAATCCTACTTATCCTAAATCAACCAGACCCCTTCTTGTTGGCCTGTATCTACATGGGATTTTAAGTAAACTTCTGCTGAACCACTGACTACATACAGTGCAGTAGAAAGTAACCAGCTACCTACCTTCATTCTAAAATTATACAGCCTTAAAACTTCTTAAGTAGATGCCAATATTTTGAAAGAGAAAAAACACTTAGCATTTATTAACACTTAATTGATACTTTGATATATTTACAAACCAGCAGGCACAACTGTGGATGGATATTTAGACTCTTGGGGCCAGATTATGATAGTCCTATTCGTCTTGAGCAGCATCCTATTCCACAAGTGGTCTGAGTGACTTGTGGTGTAAAGGTAGCAAAGTCTGGCCCTTGAAGATCAGGACAGGGAGATTTAACAGTATTAAATCCTCAGTGGGTTCTCTTGTAACACATGTCATGACTAGAAATAGGAATTGGGCAACTGAGTAGAACCAAGGTCTAAGGGAACAAAATACAACAAAAGTACTTTGCTGAATATGCACTTTTTGTAGGAGCCAATAACTCCACTTTATTGCAACAATTGTCCTGTCTGTGACTTGTTTTTGCTTCTGGAACAACTAACTGCTTTGGCCTTGAGGAATTCTTTAGACATGTCTTGGTTTTCTGATATATAGTTTCAGCTTTGTCTGACAACTTTCCAATGTCTACCAAGGTTAACCGTATAGGGGAGGATTTTCTAATACCAACAAAGATGCAGTGCAAAGACCGTGTATGCTATGTTTGTCTCAGAGTAAATATTTGTAGTTAAACTTGAGATTTTTTTTCTAATCTTCAGGCCAGATCCTCAACTGGTGTAAATTTCTGTAGTATCATTGAAGTCACTGGAACTATGTTGATTTACACTAGCTAAGGATCTGTTCTTTTATCTACCTTTTTCTCTTCTCTTGGTGCATTTGGGCATTACTGCACCACAAATAAAAAATAACATTTTTTAACATGTCTACTGTGACAAAGCTCTGTCCTTGTCTCTGTGGGTCCCGCATTTCCTGGCAGATTTCACTAGCCTCAGAGGCTCACTGTGACCCTCCACATAACCCTTGTCTCTCTAGAGACAAGGGTCACAGTCTACTGAACCATTTTCATCATAAGCCAGCAAGGGAGGTGAGGAGAAGCTATCCTCCCTTGCACAGTCTCCCAGTCTCAGTGATTAATTGGGGGGGGGGGTCAAAGGAGGGAGCTGGGCCCACTCTCTACTCCAGGCTCCAGCCCAGGGACCCTAATAGTATCAGCTATGGTAGCTGACCTTTTAGAAACATGACACGTACAATTCCCTGGGCTACTTTCCCACAGCAGCCCCCACATCCCCCTTATCTCAGGGCCTCCTTCCTTGTGCCTTATATGGTGTGTACTGCTCAGTCTCTTCAACAGCACAACTTCCTTCCACAGCTCCTGACATCCACACCCACCTGACCAACTGGGAGGCTTTTAACTAGTTTCAGCCAGTCCCTGATTGGCTTCAGGTGTCCCAATCAACCTAGCATTCTCCCTGCCTTCTGGAAGGTTCTTAATTGGCCCCAGGTGTCTTAACTGACCTGGAGCAGCTGCCATTTAACTTATCCTGGTACCAGGGATTTGTTTAGCCTGGAGCTAATATATCTATCTCCCACTACTTTTCTACAGCCATCTGGCCTTGCCCCGTCACACTACCTATTATCCTCTAATCTTAAAGTGCTTTACGAACATTAATTAGATAAATCTCAGTTTCCCTATGGGAAAGATAAGTATTATTTATCCTTGTTGTACAAATGAGAGAAACTGAGGCAAAGAGAAGATAAATCTTTAAAGTCATACAGTGAATTAGTAGCAGTGGCTAAACCAATATTTCCTGATTCTGTTCTAACCACTGGACAGAAGTCCCTACAGGAGATAATGTTTGCTACACAAACTAAATGATATACACTTGGTGCTTCCTGATAGCTTGTTAGAAAAATACAAGCCTTTGGGGATGTGGGGAACTATTGTGGCTTGATTTTTTCAGAAGTTCTGGGCATGACTTTATGAGCCTAACAAAGACCCACTTTTTTACAAATAGAATTTTTCATTCAGATGTTTGGATAAGGGCCAGTTATCTCTCTGGATATTTATTTAACCTGTTGTGTAATGGACTGATAAAACAGTTTTGCTATAAGGGAGCTAAAATGTGTTTCCATTCCCAGTCTCAGCCCACTTATATAACTATACATTTATAATTGCAAGAGTAATGGATAAAAATCTTTTGGCTGATTAGTACTGGAAAGGTCTTGGGGACATAGACATAAATGTATGATGTTTAATATAAATGGACAGAAAAAACCCTAATTGAACAAAGATTATGCTGCACATTATGTCTAAATGTGCCTCAGGGTTATCTATCCATACCCATATTTGGGATGTTGACATGTTATACCGAGTAATTTTGGTTTAAACAGATATTCCCAGGAAGCTAAACCCTATGCATTTGTCTCCCAAATCATTATGTCCTCTTCTGAGTTTTAGATATAGAGGTCATTGGTCTCTGAAATGTCTTCTGACTTTTTAGCTACACTGCAAGCTTTGTACTCTTAAAAAAATGAGTGCAATGAGACCTTCTCCTTCGAGCTTTAGAAACTGGGAGTGGGTGCTTAGACTCTCTATGCAAAAAGCAAAATTATCTATCTAATATTTTATGAACAATGATTTCTCCTCCAGGGTTCCTATTTCATGCTTTTATTTTAATAGATCTTGTTAAACAACGAGGCAGGTAATTCTCTCTTTGCTTTTAATGACTGGCTTCCAAAAATGTGCTGCCATTCATCAAGATTAATGCTTAATTATTGTTCCCTAGGCCATTCACAAATATGCCCTGAAACAGTCTATCAGCGTAAAAATTGAGGTAATTTTGTGTCTAGGGAGTATTTCATAAATTTATCTTGATGAATCAAGCCATAAAAATTGGAAACAATCAGCTATGCTGTTTGGTATTTGTGTATGTGCTGCTATATGTAATAGACAACTTTTATAGGCATTGGTACTATTGGGAAAATAAGCCTCACATTGTCTCTGCTTCTAAAATTTGGACCATCTCTTCAAGGACCTTATTCAAAGCCCACTGAATCACAGAACCATAGAAATGTAGGGTTAGAAGGGATGTCAAGGTATCAAGTCCATCCCCCTGCAAAGAAGCAGGACCAAGTAAACATAGACCATCCCTGAGAGCAGTTGGTCCATCTAGGGCCATCCTTAGGATTTATGGGGCCCTATGTAGTAGTATTAAACTGGTGCCCCTACACTGGCGCATTCGGCTCTGTGAATATGGCCCCTGTCTTCTGTCTAGTAAGGAGACTGCAGCACGTACTGGGTGTATGAGAGCCAACCCGCTCTTACCTGCTGTCCCAGTCATAGGCGCGGACTCTGTGGATGGGTGCTGCGGGGCTGGAGCATTCATGGGGAAAATTTAGTGGGTGCAGAGCACCCACTGGTGCCAAGGTCCCCTCCTCTGCCCCCTCCCCCTACTCCTCTCGCACGCTGGTGGCCCCGCACTCACCAACACCTCCCGTCCCTGCCAGCATTTTCGGAGCGCCGCAAACAATTGATTCATGACATTCAAGCTCTGGGAGAGAAGGGGAGGAGCAGGGATGGGGCGTGCTCATGGGAGGAGGTGGGGAAGAGGTGGGCAGGGGTGGAACAGGAGTGGGAAGAGGTGGGGTTGGGGGAAGGGGTGGAGTGGGGGCAGGGCATGATGCAGAGGGCAGGGGTCAAGCACCCCCGGCAAGATGAAAAGTTGGCACTTATGGTCCAGGTGGTGCTCCAAATTTTGGGGTGCCCTACGCAGTTGCATATACCTAAGGATGGTCCTGGGTCCATCCTGTTCTTAAAAACCTCCTGGGATGGGGATTTCACAGCCTCCTTTGGTACTGTTTCAAAACTTAACTACTCTTATAGTCAGGTTAGGAAAAACTTCCTATCTCCCCCTTCCTGCAGATTAAGCTCTTTACTTCTTGTCCTACCTTCAGGGGATATGTAAAAAGGATGGTTATCAATTGTTCTCCAATAGCCCTTACCATATTTGAAAACTGATATCAGGTCCCCCACTGTCTTCTTTTATCAAGATTCAATATGCATGCCCAGTTCCTTTAAACTTTCCTCATAGGTCAGGTTATAGTTTTTGTTGGTCTCTTCTGGACTATTACTAATGTATGCACCTTTCCTAAAGTGCAGCCCCTAGAATTGGACACAGTACTCCAGCTGAGTAGATGGACTCCAGTACATCCGTGCTGAGTAGATGGGACAATTGCCTCCCACGTCTTACATACGTCACTCCTGTTAAAACACCCCTAAATTATATTAATCTTTTTTACAACTGTCACGTTGTTGACTTGCATTCAATATAACCCCCAAATCATTTTCAGCAATTGTATCACCTAGCCAGTTATTCCCCATTTTGTAGTTGTACGTTTTGATTTTTTTTCCTTCCTAAGGCCATGTCTACACTTACCGGTAGATCGGCGCAGGTGTAATGGATGCAGTGGGTGTCGACTTTAGCAGGTCTAGTGAAGACCCGCTAAATCGATGGCAGAACGCTTTCCGATCGACTCCGGTACTCCACTGGAACAAGAAGAGTAAAGTAAGTTGATGGGAGAGTGTCTCCCATCGACACAGCGCAGTGTAGGCACTGTAGTAAGTCGATATGAGATAAATCTACTCCAATTATGTTATTTGTGTAACTTAGGTTGAGTTACCACATAGTGTAGACAAGGCCTAGTGAGGTACTCTGCATTTGTTTTATTGAATTTCGTCTTGATCAGTTCAGGCCAAGTCTTCAATTTGTCAAGGTCATTTTGAATTCTAATCCTCTCTTCCAAAGTGCTTGCAACCCCTCCCTGCTTGGTGTCATCCACAAATCCTATAAGCATACACTCCACTCCTTTTATCCAACTCATTAATGAAAATATTGAACAGTACTGGACCCAGGACTGACCCCTGTGGGACCCCACTAGATATACCCTCCCCGTTGGAGAGAAAACCACTGATAACGGCTCTTTGAGTATGGTCTTTCAACCAGTTGTGCACCCACCTTATAGTAATTTCACTTCCCCAGTTTGCTTATGAGAATGTCATGTGGTACTGTGTCAAAAGGCTTACCAAAATCAAGATATGTCATGACTACAGCTTCCCCCATCCACTAGACCAGTAACCTTGTCAAAGAAGTAATTTAAGTTGGTTGGGTATGATTAGTTCTTGACATTCATATTATTTATTCCTTATGACCCTATTATCCTCTAGATGCTCATACTTTGATAGTTTAATAATTTGTTCCAGTATCTTTCAAGATATCAAAATTAGGATGACTGTTCTATAATTCCCCCGGGTCCTCTTTGTTTCCCTTTTTAAAATGTTTTCCCTTCTCCAGTCATCTTGCAGTAGCCAAGAGAATGAGGGGACAGGCAGAGCAGCTGAGACCACCTGCTTCACATCAGCCAAAACACTGTGGGGACAACACGGGGTTGAGGGGAGGAATGCTCCTTCTCCATTTTAGCAACCAGTATGAGTGAGTGAGAATGTGTGTTGTGTGCGGGGGAGGGGGTTCCAAACGTATGTGACACCTTCTAAGCAGAGACTGAGCTCCCTAGATGGGTACAGGGACAGCTAGTAGTTGTCTGCCAAATTGTTAACATAATTTTCAGGACTTGATTATTTAATTTGTATTATTTATTGGTTTATATCCCATCTTTCACCTGCCTTTAAGCACTTTATGGAGTTATAGACTGTATGCATATAGCAATTGCTTTGCTTCTCCCACCACTGAAATGCGTTCACTACTGGGGTAGAATGCAGCAGTCATTGCAATAGTGCCAGCAGCTCTAATATATATATTTGTCAAGGCCCCAATCAAGATTTGGGGCCCCATTGTGCTGGGGACTGTGAACACAGAACAAAAGGATGGTGCTATCCCAAAGATTTTATAGTCTAAGTATATGAGGAGAGCCAAAAGGTAGATACAAGAGATGGGGAGAGCAGAAGTTAATGGTGAGATTATAATGAGAGTAACAGCATTGTCTAATCATTGTCTTAGAATAACCTATCTAGTTAAAGCAACAGAAGAATATATGTAGGAATATAATTTCTCGTAGTGTAATTTGACCAAAGCATCAGAACTAGCACCATTCCTTTTAAGAAATGTCTGTGGGATCTCTAATGACCGTAGGTGGTCATGCCATCAGTTACAGTCTGAAAGACAGCACCTGGAAAAAGCATAGCATCCCCAATGTCATGGTGAAACACTGACTCATTAGTGACTCAAGAATACTTGAACAATAATATGTATTTTTATTATTTATCAGGTCATATATCATTTGAAGGACCCCTTTATAGTCTTGGTTAAATAATTAATGAATTTTTTAAGAACTGTCTACTTTTAGACTTATTCCTTAGATACTTTTTCAAAATTCTTCAAATGAACAACAGCCAACCAACCAAAATTCACATTTACTAAAATACATGGGCTTAAAACCACATGAACCAGGAAATTGAAATTTAAGGACGAAATGATATCCTTAATTCATCCATTTTGTCTAAATATTCAGGTGATAGGATATCCTATCAGGAGAGGAAATAGGCTCCAGAACACAATAGAGAGTGTTCTTAGAAATCTACATTGCCTCCTAGACTCTGGCGACTTAGAATTTTTTTCTAGCTATCTTAATTATGAATTATCCTGGCCTCAGGGAGTTTTTTTGCTTGTAAGATGTCATGCCCACAGTGCAGATCAGACAAGTAAGCAGTAGAAGAGGCTTCTATGAAAAGTGGTCCTGTTTTGAAGATTGGACACTGATGTGAAGTCTGACCATAAGGCACTGGAAAAAGTTGGGGTGTTCTTCTTCTGTATTCAGTAGACCTGGTGCTACCTTCTTCAGTTCTTTTTATGGTAAAAGAAAAACGTTTGGTGGAAAAATAAGGCACTTTTCCTCAAGTGTACAACATGCTTATAAAGTGTGGCTCTTGTCCCCCTCAAGTGGCTAATCAATGTAGAAGATAACAGCCTAACACTGTTGTCAGCTATTGGAGTTACTCCTTTAGCTCATGTTCTAGAGTTCTGGGCTTTGGTGCTGATGGTCTTAGATTCAAACCTTGCTGAGGACCTATTGTTAACAACTATTACATTTAATCAGTAGCCATGTTCTCTCTCCCACTAAGGGATATTCATTGAAACTTGATTTAATGCATCAGATTTGGAAAATTCATACACAGAATAGGCTGCTTCCAAAACTCGGGAATTCAGGGATGAAGGGTGTGTGAGCCAAGAGAGAGAAGCGATATAGTGCTCATTTGTTGACTTGGTTGTTTCCACAGAATTACAGCCATGAAGTTCTGAGAGTTAAAATTCTTCTCATTTCAGTCTCTGTTGTTGTTAAGACATGCCTCTGAAACAAATGTTTTCCCATTGGGGAAATACAGAATTTCTTAATGTGTTTTGCTAGAAGTTGAATATGTAATAAAATTTGGGATTATATCCCCCTACCAAAAATAATTGATTTAGTTCTTGAGGAACTGATTGGCATATAGTAAATTACTAGAGTGAACATAATGGAAGCAGCTGGGAAATTCATTATAGCTCTTCCTAAAAAAGTGACAGCTCCTGGAAGAGTTAGGGAGAGTAAGAGTTGTAAGGTATATACTCATTAGTTGTCTTTTTCTTGCTACATAAAATTTTCTGCCAAATGTATCTCATGGAAGACAAGGTGAATTGGAGAAGCACTTGGCAGCCTTCCACACCAGTAGAGGCAGCAAGCTTCCATTAATCACTGTAGCCTGTTTAGTTCTTGCAACTTTTTTGTGGTTTCTGCACTCTGAGCTGATGGTGGGTGCACTGTACTTTAGCAAGGGGAATGCAGAAGAAGATGTTCGTTGGGAACAAAAAGAAATGTTTTAACTCTTCAAACCACTTTGCTGGAAAGGGTAGGAAAAAACACCAGATTTAAGGAAACAATTCAACAGAGAGAGGAAATTTCTTGAAAGGGGAGCTTGGTAGCTTTGCAGTGGTATGGTTTTTTTTCTTTATAATGGAGAATTTTGCAGTGTCAGCTAGTGAAGAGATACTGAATCATGGTGTCTTTGCTCAGCATGCTACATATACTGAAAAGGGAACATGGTTTTCAGGGGGGCAACAGTGATTTGATGTGCAGTTTCTATATTCTGCCCCCCTCTTTGTTCCTTAAGGACATATTTAGGGATGAGAGTGAGAGAGGAGTAGATCTGCACTGCACATGTAACCCAGTAAAAGGATAGTTTTTTGAGGTGTGCCTCTGCATTTACAAGTTTATTTTTTATTGTACTGACTGACTGAGTTAGCAATACTGCTAGCCCCATTATTACCCTGCTTAAAATCAAGATGCTGGAGGATCTAGCAAATAGAATATACTATATCTGTATACTCTACATGTTAATGCAAGGCTTAGTAAAACTGTTTAGTCACAAAGCTAGTTTTGTAAATCAGCTAGGATAAAAACGGTAAATAAAGGATGACTCAGGAGGAAATGGATTTGCAAATTACATATACTTTTGTAGTTATTGTCAGTGTCCTTGGAATCAAAGAATAATAGTAACTGGAGCTGTGAAAGACCTCTTGGTCCCTACTGTCTGTATCCTGGAGTTCATTGCAGAGAAGAGATTAGGTCTGATCACCCTGCCAAGAAAAAGATGCAAGGTGGCAAGACAACAGGAAAGTCACCATATATTTCACCCTTACTCAGAGCTTTGTGGACTCTGTGAGTCATTCCTCAGTAAGCACCCCTAAATTCTATGGCTTTGTTAGTTTATTCTATCCCCATGAAAGATCCTTTACCCCCTACAAAATTACACACCCCCAATGCTCAGCGCTGAATGTATTCAATGACATGAAATTAGTCATGATTCTTTTCAACAGTGATTATTTTTGATGATCTCCAGGTGGCCCATGTCGCAGTAGTCAGCTGTTGCCATTTTGTCCAGACAGCTTGGCTCAGAACTTACTTCCCCTACCACGTGTGCCAAATAGTTGGGAAGCTTGTAGCCAGGTTTAGGGGCACGTCTCCCTGGGCCTTTGCTGCGTGCTGTTCAGCCTAGCTGCAGCAATACTGAATTCCATGACATCTTGGGAAACCGCCAGCATGTGTGGATGTGAAATTATGGGGTCCATGGGGATCTGACTGAGATTAATGGGACCATTTGCACCTCTGTGAGCTATTGTTTTAGGCTCTCTGCAGACTCAGAAAGATAACACTGCATTGGTTTACATTTGGTTAATGTTTTCAAGGTTTAACTCTGCAACCCTGGGCGCTAGAAAGAACTTATTTTTAAATTTGAAAGCTGAGAATCTGGAACACACGTCTATGGGTTTATCCCACAGATATGGAATAAACAGGCAGGGGAAGGCTCTCCAACTATGGTACATAACCAGCTAAAGTGCACTGTGTGGCATTTATTTTCTCCATTTCTTAATGGATTG
Source organism: Natator depressus (assembly GCF_965152275.1). NCBI lineage: Eukaryota > Metazoa > Chordata > Testudines > Cheloniidae > Natator > Natator depressus. The sequence goes on along the minus strand of NC_134242.1, from coordinate 17,603,509 downwards.
TGGTAAGAGACTTACTAAGTGTATTCTCTGAAATTCGTTAGGGGAGTAATATGAACACTTCTTTATGTGGTTTGAAGGAAACTGATTCAGCTATTTGGCACAAATTTAATGTTATTTAAAACCACAGAGTAGACCTAGAAAAGCTTCTTTATATATGTCTTTCAGTTACAGAAGAATCTCATATAGAAATCAAGACTGTCATGACAGCACTGCATTCTTTGATTTCTCCTTGTTTGCCCTTAGCACCTCATTTCTATTTCAGTGTTAGAGCACTTACAGTTTTTGATATACCCTAGATCAGAACACAGATATGTGTGTTTTTCTCCCAAAGCACTAAACCATAAGCAAAAGGATGTTGCAGAGTACTGTGCATCTTTTTTTTTTTCACTTGGTTTGTAGACATGGTCTTTGTCACTGAGGCCATTTCTACACTGCAAAATTATGTCGACCTAAGTTACATTGGCATACAGCCCCCAGTTATTATATCACTTGTGCGTGTGCATACTTGGCTCCTTGTGTCAGCGGTGCACGTCTTTGCCAGGAGTGTTTGTTTTGATATAGAGCGCAGCGCGCTGTGGATTGGTATCCCACTGTGCAACTCACGACCATCCAACGCAGGGGAGTTTTTGCAATGTCTGGGGGGGCCGAAATGAGTCATGGACGTGTGACTGGGAGCATAACGCAGTGTTCTACATCCCATAATTTCATCAGCATCCCATAATATTTCATGCCTTCTTTTCAAAACTCCCCACAAACCGTTGCATCCCTCCTCACTGTCCACTATCTCTGCAGAAGCTTGTAGCCTGCACAGCTCTGCAACACTCGTGATAACAGTGCAAGCACAGGGTACGTGGCCCTGCAGTATTTGAGGAGCCGCAGGGAATATGATGATTCCTTGAAGGCTAGATTGCTGTGGGACATAGAAAGAAACGATTCAAGGTTGTTGGTGGCACTCATAGAGTAGCTGGTGGAGTGCCAGTTTTGGACCTGAAAAACAAACACTGACTGGTGGGATTGCATTGTCATCTGGGTTTGGCATGATGAGTAGTGGCTGCACAACTTTCGGATGCACAAAGCCCCATTTCTGGATCTGCGTGCCAACTTGTCCCAGCCCTTCAGGGTGGGGACACCAAAATGAAAGCTGCCCTGGCAGTTGAGAAGCGACTGGTGATTGCCTTGTGGAAACTTGCAATGCCAGATTGTTGTTGTTCAGTTGGGAATCAATTTGAAGTTGAGAAATCCACCACAGGGGCAGTTGTTGATGTAACTACATTGACTGTGACTCTGCTGTGCTCGGGGAGGTTGTGTTACACCGACCTAAATTCCAGTGGAGAAAGTGCTATGTCGATGGGAAAGCTTCTCCTGCTATCAACATAGCTACCATCTCTCGGGGAGGTGGAGTACCTACCCTGATGGGAGAAGCTCTCCCATTGGTGTAGGCAGCGTCTTCACTAAGGCCTGGTCTACACTAACGAGGTAAGTTGATCTAAGTTACTTTAGTTAAGTCAGCATAGCGGGGCACTTACATCGGCAGGAGCTAAATTTAAGTGAAGACCCATCCATAGCTAGGTTGACTTAAATTGCCTTGTGTCAACCTAATTGTGTAGTGTAGACTTGATCTAAATCACCGTGTAGATAAGTCCCACATCACACAGCTTGATTGTCAACCTCTATTCTGAAGAATATTATAGGCACAAAATAGGGTGGTGCGTGATGAAGCTTCAATAGGGATTGACTTTAATCTTGCCTTTTCTTCTGATTGTCTTAACAATTGCCATCAGTCACTGACTTTCATGAGCATGAAAAACTTCACATTTGGCATCTGACTCTCTTATCTTGCTTCCAAAATATCACTTTAAAAAGAGACTAAGGGCTTGTCTAAGTGTACAGTGCTGCAGAGATGCTGCTGCATCAGTGTAGCTGCACCGCTGTATAACTTAGGGCTTGTTTTCACTACCGGCTAAATTGGCGCTGCTGTGATTGATGCGGCGGGCATCGATTTAGTGGGTCTGGTGAAGATGCGACAAGTTGAAGGCAGAGCGCTCTTCCGTCTACTTTAATACTCCACCTCCCTGAGAGGTGGTAGCTATGTTACTGGGAGAAGCTTTCCCTTTGACATAGCGCTTTCACCACTGGGAGTTAGGGCAGCACACTTGTATCACTGTGGGATGTGAATTTTTGTAGTATAGACCCAGGCTAAAACTCTCTTACAGACAGTTGAATCTCATTTGTGAAATTGTTGTTTTTATAACGCAACTATGTATGTAAATTCATATGATATAATTCCTGTAAATACAGTATACATAATACACCTGAATGATTCAAAACGCCTTACGATATGTCAGTTAATAGAGTAGTCTTCATAATCTAAGGTCTTAGTCATTTAATGAAACTCACAAACAGGGTATAATGTAGTAGTCTTTACTCAGGCAAAGCTCTGATTGATTTCATTTGCCTGACTAGAGGCTGCAGAAACTGGTCTAAGAGCATAACATTAATTCTCAGTTGCTATCTGTTCTCTTGTAAGACAACAATGACCAAATTATGGCTGCTCCTATGCAAAAGCATTGAGGTTGGGAGTGTACAGAACAAGGATCCATTTCCTCTACCGTTGTACAGTTAAACAGAGGAAGCCATAGTAGAGCTGTGTGCACTCCCTAGTTGCAAGCTGTGGGCTCCCAGCCAGTACTGTGTGCTATTCTCCTCACCACAGCTCAAACACCCCATTTCTCTGCTGGTTGCAGGAGTCCTGAGTTGACCGTAACATTTTAGCTTTCTCATTTAATTCAGTGCAACAACCTCTGAGTTACTCTCAACCCTAGAACACAGAGGTAGGTTTTATAAATACAATGTGATAAATCAAAGCTTCTTTCAACAACAAGTGAATTGAAATTGACTTCAAATACGTCCTGAGCACAGGAACAAGCACCATGTCAATGAAATATGTCCCAGTAAAGGCTAGTATATTGTATGTTCTGCATTATGCCCTTAAGAGTCAATATATGTTAATACAAATTTGAATCCAAATCTAGTTTGCAGATCTTGAAATGTTAATATACCATTTTCCATCTGGCAGAAATATCTGTCTGTGAGAATTCCTGAGTGACAAAACTACACTGATATTTACTTATAACTTCTCAGCTCCAATACAGCATCTGGTTTTCACTAGATCCCGCCTCCTACCCAATTTTACATTTGGGTAAATAAAGCATAAGAAGATAAACTGACTTACTCAAGATCATCAAGTGATTGAGAGGCTCAAACCAGATTTAAACCTCCCATTTCTCTGAGAAAGCCTCCCTACAACATACTCTGTCCCCACCTTTGGGTCCTTGGCAATGTCTGAGTGGCTGGATTTTAGGGGGCTGACACTCTTGACTGTCTCCTTAATTTACAATCTTGAAAATGCAATTTGGGTCCTGGGTTTTTCTATAAGCTCCCCTGTAACCTTGTTTCAGCTCCAACTAAAGTTTCTCATCCATCCATCTGGGCTTCAGAGACTGAGCTGTGTTTCCTATACAATGGCGTCTCCTGGCCATCAGGGGTTGCTATAGTATGAGCACTGAGGACAGGGAGAGTCTGCCATCCTCTGTGCTCTCCGTTCTCCATGCTGGTGCTCAACCAGACTACAGCTATAAGGGAGGGGTAGGAAGCAGATGGCTGCCTCAGGGCAGGGAGGGAGGTCAAATGGGAACACCCTATTCTTGGTTCTCCTTTGAGCCTGTGCCCCTTCGGATTCGCTTTTCTCTGGAGGAAGTCACAAGCCATTTTTCATTTTCAGTCTGGGTCAAAGTCTCCAGACCCCAACGCCCTGACTGTTGTATGTACTGTACTATGTCTTTAACAATCACTATATGTTAGTTTCCTCCAGCATGCATGAAGGAGAATCCTGAGCTCATTTGCTTCAATAAAAGTAGGGTGTGATATTAAAAAATCTGAGAACTACTGGTCTAATCACTATCTCTAGAACTTGCCATCTTCCACTCTATAAATGCATTTTCCTTTACATGTTTCTGGTCTTTCTCCATATTGGTAATACGTTCAAAATATTCAGTAAAGCTCAAATCATGCTGTGATAAATGAAGGGGGGGGCTCCCTTTTAGGGACACCCAGCCAGTAGCTATAAAATCCCTCTTAGTATCTGTTCTCTAATTGATCTACCTGTAAAAGGGTTAAAAAGTCTCCCTGCTATGCATAAGTAAAAGGAAGCGAGTGGGCACCTGGCCAAAAGAGCCAATGGGAAGGCTAGAACTTTTTAAAATTGAAACAAGACTCCCCTTTTGTCTGTCTGTCTGTTCTTGGGGAGAGGCAGACAGGGAGCAGTTATGCTGTGAGACGCTTGGGCCAGGTATGAAAAATCATCAGTGTCATACCTAGAAACTACTCCTCTAAAACCCCAGATATGTAAGTAGATCAGAAAATGTCTAGGAAGACGCGATTAGGTTTATTCCTTCTATTTCTTTATGGCTTGTGGATTCCTCTATGCTAACCCCAGATGCTTTTGTTTTGCTTGTAACCTTTAAGCTGGACCTCAAGGAAGCTATTCTTGATGCTTAATCCTTGTAATGTTTTTTTTTTTAAATCTAGCAAAAGCCTAAATTCCCAGATGTATTTTCTTTCTATTTTGTTTTTATTAATAAAATTTACCTTTTTAAAGAATAAAATTGGATTTTTGTGTCTTAAGAGGTTTGTGCACATATTGTTTAATTAGCTGGTGGCAACAGCTGATTTCCTTTGTTTTTCTTTCTCAGCTCTTTCCTGGAAGGGGGGTGAAAGGGCTTGAGGGTACCCCCCAGGAAGAAATTCCCAAGTGTGCCTTCCTGGGTTCTCAAAGGGGTTTTGCACTTGAGTGGTGGCAGCATCTACCCATCCAAGGTTACAGCTTTTCTCTGACCTTGGGAGTTTAATACAAGCCTGAAGTGGCCAGTATTGATTTTTAGAATCCTTGGGGGCCCCCACCTTCTGCACTTGACGTGCCAGAGTGAGGATTCAGCACTCACACATGTTCAATGATGTTTTTAGGCATCTTCTAAAACAATCATAAAAATGCTTTAAACATCTGATTTGGAATAAAAATGCTGTTCAATTGCTCTCTAAAACTTGTAATCCACATATGAAATGGATTTTATCAGGCAGATGTGCTTGTTCATTTAGCAGCCTACTTACTATCTTTGGTTCTTAAATAATAGGCTAAGAGAAGCCTGCTCAATTGTCTGTGGCTAGCAATGTTTTATGCCCAGCTTTTGTTGTAGAATTTGGTTTCTAAGTATTCCTCTGTAGTGATTTCTGCAATTTTCTATTTGATGCTTTCAGTATTGTATTTTGATGACATTATGCAGGCTAATTGAAGTAACATGAAAGTACATTAAAATATTTATACACTGGCAACACTGGCATCCAAAATAACCTCCTGAATTTAAGTGCTAGATGTCTTACAGCCTTAACCCTATGTCAATGTTTTAAAGCAATTCTCATCTCGGTGCACAGTGATTTAGATGCGTAACACTCTCTCAGCAAGGCAGAAAATAACCTGAAGATTTCATTGACTTTCAGGGACAAACGTTAAGACCTAGCTTGTATTTCTGCCTTCACAATTTTGAGCACTATCATTTGTGCACACAAGTGATAATTGTACATGCATCCTACCATATCCTCCCCTTTTTCACTGTTATTCTTCATTACAGTTTTTGGGTGTTTTCCCCAAACCCCTACTTTACTTAGAAGAAAACAAAAAAGCCTACTGGAAGTATACAGTTCTGGATATATTTATACATGTATAAATATACAGTGACTGGGAATGTCAACTATCAGTTCTGATCAAGAAACTGCCAAAGAAATAAAGCCCTATTATTTCTCCCCAGCAGAAGTAGCTGTTGGTCAGAACATTAACCCTACCCTCTAACGACCAATGAACAAGCCATGTAAAAGTAGTCCCATCCACAATCCCAAAGCAATTGTTTCCTGATGCTTTTTATAATGGTCTAAAAAGGCTTAAAATACTGTACTGAATAGAAATATCAGAATATAAATGACCTTCTCTGCATTTAATCTCTCTTTGACAACTTTCCCTTTGAAAGGCCCTGGTTTAGAATTTCACTACTATGTAACAGCGAGTTAAAAGACTACTGAATGAATCCCCACTATGCAGAATATTCCATATTACGACCAGATTAAGCAGTAGCCATTGCCATCCTCTATCATTAGGTTAAACATATTTCCTGGGTGACACCTTGATCACACATGTCTCCACTAAGTGGTGTATACTCTTAACTATATGTTTTGTGCATACATCCACCACTGAACTATAGTCAACCCATAATGCACCACTGTTCCTCCCTTGTGTGTGTGTGTGCTAGCTGTTGTCTGATTGCCCTGTCTCCCGGCACATAGTTCCACCATCTGAATCAATTATCTTTTTTCTTCATTGAAATCCATTCCATCTTTTTGAGACGATGTTAACCTCCAGTCAAGCATATACTCATCCTTGCTGTCATGGTGTGTAGTGCTTGTGGGCTGCTGCCTCTCATTATTTCTACATTGGTCTCTCTCTGTCCTCTAAATGATTGCCAACATCCTCCTTACAAGTGCATTGCAAAGGCATAGAGCCTCTGGTGTTCTACTCACAGAAAAATAACACATTTCTCCTCTCTCTTTGTCAAAAAAGAAAAGATGCAGAGTTATTGTTTTTTTTAATTATTATTTGGATCCTCCTCTTCTCCCTCCCCCACAGTTTAACTTTTTAAAAACTTCCATAAAGATACATGAGACTTTTTCCTTGAAATATTTTTTGCAAAGAATAAAAAAGAGAATGTTTGCCAAGTAAGGATGAAAAGCTTGTTACTAATCTTGCCTTCAGCCATATAGCCTGAGGCTGAGATCTTGTTAGATCTAACAGATAAATAGTTTCAAGTCTGGTCAGTACTTAAATGGAAAACCCAGTGCAAAAAGTTCTTCTAAAGGTAACTCAGTGAGTGGTAATTTTTCCTTTCAGTCAGTACTGAACAAAAGCCCTGGCATGGAAGTAAAGGGCACTGGGCTGCTGGAGGTGATGAATTGTGGATGACCAATAAACCCCAAGTATGACCATTTATTGTCATGATATGTCACTTTTTCCAGAAGTAGGGAATAAATGTACTACTCTGGCTAAATTCCAGCTGGGGCTGTTTAATTCTGCCTGCCTAAATTTTCCTTGAAGCTTCAGTCTTCAGTTTCTGTTACTATACACTGACAGGTCTGTTAAGCTCTTTCAATCATTACTTTCTTTTAAAGGGAATATTCTGAACACAAAATTCCTTTCTTGCAATGGTGGAATCTTCCTGTCTCAACCTCAAACTCTTTCACATTCTGTTGTATATGCCAGTTCCTAAATGGCACCATATAGGAGTCTTAAAAATGGAAAAGCACCATATGACAGATATTAGTGAATTCCTCACTGCCCACAATTGCAAGTTTTGAGGTTTGTTTTTCAACATGGGACATAGATAGACCATGGTCTTGTTGTGTTCAGAGATCGGGATACATGGCTGCATGAATACAGCTGCCACAGTCATCCGTGGGGAAAGAGTACCTTCGGCCCCACATCCACAAGCCTCTGCCAGATGAACTAAAAAATGTAACTGAACTCGTGTTAGCTATTAGTAAGAAGCAACCTCTTGTCATTGCTTGAGCCAGACTCTAGTGGGACACATTTGCATGTACTAAGACAATTTATTCTATGTAGGGCGTCTGTTTTGTGGGGGTTATTAATTTGGGGGACGGAGGTTATTTTTAGTAATTTTTAAAGTTTATGTGGATGTCCAAAAAATCGAGGCGGGGAGATGGAGGGGCTGTTGGGACTTTCTTTTGTGTATATGTTGTATTGAGTAGTCTCCTTGTAATGTTCCCTAGTGCACTTTAACATAGTACTGTTTCAAATGGCACTATTTTAAAGCAAACTAGGGAACACACCAGCAGGGTCTACATTAAAGGCGGGCAAACTTTTTGGCCTGAGGGCCGCATCGGGTTTCAGAAACTGTATGGAGGGCTGGTTAGGGGAGGCTGTGCCTCCCCAAACAGCCAGGCGTGGCCCGGCCCCTACCCCCATCTAACCTCCCCTGCGTCTCGTCCCCTGACTGCCCCTGGACCCCCTGCCCCTAACTGCCCCCTGCTGCCACAACCAACCCCTCCTCTCATTCCTGACTGCCCCCTCCCCGAGACCCCTGCTCTATCCACCCCCCTTCTCTCTGACCGCCCCCAGAACCCCTATTCAGGACCGCCCCTGACTGCCCCCTATTTCCCCGCCCTTTGTCTGCCCCAACCCCTATCCACACCCCTGGCCCCTGACCAGGCCCCAAACTCCCCCACCCTCTATCCAACCTTCCCTACCCCTTTACCGCGCTGCCTGGAGCACCGGTGGCTGGCGGCACTACAGCCACACTGCCCGGCTGGAGCTAGCCACGGCACCACGCAGCACAGAGCACCTGGTCAGGCCGGGCTCTGCAGCTACGCTGCCACCCAGAGCATTGCGCCCGCAGCACAGTGAGATGAGGCTGCAGGGGAGGGAGGACAGCGGGGGAGGGGCTGGAGGCTAGCCTCCTGGGGCAGGAGCTCAGGGGCTGGGCAGGACGGTCCACGGGCCAGATGTGGCCCACGGGCCGTAGTTTGCCCACCTCTGGTCTACATGGACCACTTTGTGTGCTTTAGAAATCACGTCGTCCCATGCATCACTGCTCCATATAGACAAACCCTTAGCTACAAGTAACCATTTCCAGTGTTTTTCTGGGTTTTTTTGGGTAGACAAACATTTTTTTGAATTGGAGTTGTCTTATTGGCATTTATCAGTTGAAACCAAACATCAGAAGCCCTAATTATTTGTACACTAGGTGACTTGGTCTGTTGTCCAGCCCAGCTGAACATTTGTTTAAGATGAAGCACACCTGATGTTGCTGTTTGTGTATGGAGATTTCCTTGATACATGCAATGAGAGAACCCTGTGAAAAGTACACTCCTGGACTCTTGAAATCCATCTTAGGACAAGTGGAATTTTATGTGCTCTGTGGTGAATTCTACTGAACACCAATGAATTACAATAAACCATTGCTTTTGGACAGGTGGCATTTTATCAATCCAGGACTGCACCTATAAGTTTAAGATGTTTTTAAAACAGAAGTAAAATTGAAAAAATAATGTGGCAGCTTAATGCACGCTCATTCTCACACTCTCTCTCTCTCTCTCTCTCTCTCTCTCTTTAAGGCGGAAATAAGGCCTTCAAGAGAGCAGAGATTTAGCATGGACGAACCCCTATCCTAACCCAAGAGAGGGTGACTTAAACCAGTTTCCAACTTTTGGAAGGGCCACATCTTGTGGGGAAATGTTGCCATCAATAGAAAGACAGACAAGTTTCATGAGACTGGAGGAATCTGAAGGTGCCCAAAAGATAGAGTACAAAGAAGGGGCATAGGGCTAAACACACATACAATAAATGGGTGTGAGTCGCATTTCTGCCTAAATCACACTGGGGATGTTAGAAAATGTTCCTTTTCTACATCAACAGGACACATGTTTAAGAAATACAACTGCAGAAATTTGATTGCTAAATATCTGCATTAGAGCACCAGGAAATATTTCCTTGTATGTTGTTGTTTTGAAAATGTATCAGTTTCAATCTCAGTGAAAAAAGTTGAGTTCAAAATGAAGATTTTGAAATCTTCTATGTATAACCAACACCTTTATGTTAACTAGCTTTTAAATGAGGAAGAGAAACTTAAAAAGGAAATAAATGGCTTTGCTTATATCAAATCCTTCATTTCACTTCATAAACAGAAATCTGTTAGAGCAACTGAAGCTTTAATACATCTTTAACTGGTACCAACTGAATCCCTTAAGAGCTGTAACATTTTTGTTTGTTTGTTTTTTGTCAAGAGAAGATAAATCTGATATTCACATTAACTAAGAGCAGGGCCCTCTTGTAAATTAAGCTTTTATGTGCTTAATTTACCACACAGCACATAACATTTTTAAATTTGTGGATGATACTAAACTGGGAGGAGTGGTAGATACGCTGGAGGGCAGGGATAGGATACAGAGGGACCTAGACAAATTGGAGGATTGGGCCAAAAGAAACCTGATGAGGTTCAATAAGGATAAGTGCAGGGTCCTGCACTTAGGACGGAAGAACCCAATGCACAGCTACAGACTAGGGACCGAATGGCTAGGCAGCAGTTCTGCGGAAAAGGACCTAGGGGTGACAGTGGACGAGAAGCTGGATATGAGTCAGCAGTGTGCCCTTGTTGCCAAGAAGGCCAATGGCATTTTGGGATGTATAAGTAGGGGCATAGCGAGCAGATCGAGGGATGTGATCGTTCCCCTCTATTCGACATTGGTGAGGCCTCATCTGCAGTACTGTGTCCAGTTTTGGGCAACAAAAATGATTAGGGGTCTGGAACACATGACTTATGAGGAGAGGCTGAGGGAACTGGGATTGTTTAATCTGCAGAAGAGAAGAACGAGGGGGGATTTGATAGCTACTTTCAACTACCTGAGAGGTGGTTCCAGAGAGGATGGTTCTAGACTATTCTCAGTGGTAGAAGAGGACAGGACAAGGAATAATGGTCTCAAGTTGCAGTGGGGAAGGTTTAGGTTGGATATTAGGAAAAACTTTTTCACCAGGAGGGTGGTGAAACACTGGAATGCGTTACCTAGGGAGGTGGTAGAATCTCCTTCCTTGGAAGTTTTTAAGGTCAGGCTTGACAAAGCCCTGGCTGGGATGATTTGATTGGGGATTCTTCCTGCTTTGAGCAGGGGGTTGGACTAGATGACCTCCTGAGGTCCCTTCCAACCCTGATATTCTATGATTCTATGACTGAAGGAAGGATTGCTCTGGAAGTTAAAGTATTGTTTATAAAATTGGTGCATTCTAATGCTAGTCCTCAGCATTCTTGAACCACTCCACATTACAATGCCCAGTCCCACAAATTCTTGAACACTTTCAGCAACATACTGAGTGCCCTGAATTCCCTTCAGAAGTGAATGGAAGTTGAGAGCAGAGCATTGAGCACATGATATTGGAAAAGACTCTTTTTAAAATTATTTTAAGTTAGGGAAAAATTCTCGCTGCTGATCCAAATAGAAAAATCTCGATTCCAGTATTCTAATCTCTATGATCATGTGGAATTCCTGGGAATGCTGGGAGAGGCTCTCAGCTGTTTAACAATGGCAGCAAGCCATTTTAGAGTAGCAGCTATTTTAAGGGCAAAACTCTCCACAGTAGCAAGATTCTGCTCTCTGTACATGTGTGGAGTCATTGGAGTTCACCATACGTACTATGAGCTGAATATGATAGCTGATATCTGCTGTACAGATGAAAGGGAGTGAAACCTTTGTTTTTCTGATATCTGCTGTCCCCCTGGAAGGGTCTGGGCACTCTGAGCAGCATGGAAGTTCTTTGTCATGTAAGAAACTACATTTTTATGAGAGGCTTAATTAGAATAAAGGAAAATAATCACGTAGGAGAAAGGTCTCCAATTTGTTATTGTGAACATTAGAATAAGGGTATGTTCCTCTAGGTACAATGTGAATGCAACTTCTGTGCCTGGCAATCTGAGGGTCCATTATTGCTAAATTAATTTCAAATTGCTATTGTTCCTCTTGATATAAATTTATTGGGGAAGAGGGGAAGAGTTTCTTTATGGGAATTTGCTGCTGCTGCTGCTCTTTTTTTAGGGGGCGGGTTTTCACATCAAAATATGTCCAGGGATTATTAAATGTACTTTGTGGATTAAAATACATCTGGGAAATCTGCAATTTTGTTTCTGATTAAAAATGTATCAGTACATGCTAAACTGCAACTTCCCATCTGAAATTTATACCTACTTTTGGGGCTATGATCACTACAAGCTACTCCGTTGGCTGAACTGATGGCCAAAGAAGAGCATGGATTTCTGAGAGTGGCCCTAAACAGTCATGCTGAGTCTCTGTCACCATTTCCATTAGCCCAGTTGCCCTCTGTGACATATATGGCAACAAGGTGATGGGAATATGATTGCACCTGGGGGGACAGTGAGAAGCCTAAGGCCACATTCAGTGTTCCCTACAATTCTGAGGAGAAACAGACTTACAGCGGGGAGATGTGTAGTGTATGCTACCATAAGTGGGGCAGCAACAGACACTAGACTGCACCAGAACTGCTGCACCAGGATTCTGCTGTGATGGTTTTAACATGATAATCATGTAGGCAAACAGAATTTATTAATGCTAAAAGAATTTCAACACTTCAGTTTGCGTGTTGGAGTGGGAGGTCCTCAGATATTTCCTATTGTTGTCTTTCTCCAGGCTTGCTGCATCCTTTCCTCCAGCTGAAAATAATTTGATGGGACTCCCTTTAGAATCGTTTAATGCCTCATTACCTGTTGTTGAGAGGGGATGATTCAAAAGCACTTTCACTGCACTCCTATCACTTAAGAAGCTTGAGGCAAGTCTAGAACTTGAACTTTGATTCCTTGGGCCCTGTCATCCCATGCCGTAGTAAAAAGCCATGTGAGAGGACTCTGGAGGATGAAATGGCTGAGGATTCCCTTGTAGAAATTCCATCCAGCTGGAGGCTGCCTTCCTACCTGCATGTAGAGAGAGAGAGAGCCCTGCAAACAATGAGGATCCTGTATAGGAGGCCAAGGTCATCCGTGTGGAGGATCTGTGCCTGCACAGCCTCACTGCCCTTGGCAATATCCCCTCGCCACTTGCCCACACCTCTAGCTCAGTGCTTGGTTGCATTGCTCCAATGGATTCCCCAGCCCTTGGTTCTGCAGAAGAGACCATATAACCCTAGGCTGTAGTTTCGTTATCCCTTACCTCTACCCTGCCGCTTCCCCTCCAGAGATTCCCCACAGAGCCAGAGGGAGATGATTTGTGCCCTGCCCCTGCTCCGATCTACAGCTCCCTTTGGCCAACACCATGTCCACCTCTTTTCCCAACACTGAGAGTAGACTTAGAGAGAGGCCTCCACAGTATCTGGAGATGGTGGAGAAATGATGTCATGGAGATGGGCAGAATGGGAATATCACACATGGTGGGACCTCTCTGTACGATAACATCAGGGAAATGACCCAAGCCTCTGTGCAGCAGAACATGCACCTATACAGCAGGACCAATTTAGCAATTTCCTAATGTATAGGGAATATGAAGACAACGTCTAAATCAGACTGTACTATATTAGCAGCTGCTCCATAGAACTTTATTACCACAGTAAGAAATACTCCTTGCCCTGAAGAGCTTGCAATGCAATGCAAGAACACATATTAGCAATGCTTCTTGATGCATTTTAAAACCTAACTCTATGAAGAATGATTTTACATCTTGGCCTCAGCCAACCTGCATTCACACACCCATATTTATTGGGAGGATGTAACGGAGGTAACCTAGTTGTCAAATGAGCTGACTGTGGCTGCAGATCAGGTCTGTAGACTTTTACCTTATCTAAATTGTGGGGATAAACTTTCACCTACAGATAGGAGCACGTGTAATTTCCAGGCAACAAAAATGGAAGTCAGCTTTTAAAAATCTGGCTCCATATCTGCATTGTCATTTTAACATTTGCATTAGAGGGACTGAAGGTAAAAATGATTCCGTGCTACAGGAGGGCTTTATTAGCTGGTGTGATTTGCCCTCAGTATGTGAGGCCCTGATGGCATGGTTCACTTTAACATTTCTAAGTGACAGAAGATGAATTTCACAGACTTATAGCTCACCACTTTACTCAGACAGAGGGTGGGAGGGGGGAAGTGGGAGGTGCTGTGAATCTTTAGCAGCTGGAGAATTAGAATGATTTTCCAGTTAGTTTTTCTGCTGCTTTTGATGCCTTATTGATGACCTCATAGGGAGTTAGGAAGTAAAGTTTGGCTTAAGACACACGACTCGCTCCTTTATGAGATTTGCTTCCTCGGGAGTAGAACAGAGGTAAGCGCCTAAGAACTTGAAAGGGCACCTGGGAGAGTGTAGTGAAGAGAACTTGGCCATACATTTAAGGATTTGTGGAACAGAGCCAATTTGTAAAACATTTCATATTTCTAAGTGATTTTTTTTAAAAATGCAAACTCACTTGTGAGGTACTACAATTGATGAATGTTTAAACAACATCTGTCTACTCTGCTTGATTTATGTGGTCTGTCTCTTACAGTCTATGCTCCCCACACACCCATCATCTGAAAAGCTATTTTGTTTCTTTTTTTACCTAATTACCAGCAAGGGTCTAGTCCTACAACTTCTTATTCACACAAGTAGCTTCACTGCCTTGCTTGAGTATAGACAGCTCATGTTATAAGGCTTGCAGGATTGATCACTTTTTACTACTCTCTCTAATGTAACAATTTTTCCTGTTACCAATAAAGAGGCAAGGTGGTTGAGGTAACATCTTTTATTAGTGTGAGAGACAAGCTATCGAGCCAGGCAGGTTATGTCTGAACAGCAACTAGTCACCCACGGCTGGCCCATGTTAGCCAATTTAGGTGTGCAGGGCTCAGGCTCAGGGGCTAGTTCATTGCTATGTAGACATCTGGGCTTGGGCTGAAGCCCAAGCTCTGATACCCACCCTCCCCATATGGTCCTAGAGCCCATGAGCTTGAATCGGCTGGATGGGCCAGTCACGTGGTTTTCTTTGCTGTGTAGACATACCCACAAAGCTCTTCTTCCAGCCTGGGAAAGGTACTCCCAGCATCACACCAAAATGCAAGGTGGACCAGATGGTTAATCATAAGTAGTTTATACTTAATGGTTGTACAATGAATGGTTACAGTACGTGCTAACTACTTATGCCACATGACTGGCCCGTGCCAGCCGACTCAGGCTCATGGGCATGTTTCATTGCTGTGTAGATTTCTGGGTTCAGGCTGGATCCTGGGCTCTAGGACTGTGTGGGATGGGAGGGTGTCAGACCTTGGGCTTCAGCCCCAGCCCAGAAGTCTACATAGCAATGAAACAGCCCATGAGCCTGAGTCCTGAAAGCCTAAATTGGCTCGCATGGGCCAGCCATGGGTGTAGTTGCTGTGTACACATACTTGTAATACTTTTTCATATGAAAAGCTTATTATAAAGCTTTCCCATGGCTGCTCAGCATTCCTATAGATCAGTAAAAATAAATACAAATATGTCTATATATGGTAAACATGGATATATTTATTTTTTCATTTTCATGGTCATCAGTTTTGTTTTTGGGCAAGGTTTAGTGGACAAGATTCATGGGCAAGATTGAGTGATGACTTAGTTCACTGAGATTTGGGTTTTGAAGTATATCGTAGTAATATTCTGAAGTTCTGCATGATCCAACTTAATTTTACTTTGCAGCTGGCTGCATATTTAAATTACTGCTACATTTAAACTGACAACTACATTGTGCCTGTTATCTAATCCCAAAAAAGAACAGATATAAGAAAAGTAGAGAGATGCACAGAAATAACTGAAAAAGAACTGGAAACAGTTGGAAAGAGAGGTGGGCTGAGGACCCAGAATTAGTATCTTGATTTTGGATACAGATTTTGGTCCAGGTAATTGGGATTTTGGTTCAGGTCACTACATTGATAGAGGCCTGTTGCACAGCCTTGCATATGGATCTGGGTTCAAATTTCTAACACTCTCAAAGTTGGGTGGGATTCAGATCCTACTTCATGCCTATCTCTGAGAGAGCCTGAGAAGAGAAGCAGAGAGGCTCATGGAGAAAAGATGAGTGTAATGGCAGATCAATATAAAATGAAGGGTGGGGAGGGGAGCCTAGAGCTGACATTGTATGTGTCAAGATGTAATAGTTATAGCTGAGTTATATCACTCAGTAATATTTACAGGCCCTTAACTCTGCTGGTGCTATATTTTTGTCCTTTTAATATTAAAGTGATTAAGATTTGGATGTAAAATAACCCAAGAGCTAGAAATCTCTTTAAATCAGCATCCTATTTTGAGAGCTGGTTGTCTAGAAATAGTCCTTTCTCCTTATTAATGCTCTTGTTGTTGTTTTTATTATTTGTACTGCTGGTAATGCACAGGACCCTATTGTGCAAGGTGCTATAGAAGCACAGAATAAAAAGATAATACTTTCCCCAAAGAATTTATAATCTAAATTCTTTTGCTTCCAAACATTAAGGTATTTTTATATCTTTCTATGCATGGGCTGAGACATTTTATATTATTCAAAAATAAACTGTAGAGCACAATTCATAAGTACATTATCCTAAAGTACCAAAACGCTTTACAGTCCATTAGCATGGAAATTACTAGTGTAAAGTATGTGCGTAATCTATTTCATACATATCTCCTTGCTGTTTGCTAAGATAAAAGGGTTACAATGACCAGACTTGGGTGAGATTGATCGTGGAGAAGATAGGAGTATAACTTCATTATTTTATTGAAGAGAGGGGTCTTAAAACCAGGGGGGAGAAGTGGGTCTTGAGATGGGATTTGAATTCATGGAGTTACTTAGGACAGTTGCTGTGCTCTTCCACACCTGAAGATTGGGAGGTCTGTGGAAGAAGGATATGCCACTCAATAGTGAAAGGACCAGCGGAGCCAGAAAGAAGTCTGGCATTTGACTGTAGGGAATGCACAGAAGAATAGTAATAGAAAAGGTCAGAGAAATGGGGAGCTTTGAAGACTAGAAAGGATCATTTTCACTGGATCTTGAATGTGTATGAGAAGGTGGAGATTTCTGTGAATGTAAGTCAGATGCTTCTGTCACCTAATAATAAGTTGAGCTGTGGCAATTCAGACTTGCAGCACAAGCAAAAGAATGAAGATGTGCATAAGAATTTCAATGATGATGTGATCAGGATAGCGTTAGGGAATGATATGAGAGATGAGATTTCTTCATGAAAAGGTAGGATGGTTCAGTGGTTAGGGCAGTCGCCTGGGCTGGTGGGTTTTTCTGTGCCTCAGTGCCCCATCTGCAGAATGGGAACAATAGCACTGTTCAATAGCACTTACAGGGGTGTTGTGAGGATAAACACACTGAAGACTGGGAGGCTCTCAGAAACTACAATGATGGGAGATATATAAATGTACCTTAACTAGATTTTCATATAAGACATCAGAACATTGGTTAGAGTTGACAGTGGACTAAGAAGTAGAAGAGGAAAAGGATATAGGGAATTACTGTGGATAATTCATACATTTTGGCTGAAAAGTAAAGATGATTTTCAAGAAAAACTAATAAAAGCACTGTAACATTCTCCTTGTGCTTTACGTTGCATCTTGCATGAAATCTTAGTATCATTAATTCAGTTCGGAGTTCCTGCTGAAGCATGTGACTGATGAGTGTGAACACAGAAACTCTAGTTTTCTCCAAGGCTTTCTCCTGACTTCCTGCTGCTTTGAGCCACCTGGTTTAGTACGAGAGATAAATCAAGGGAAATGAATGATTGAAGAGGTAAAATATTGCTGATGCTTTTATTTTAGGACCCATGCTCAGGAAACTCTTCTTTACATTTGAAGTATAACTCCTGATGGTTGTGCTGGAATTTTTACTTTTCAGTTGAGTTGAGTTAAATAATACTAAACACTTCGTTTTCTTTCTGTAATAGAACCAAAAAATATAATAAATCTTACTTCAGGAAGACAGTAGAAAATGTACGAAAACAAGAAAAAAATTACTCCTTTCCCACTGTATGGCCTTTCTTTTATAATTATTAAATCTATTTTTGTCCGCACAGAGATGGCTGTAAGAGAAGCTCTTCTGAGAGCGAGGCAAAAGTTGCCTTCCCAAAAGTGTTACCGGTTCAGTTGCACAAACTGACAAAAAGATGGGTGCCGCATTTAAAGCCATTGCACTATCGATTGCCCTTTGATCACACGCTTAACTTCTGTTGATGTGATCATTCATTTTAATGAAAGTTGTGCTCCAAGATAGAGATGAATGAGTAAAGGTCTTGCTGTCATTTTAATATCTGTACAAAACAGCCTTAATTTCCATGTGGATAGTTGGTTTGGATGCTTTAATGCATAT
This sequence comes from Natator depressus, assembly GCF_965152275.1. NCBI lineage: Eukaryota > Metazoa > Chordata > Testudines > Cheloniidae > Natator > Natator depressus. The sequence continues at coordinate 17,585,553 of NC_134242.1, read as the reverse complement.
ACACAGTGGCGCAAGTAAGCCGGTATGCTCAGGTATGCCATACCATTAAGACATTTGTTGCCAGTATGCCGTACTGGAAACACACATTTTCAGGAATGAATTGTAGAGCCCTGTGCGGATACAAATTTATACCCTCGGAAGCAGATATCCATGGATAGAAATCGGTATCTGCTGAACCGCAGGGCGCTCCTGGGAACCGCAGAAGCGAAAGGCGCAGAATGTGGGGCTGCTCCCAGGAGCTAGCGCCCCACGCTGGCAGCTCCTCCAGCGTACTGTCCCCAGTCCTTCCACACAACTGTGTCTCCTGTCTGGGGTCTGTTTAGCCCTGCCAGAGACGGGGCAGGGCTGTACAGCTTTAGGTTGTTTGTCCTGCATCTCTAAGGGAACTTTGAACATCATCATGATTTTGTAACCTACAAGACATACAGACATCTTAGACAGATTTACCCAGATCCAGTCAATTAAAAATGTTTACTTAATGAAATAGTCCAATATTTTTTTAAATGGAAAAATGTTAAAAGGAAGCAAACAAGAAATAAAACCCACCTCCTTGCTGTAGCTGTCAGCCATTGCATTTAATTGATTTCACTTCACATGATCACAAGCCAATGCTGAACACCTATAAATAACTCCGTAACCAGTTTGCTTGCAGCATTCTGTGATGAGCACATAGTGTCCCTTTTTGTTAGCAAAGTTACAGTAAATGTCTGGCTGTTGGGGGATTTTTTTGGGTTAAATTAATTATTTCAGAAAAAAATGGAAAATTAAAGACCATAATAAACTTATACCTTTGAGTAATATACCATTAAACAGAGAAAGGGAAAATTGAGAGATGATCAGCACAAAAATAGCCTGTCTAGACAGTATTTCGTTTAACATGCTTTTCTCTCTGCAAGTTTTAGTCATGCTGATAAATAGCAGAGGCAGAACAATTACAAAGTGAGATTAGCTTTGATTACATACTTTGGGCAATGTGCATGGACATGGCATTCAATCTAAGGATCTGGATAGACTTGGCATCTCAAATGTGTGAATTTACTAATGGGAACTGAATGGTAGAAACAAATAAGCGCAACTTTGTCATGTTTTAAGAAAAAAAATACAGTAATGGCATATTGCTTCGCTGTTAGATTATTTGGGGAATTTAAAGATCATGTTGGTTGCCTTAGTCACACATGAGTTAAGTCCTCCACCTAATTTCTAGAGGCCACAATGTAAAACACTGATAACTATTTAACCTTTTCTGCTACATTTCATCACAAGGTTAGAAAGATGAAAGAACTATTCTAAGCTATGTCTTCCAATATTTTCACTCATAAGAGAGAAGCATGGTTATTGGTGTAGATCTTTCCTACCTATTCAATTTCCATGGTTATGATAAGCATAAATGGCTGCTATAACTCATCTATAAAACTTTATGGAGATTTCCTGGGGTTTTTTTCTCCTCTCTTTATTCAGAGAAGCTTTCAGTTTCACTAGTATAATTCACACCTCACTTGATATCCTTAGCCAACTACAGGTTTGTTTGTTTTTTAAAAATTAATATTCTTCATTTCTTTTCTTGATCAATGTCAGCTTCAGTATTGAATAGAGTTTGATGTCCTTTTGTATTTGCATGTCAGACTCTTGAGGATTGAAATTACACCATTTTCTTGACTTTGGGGGTCAGATTTGGCCTTTCATTTCACCTTGCCATCTAGCTTTGAAATGCAGCTCCATCCATTGATGTGAACATTGACTATATCGACTTCTCTTCAAATAGCTGTGAGAGTAGAGAGAAGTCAACTGAGCAGTAATTCAGATTTTGTTGTTTTTACTTTTTACATCACGCCAGTTTGAGTGTCTCTCTAGATAAGCATTCAAGTCCCAAGTATTTCTGAAAGTGTGTCTCTGCTGCTTCATTTAGATATGAGGTACTGCCGGTACTGACTCTCTAGATGAGTGGTGCTCAAAATTTTCCTGTCATGCCCCTCCTTACCAGTAATTGAATTGGTCTGTACCTTCCCTCCCCCCCGCTCCATTACTGTATAGTTGGCTTTGAGGAGCTTGGGCTGAAGACAGAGCTGGGGGCAGAACTAGGGATGGGGAAAGAGCTGGGGGAAGAGAGGAAATGTGGGCAGAGCTGGGCTGGGGGTGGAGTGGAGCTGCAGCTGGAGGCAGAGTGGAGCTGCGGCATAGCATAGGTGGGTGGTGCTCTCTCCCCACTCACCCCTGGGGGTTGGCCCAGGCCCTGCCACGCACCCTCCCAGGGAGGCATGCCCCACACTTTGGGAACCACTACTTTTAGATAGGTTTCAGAGTAGCAGCCGTGTTAGTCTGTATTCGCAAAAAGAAAAGGAGTACTTGTGGCACCTTAGAGACTAACCAATTTATTTGAGCATAAGCTTTCGTGAGCTACAGCTCACTTCATTGGATGCATTCAGTGGAAAATACAGTGGGGAGATTTATATACATAGAGAACATGAAACAATGGGTGTTACCCACTGTAACAGTGTACAGTGGTGTTACACACTGTAACGAGAGTGATCTCTTAAGGTGAGATATTACCAGCAGGAGAGCGGGGGAAACTTTTGTAGTGTTAATCAAGGTGGGCCATTTCCAGCAGTGGACAAGAACGTCTGAGGAACAGTCGGGGGTGGGGGCTGGAATAAACATGGGGAAATAGTTTTACTTTGTGTAATGACCCATCCACTCCCAGTCTCTATTCAAGCCTAAGTTAATTATATCCAGTTTGCAAATTAATTCCAATTCAGCAGTCTCTCGTTGGAGTCTGTTTTTGAAGTTTTTTTGTTGAAGAATTGCAACTTTTAGGTCTGTAATCGAGTGACCAAAGAGATTGAAGTGTTCTCCAACTGGTTTTTGAATGTTCTAATTCTTGACGTCTGATTTGTGTCCATTTATTCTTTTACGTAGAGACTGTCCAGTTTGACCAATGTACATGGCAGAACGGCATTGCTGGCACATGATGGCATATATCACATTGGTAGATGTGCAAGTGAATGAGCCTCTGATAGTGTGGCTGATGTGATTAGGCCTATGATGGTGTCCCCTGAATAGATATGTGGACACAGTTGGCAACGGGCTTTGTTGCAAGGATAGGTTCCTGGGTTAGTGGTTCTGTTGTGTGGTGTGTGGTTGCTGGTGAATATTTGCTTCAGGTTGGGGGGCTGTCTGTAAGCAAGGACTGGCCTGTCTCCCAAGATCTGTGAGAGTGATGGGTCGTCCTTCAGGATAGGTTGTAGATCCTTGAGTATGCATTGGAGAGGTTTTAGTTGGGGGCTGAAGGTGATGGCTAGTGAAGTTCTGTTATTTTCTTTGTTGGGCCTGTCCTGTAGTAGGTGACTTCTGGGTACTCTTCTGGCTCTGTCAATCTGTTTCTTCGCTTCGGCAGGTGGGTATTGTAGTTGTAAGAATGCTTGATAGAGATCTTGTAAGTGTTTGTCTCTGTCTGAGGGGTTGGAGCAAATGCGGTTGTATCGTAGAGCTTGGCTGTAGACAATGGATCGTGTGGTGTGGTCTGGATGAAAGCTGGAGGCATGTAGGTAGGAATAGTGGTCAGTAGGTTTCCGGTATAGGGTGGGGTTTATGTGACCATTGCTTATTAGCACCGTAGTGTCCAGGAAGTGGATCTCGTGTGGACTGGTCCAGGCTGAGGTTGATGGTGGGATGGAAATTGTTGAAATCACAGTGGAATTCCTCAAGGACTTCTTTTCCATGGGTTGAGATGATGAAGGTGTTATCAGTGTAGCACAAGTAGAGTAGGGGCATTAGGGGACGAGAGCTGAGGAAGCATTGTTCTAAGTCAGCCATAAAAATGTTGGCATACTGTGGGGCTATGCGGGTACCCATAGCAGTGCCGCTGATTTGAAGGTATACATTGTCCCCAAATGTGAAATAGTTATGAGTGAGGACAAAGTCACAAAGTTCAGCCACCAGGTTTGCCGTGACATTATCGGGGATACTGTTCCTGACGGCTTGTAGTCCATCTTTGTGTGGAATGTTGGTGTAGAGGGCTTCTACATCCATAGCGGCCAGGATGGTGTTTTCAGGAAGATCACCGATGGATTGTAGTTTCCTCAGGAAGTCAGTCAGTGGTGTCTCGAAGATAGTTGGGAGTGCTGGTAGCATAGGGCCTGAGGAGGGAGTCTACATAGCCAGACAATCCTGCTGTCAGGGTGCCAATGCCTGAGATGATGGGGCATCCAGGATTTCCAGGTTTATGGATCTTGTGTAGCAGATAGAATACCCCAGGTTGGGGTTCCAGGGGTATGTCGGTGCGGATTTGTTCTTGTGCTTTTTCAGGGAGTTTCTTGAGCAGATGGTGTAGTTTCTTTTGGTAACCCTCAGTGGGCTCAGAGGGTAATGGCTTGTAGAAAGTGGTGTTGGAGAGCTGCCTAGCAGCCTCTTGTTCATATTCCGACCTATTCATGATGACGACAGCACCTCCTTTGTCAGCCTTTTTTGATTATGATGTCAGAGTTGTTTCTGAGGCTGTGGATGTCGTGTTCCGCACGTCTGAGGTTATGGGGCAAGTGATGCTGCTTTCCCACAATTTCAGCCCGTGCACGTCGGCGGAAGCACTCTATGTAGAAGTCCAGTCTGTTGTTTCGACCTTCAGGAGGAGTCCACCCAGAATCCTTCTTTTTGTAGTCTTGGTAGGAAGGTCTCTATGGGTTAGTATGTTGTTCAGAGGTGTGTTGGAAATATTCCTTGAGTACTCTGAACACACCTCTGGGTTGGTTCTATCCTCTTGGATACCATTCTCAGAAGTAACACATTGGCGGATGCCGTATTTCCAAGAAAATCTTGGTGTGAGCCAATTATAAACAGTAGACAATGTACCTCCAGGAATGAGGTCATGTAAAAACATGTTGATTCTCATTGTTCCGCAAGATGATCAGTTTGAAAGAAGACAGCCCTTTGACAGCTGCTGCTGCTGTTCCAGATTCCAGTCCGGGAAGGCAGGCCTGCTGAGTACTATCATCCTTGGTAACATATGGCCTGAGACTGTTGTGTCGCACACCATGTGGAAGACAAGAGACAACAATTTCAGTGTAGTATTTAGAGAATACCTCTGGGCATTTTATGTGCCTCTGTGTCCGCATACTGCAATATAGCCACTTAGTTAAACCTTTCCAGCATGAGGGAGTATAACATAGACCTTGTTTTATACAGGCTAAATTTATTCCTGATGCAAGGAGTTACACCAGGGAAGAGTTTTGCCTTATATGTCTGCCTTTTTCTTCTTTTTGTTGCACATATGCTGCATATCCTGCCTTACTTTTTGAGGGTCTGTGGAAACACTTCCATTAATATTATTTTGTGAATTTGATCCTTCACCGTGGATGAGATTTGCATTTTGTGAGGAGTGGTCTCTTCGCTAATGACTTGTGTTGAGATCTCAAATACCCCCTTTTAAATGCAAACAAAACATGTGTTGCCACAATGAAAACAAAGCATGTTAAGCAAAGAACAGACACGCTGAGTTTGACTGTTGTTCAGAAGTTATATTTTTTTTCTATGGACCGTTGTCAAAGTTTAGCGGCCATAAAAGTGAAAAGCTCCTTAGTTCACTTCGTGTGCCCTAAGGGAATATATATCGCAGCAGGTTTTAAAATGCTACAGAGCAGCTTAAAAAAAAACCAAAACCAACCTGAAACGTATAACTTATTTTCACTACAGAGTAGCAACTGAACTTTTAAACTGAAATTATTCCTTTTGAACTTCCACGTGGTAGGCAACACAACCGTCTCAGGCCGTATGGCACCAGGAATAGTCGTGTTCCGTGCCCGTTGCCTTCCTGGCTTGGAATCTGAACAGCAGCTGTCACACTGCTGTCTGTTCTTTTGCACTGATCATTTGACTGAAAAATGAGAAGCTAATTAAAAGTCTGATATTTTAATAAGAGATTATTTTTTTTAAACTAGACAACACCAAGATGGGAGGGTTTCTTGTTGAAGACTAGCTAGAGGATTGAATGTTTCACTGAAATACAAATTGGGCTGTAATAAATCATAACAAGAATTCTATCCTGTACTAAATGAAATTAAAGTCAGTGAATTTCTGAAACATTTTTTGAAATGTCTAATGAATTTACAAGCCACTGGAGAAGACTGGGTGCTTTGCTTGCAACCTGGAACTTAATTTGATGCCAGTGAATACTCAAGCTCAGCACATCAAGCATTTTAATCAAGATCATAATGAGGAAAACACTTCTGGTAGGGCAAAGGAGCAGAAAATAGGAAGCATACCAGATCGTACAGTTGCATGCAATCAATTGACATGTTCCTGCTTTTAGTTTCGTGGTGAAGTTTAATCTAATGCACTGAAACTTTAACTACTTAGAAATAATTCTAGTTTTCAAGGAATTGATGGTTGGTTATAACATTACATAATTTCATTTTATTATTAACAACATTACATATGTAACTGACAATGTCCAAGTTTTAAACCCCCCAAAAAGCATTCAGGACTTAATGCATTGAATGATCTCCTAAATTGTGCTTGCACAAAAGGAAAGTGTGAGGGAAGGACTTCATGAAAGTTTTGCAAAGGGGCTTTGGGAGTTGGTGAAGGTATTTTGTTTATAATAGCCAGTGAAGATAAGAACCCCTTGGTTCCATAGCAGCACAGTTAACATCTGTCTCACTCACAGTTTATGCCCACTCTTGTCCCCGTTCGGTCCCTGGGGAGAACCCTCTTCAGTGTGACAGCCCTTCCTGAGGGTCCACTCTCTCTCAGGAGTTAAGCCCCTCCACCTCCTGGAACCGCACCTCTCTGAGCCTTAGGACACGTGTCTCTCGCCACGAGCCCTGGCAGGGAGTCCACTCGCTCTGGACCCGCAGGGCCTCCACTCCCAGAGGGAATAATGCAACCCTGTTCTCTAGACCAGAGTGACTGTCAGCCAGCTTAAAACAGGAGGGTTTATTGAGCATGTGAATGCAGCATAGGACACTCTCAGGGCCCTCAGGCCTGGCCTCCATCAGCACAGTATATCTAAGTCTCTCCTGCATCCAGGTGGGCTCTACCTGCTCCCTCTCTCCAGTCCCATTCCCCCGTGCTTTCCAGCTGGGCATCTGATATCACCTCCCCCAAACCCTGCCTCTGTCCATTGTCTTCTATCCAGGTAAACAGGGCCTGGGCCTCGTCTAGTCTCAGCCATCCTTTATTCCCCTGTGGCTGAAACCAGCTGGTCAGGTCCTTTCTTTGCAGCTCCTTGTCCTCCCACTGGCCAGAACTGGCTGTGACTCCCGAGTTGGGCCTCCCTGTCACCAGTTGCTGGGGTATCCGTTCTCCAGGCCATTGGCTGGGCTCCCAAGTTCCGTCGCTGGTCCTCTTAACAAACTCCCTCTCCCATCACCTCATTAAACCAGTAACACCCTGGGAAAATGCGTCCCCACCCACTCTGCATGCAAAATCATTGAAGAAAAAAAAAGAAAGAAAAAAAAACCAAGAAAAACCCCCACTTAGTCACAACATCTTAGCCTCAGGCCCCTGCTTTGGATGGGAAAAAAGTGTTGATGCTGTAATAATTTCGTTTGTAAGGTTGACAGCATAAATTGCCTCCATCTTAGGTAACTGATGACCAGATGTTGAAACAAAATAACACTCTAATACAGCTGCTATTTATGAAAGCTTTAGGCATTTGACCTTCACTTTGCCCTTCATTGGCTGTCTGGCTGTACATCTGCAGACTATATAGATGGAGCATCTAAAACTATTTGGTCTGAGATACTGACAATATGTCATTCGCTGTGGTGCTGCTTGGGAATTTGTAAATTCTTTCCAAAACAAAATGGATATACATACTTAAGTGGTTCATAAAGTGACAATCAGACAAATAAATCCAGCAGAAATCTGGTACAGTGGTGCTATTATTATTATTTATTAATTTCAAACCCAAAACAATGCACTGCTATGTGATTATTCCATCTCAAAGTTCCCCTGGTTCTTTGTCATTGGCTGGTCCATTTTCCTTTTGTATGTCTCTTAGACATCAAACCAGCGGTAGAACTTACACGGGCAGATACTTTACTTCAGTGGGAATCTGCATGTGTAGTGGTCCTCTCACATGGATCCCATTACAGGATTGGGACCATTAAATTGCAAACTTCTTGAGACACGAAAGGCAGGCCAAATTCTGATCTCGGTGACATGAGCAAAACTTTGGACTAACACCAAAATCCCTCATCGTTATGTTTCCATGCAGTGATAAGCCATATTGTTGGCACACTAAGGAAACAAATAATTTAATACCTGCTAAAACTAAGTGGGTTAAGAGACAGAAAGTACTAAACATTCTAATCTAGAGGGAAGAAAAGTAAAAATTCCAGTTGGGCAGAATTATGGGCGTGGTTTGTTCTCCTAATGTTAATAAGGCCTAAGGGTCATCCCAATCTGTCCTGTGAGGTGTCCCCGTTAAGTGCAGTACCAAGGATCTAGGAGAACAAAGGCAGATATGGGGAGAGGAAATGGTCCCAGGGAATAATCTGTTTGGGAAAAACCTGTGCTGCTGTTCTTTAGAGAGGGGAACTTTGCCCTGCCCTCTCTAAAGGCTCCTGTCCTATCGGCTTTGGGAAAGAGGACTATATATATTCTGCCTCTTCCCTCAGAACAGGGTGACGCAGCAGTGGAAGGTTGATGCTTGTTGACCCCTTTCACTTCAGGGAGAAAAGGAATTAAGGTGAAAAGGGGAGAGCTAGAGAAGAAGCTGGTTGAAAGCCACAGCTGGCCTGAGGAAATGAGCACAGCCCAATAAAGGGAGCTGTGAGACTCCTTTGCCCAGGAAGGAGAAGCTTGATTGAATTCCCAAGCTCCCAGAATGAGGCCTGGGAAGGCTCCCACCCCACAGTGTAACAATGATGATCTCCAGTTTCAGCATCACAGTGACCTTTGCCTATTGCCATGCATTGGAAGTTTGGCCAGAGACATGCATGTCAATTAGTCATGGCCATGGTGACCTACATTATTCCAGAAATTCTGGGAAGATGCTGTCTGGGCTTGTGGCCTTGCCAGTTTTGAATGTTATGGTCTTGTCTACTATTTTAGTGAGGAATGGCTTTGGTAGATAGGCAGAAATAAAGCTCTTTTTCTTTGTGATGACAATCTGTTTGAGCCTTGCAATACAATAGCATTTGGGTGGCAATGGCAGCAGCTCTGACATGTGGCACTCTGCTTTGGGCAGGGTCAGCACTTTCAAGATAATGGAGACTTCTCCAGGCTTTCCTCCTTGAGTGTGTGAAATCTAGGATCTCCATAGCTTTTGCCCATCACTCTTGTCTCAGAGTTGGGCTCACAGGGATTGTTCTGTGGGGCTAAAAGTTGCAGTGTAAACATTCAGGTTCAGGCTGTATCCCAAGCTCTGAAACCCTCTCGCCCAAGCCCACGCCTCTACACTGCAATTTTTAGCCCTGCAGCCTGAGCCCTGTGAGCCTGAGCCAATGGATATGGGCTCTAAGACTCAGTACCATGGGATTTTTATTGCAGTGTAGATATGCCCTTAGTGACAGTGCTGACGCTGAGCCCTTGTTGTCTCGCTGTCTCTCCCAGTGGTCTCATGTGAATGTTGGAGAGAAGAGGGGACAGTGTAGGCCCCTTGTAGGTGAGGGCCTCTGGAGATGAGTAGTTATCTAGTATGCTTTGAGTTCTTCTGCCGAGCCTCTACTCTTCTTCACTGTCCTGAATACTAAGACAACTCAACAATTTTTATGTAACACTGAATTTCCCCTCTGCACTGTGGATTGTGTTAAAAACTAAAAAATTCCCTTAGAATTGTAGGGTAAGGTATTTTATCACAGTAAAAAATAAGTGGTATAAGGCCTAGTGTAAGACCTGACTCAAGGTTTATTGCACATAATTTTGCCAGGTCTTTTAAACATTCCTTTATTAGTTTAGATGGAATTGGTTGTTTTGTTCTTATTTAGTATCAACAAAGCAACCTTTCCAGTATCTTACTACCTTGATCTTTTGTGCATTTTTTAATAAAAACCCTTGTAAAAATGTGTAGAACCTTTTTAAATTTTAATGCATCTCTTATTCAGATTTCCCATAAATGGCCTTTATGAGCAATTTCAACTTTGACATCTTAATGGCATTTAAAAAGAGATTATCCTGAGGCACTGCAATGATTTCACAATAAATGTAACATTATATTCACAGTGATAAAAGGAAATGCTTCCTAAATACCATGAAACGTAGACCATCTATTTTTCCTCTGAACACTTCTGTTCTTTAAATGGGTGTGTGTCACTAATACAGAGAGTGTGTTTCATAGCAGCCTGCGTAATGGTTTTACTTGGAAATCTGCAGTAGATACTGTATAAATGAAAGGAAAGAAAATAGTCTTGGAACTCCACTATGGGTAGTTGACAGTGTTTTCTTTTTTGTGGTGAGTGTAATAGAGGTATTTTAAAGATTTTTTTTTTCATGAAAAGGTAAAATCTTCTTGTGAAATTGATACCCATTTTAGCTGTTACCTCTAGCAGTTTGCTCAGACGTCTGTCAGGTCCTCTTTCCATTACTGAGGAAAACAGGACTTGATTAAGCCTCTTATTCATATACTACTACTGGGCAGCCAGTTGGAGGCATTGTCTTTTCCACAGTTCTTCCCTGCCACTTACAGTAGCTTGCTACCTGCCACCTAGAGCAGAGGTGGGCAAATTACGTACCGCGGGCCACATGCGGCCCGTGGGACCATCCTGCCTGGCCCTTGAGCTCCCAGCAGGGGAGGCTAGTCCAGCCCCTCCCCTGCTGTCTCCCCTCCCTCGCAGCCACGCTGCTGCACGGGTAGCGCTCTGGGCGGTGGGGCTGCGCACTCCTGCAGGGCAGCGCGGCAGCGGGTCTGGCTCCAGCTGGGCAGGGTGGCTGCCAGACATGCTGCTCTGAGCGGCATGGTAAGGGGACGGGGACTGGGCCGGAGGGCAGTCAGCAGACAGGGGGCAGTTGGATACATGTGGGAGTCCCGGGGGGCCTGTCGGGGCATTTGGATGGGACAAAGGTTCTGGGGGGGCGTTCAGGGGATGGGGAACAGGGGGGTTCGGATAGGCGTGGGAGTCCTGGGGGGCCTGTCAGGGGGCGGGGCAGTCAGGGAAAGGGGAACAGAGGGGGTTGGAAAGGCGTGGGAGTCCCGGGGGGCCTGTCAGGCGGCGGGGGTGTGTATAGGAGTTGGAGCAGTCAGGGGACAGGGAGCAGGGAGGGTTGGATAGGGGGTGAGGTCCCGGGGGTGGTTAAGGGTGGGGGGGTTCCAGGAGGGGGTGGTCGGGACAAGGAGCGGGGGGGTTGGATGGGTCGGGGGTTCTGAGGGGGGCAGTCAGGGGGCGGGAAGTGGGAGGAGTCGGATAGGGGGCGGGGCCAGGATGTTTGGGGGGCACAGCCTTCCCTACCCAGCCCTCCATATAGTTTTGCAACCCCAATGTAGCCCTCGAGCAAAAAAGTTTGCCCACCCCTGACCTAGAGTATGACTTCTAGTAAGACTGACCCCAGTTGATGCAGATGCACGTAACAAAGCCCCGACAACGTGTCTCAATGCTTACTTAAATAATATAGTGTAACTCTGGCTGCTAAAATGTCTCTCTTTGAAATGCATATTAGAGAAAGTCATATGCTGTGTTATTTTTAACCTTACTAATAACATGTTTACATTAGCATCACATTGACATTTAATTTAGGTTGCTGCTTGGCGCAACTAGTGATCATGATCAAGTGAAAGCTTACTAGCATGGATTTCCAAGAGTGTTTCATACTGAAAATTTGGAATTATTTTAGAACTTCATTTTAGAGCTTCGCTGGAGACATCATACACAATGTGACTGCCACCAGGGCAAATATGATATAAGCAGACAGTAGTTGAGATTGACACTTACTGTTTGTTGTCAAAACACTTCAGAGTAACAACATTGCACTGAAACAGAAGAGGTTGGTTCACTCCATTAGCAGTAGTGCCGAGTTTTGAGTTTATTTTTTAAAATATTGCAGTATTACTATATTATTTTGGATGTGCCCCATTGATTTACATATTTTGTTTATATCCTGTATAATCCTCTCCTCACCACGTATTACTGAAAAAGTAAGATCAAAGAACAATGTTTTTGCAAAGTTTTAATATCAATATTATTCCTTTACCTTTTGAGATGTAAATCAGTGTTATGTAGGTTTGCAAACTTATAATACACTTGAGAGACTATCCAGATTTATCTTAATCCATATGGAGCAACTCCATGCTCCAGCTGATTTCTATATTTACTGTAATGAATGTATAGTATGGGACAGCAAGTGTTAGGCAGTCTCTTTGAACGTGAGCCAATGTTCTAAATCAAGGCTGCACATCATGGGAAGTGAAAATTAAGAAAAGGAAACAGGTTAAGCTATTTAAACAGCATTTTAACCTGTTTCATTCTGCACTGCATTACTCAGGCAAAATTCCCATTGACTTCAAAAGGTAGTGTAGGAATGGGCTCTGTTTCATTAAATCTAAACGTATAAGGTATTTTTCATGCACCCATCTCACAACTTTAGTGTGCAGTAGTTAAAGCATAGAGGCCACAAGCTGAAATGAGGAGAAAACAAAATATTGAGTAGCTGCTTATTAAGTGAGTGTTGGCCATTCTGTGCACTGAATGAGGCAGGGCCCTATGGGAAAAAAATAGTATGAGTATGTAATTAAAGACTATATCATAAAGCACACACACAAGTAGGCTGAATTAAGGCTTTATAGACCAACTTAATTCTGGCATTTCCTAACTATTGAGTGTTTGACATTGCACCTTTAATGTTCCTTTAACATAAGTTTGTGTGGGTTTGTGTATAATATGGGTATATGTATGTGCAGTATATCTGTTTGCAGGTCATCTTTAGTAATGGATTAAAATCTCACTACATGGAAATGGGTATTGTGACAGGGTCGGGCCAGATGGCTATAGGAGAGTAATAGAAGGCAGATACATTAGCCCCAGGCTAAGTAGGTCCCTTTTCCCTGGGTAAGGTAACAGGGAAGGTTCCAGAACAATCAGGAACCTTTTGGAGACCATTAAGACAGGCTGATTAGAACACCTGCAGCCAATCAAGAAGCCGCTAGAATCAATTAAGGCAGGCTAATCAGAGCACCTGGGTTTTAAATAGGAGCTCACTTCAGTTTGTGGTGTGCGTGTGAGGAGCTGAGAGCAAGAGGCACTAGGAGCTGAGAGTGAGAACGCGGACTGTTGGAAGACTGACGTGTACAAGCATTATCAGACACCAGGAGGAAGGTCCTGTGGTGAGAATAAAGAAGGTGTCGGGAGGAGGCCATGGGGAAGTAACCCAGGGAGTTGTAGCTGTCGCACAGCTGTTCTAGGAGGCACTCTAGACAGCTGCGTTCCACAGGGCCCTGGGCTGGAACCTGGAGTAGAGGGCAGGCCCGGGTTCCCCCCAAATCCTCCCAACTCCTGGTCAGACACAGGAGGAGTTGACCTGGACTGTGGGTTCAGAAAAACGGCCAAGCTGAGGGCTGCCGTGAAGCTCCAAGGCGAACAAATGCGCCAATAAGCGCAAGACCCACCAAGATAGAGCAGGAACTTTGTCACAGTATATACTGGCTTTATTATTTTATCTAGAATTGTAGTTTGCAATACTAAGTAATTTCTTTAACACAGGATTTGAGATGGTACCATATCTATAATCAAGGATATTTAGGCATTCAAATACCATATCAGGGATCGGCAACCTTTGGCACGCAGCCCGTCAGGGAAATCCCCCCCGGGATGGTTTGTTTACCAGCAGTGTCTGCAGCTTCAGCCAATCGCAGCTCCCACTGGCCATGGTTTGCCATTCCAGGCCAATGGGGGCTGTGGGAAGCAGTGTGGGCTGAGGGATGTGCTGGATATTTTAACAAAATGACATTATGTCTTGTTGGGGAAAAAATATCTCCCAGAATAGCTTCAGTCAGAGTTGGCAACCCTACTAGTAAAATTATTATTTGAAATATGCTACCTTCTTTTTGAAGATAAACGTATTTAAGGGCTCCTTCATTTTCAGTAATTTATGACTTATAGGTCTTTTCTAATAACTAGAAGAATTATAGAAGGCAGGAGGTTTTTTTAACATGCTCCTAATAAAATGAAACTAGGTTAGGTAAGGATATAAAAAGAATCAATATTTAAGAAGAAGAAAAGTCTGAAGCCACAACATGGTATTAATGGTCAAATCCAAATAAAAACCAAAACACCCTTAGCAAAGAGGCCAAACAAGTCTTATGCTGGATTTGGCCCAAAAATAATATAGTTTTCTTAGCTTGGTAGAAGAAGAAAACTATGATTCTGGGTGAATTCTTACTATAATCTTCTACTTAACCAAAACATTTAAAAGTTAATTTTTATTATTAAATTTATATGCAGTTTTGCACAGTTGTCAATCACAAAATTTCAGATAGAACATGAAAGCATATATGTAGGTTACCAGGGGATAAGTCATTTTAAACACATTATGTGCAATGTTTTCCACCAAGCACGGCCTTCAGATCTGCATGTGGAGCTATTTTTGCATGAACAAATAAGCAACTGCATGTACAAATTAGGTTATTTAATGTGAAAATGTATATATTTTTGCTGGTACAAAATTGGAAGCCATGCTTACAAGTTTAGCTCTTGTGTAGCAAAGATATATATTTCAAATTCAGCATTGTGCCAATCTAACCCACGCACTAAAGCAAACCAGAACACCTAACAAAGTGGTGAGGAATCATGTGCAATAACAAACAGCACTGATCACTGGCAGACATCTGTGAAGCACTCAAAAAAAAAATCACAGCACAGTGAGGCTACACACAGCAAATCATATTCTATGTCGAATTAAAAAGAACACAGTCTAGCAAAACTTGAGGATAGTTTGAAAATAAGTGTAAGATGAGACTTGCAGTTTTTGGTGGGGTAAGGAGTGGATTGTCCATAAAATTATATAGCATTACATCATCTGTTCTGTAGGTCTGGTCCTGTTCCCATTGAAGTCAATGGCAAATCACTCCATTGTCTTCAGTGGTGCAGAAGTGAGACCTACGTAGGGGTAGATTTTCAGACCTAGTCCAGGCAAAGAAGTTCACTCTTTGGAACACTGTTGTTATGCCAATTCCCTCTAAGTGTTTTCAAGGCTGCTTGCTCCTGATCTTGCAATCCT
Organism: Natator depressus; assembly: GCF_965152275.1. Taxonomy (NCBI): domain Eukaryota; kingdom Metazoa; phylum Chordata; order Testudines; family Cheloniidae; genus Natator; species Natator depressus. Next base: position 17,570,412 of record NC_134242.1, on the reverse strand, counting down.
AATGCATTTGTTAGCTAGACTAGTCAGTGTTGGAGTCTGTTACTATGGGCAACGATAAGGAGAATTCTGTGGTGTTAACAAGGCTGAATTGAAATATTTGTTCATCAATAGAAGGTATAGAATAAAATTTCTCCTTCCTCATTCACAGCCTTCATTTCAGAGAGCAAAAGGAATAATATCATAACCATCAGATGTGATTTCAAAACTGACTGGGACTGGCGTAGTTGTAAAACAGTGGATAAGATCAAAACTACATTGGGACAGATATTCACCTAATGGAAATTGTCACAGCTGCATTTTCTTCAATAGAGTGGTGACAATTTATCCGCGCTAAGGATCTACCCCATTATATTTTAGAACCTCAAACAGATATGCCATTATACCCAACATGAGGGTACAATGAGACACAGACATCTAACGCTGTTAATAAGAGGCTGCATGAAGAATGAAGAACCATCACCACTACAGCAAACCTCACTAAACAAATATTATAGTGAGAAAACTGTTCCCTGTGGTGTACACAGAGTGCAGGCCTGCTCATACCCATGTGCATGGGAAAGGGAAGTTGTGATGTTAAAGAGTTCCTGAGTTTTGCCTGGATATCAATAACACAGATACCCATGTCAGTAAGATTCTGCCTGCTTCCTGCAAAGCTTCTGTCTTGCTAATATTTCCTCACACTGGAGAAAACAAGTATTTGCACCAAATCCACTTACCCCTAAAGACTGAAGTAATTTGGCTATTCTTTCTTTGGCCCTCCAAAGTTCCAGATTAAAAATAGTGACAGGATGCTTTGCCACTTAGTGTCTTCCCAAATCAAGGCTTGGTTGTTAGTGAGGAAGATTAATCTGAGATGGGGCCTGAAGTGAAAGATTGATGCGCACGGCTTAAACCGTCAAGCAGGTAATATTTTCTTAAAGAGTAATTGCTGGTGAAGTAAAGCATAGGGTTAGGCACCCAGAGGTTTAAGATAACATGAAATATTTCGTGCTACAGTTACAAGAGGTGACTTATCCCAGTGGATCCAGATGGCTGGTGCAATGAAAACATTTCAGGATGCTGAGATTGCTCACTGCAGCATAAAACCACTAACAGAGAAATATCTGAACCATGCTGGAGGATAATAGCCAAAAGAAACAAAGTACGTGTGGCACAAGTATTTTTCATTTCCTTTTCCCCCCCTCCCTTTGGAAAAATCCAGTAATACTCTGTTTACCTTGTGGAGAAATAATTTTATTCACAGTCCTTGGAGGTATAAACTTCAGTGCTATAATTGTATTAGACGAGAACAATTATTTGTTTGGTTACCTATTTATACAATGACAGGTTTTTTTGTTGTTGTGTGTTTAAACCAAATGATACATAAAAATCAACACTATGTACATAGCCAGCCTTTGAATTTAGATGCACAAAGCTTTCCTTAAGGTAAGAGGAGGGTCTCAAAGCATAAAGCAATACTTGATGTGACTGATCTGTATGTGTGAAATGTAAATGAATGGCAATGAAATTGCAAAAGCTATAGCAGCAGGGAAGGCTGTATTTTAATCCATTTTACTGCATGTACAGTACCACAAATTACCTTGATTTAATTGTAATATATGGCTTTCTAATCTGAATTCAGTTTTTTTTTTTGCAGTTTATTTCCAGAGCACACCATAGAGATGCAAAAGTTTTTGGGGGGCCAAGATATTATCTCATATCTAATTCCATTGTACATATATTTCGTTTAGGACAGTAGTTTAGTCTCTTACATCTGTATTTCTTTTATTGGAACATTTCCTAGATTGTTCCTCATTATATATAAATATGGAACACAACATGGTATTCTAGTACATAAAATGTGTTTCTTTGCATAGTTTTATTTCGTGAAATATTAAAATTAGGTTTCTTTCAGAGCAATATATTGTTCAACATAAATGACAGATTTTATGGATGTTTGGTTCTAATACTCCAGTCTCTGAATATGGCCATAATACGTTTCTATCTAGTCAGGCAGGTAGCTTGCTGTAAATGTAAATGACTTCTTGCTTGCAAACTTCAGGTATTCATATGAATGCTTCATTTCCAAGCCTCATCCCATTTGAAGCATTTCAGATTTGAGATTACATTTTTGTCTTATCTCTACTATATAATTAATAATACATTGCATTTACAGAGCATCTTGCACTTGAAGGTCTTAAAGTGGCTGAGAAAAGTGAGATACTTGCATCACCCGACTGAATGCTAGCAGTGATCTTCGTTGTATGCAATGTTCAATGTTGAATAAATAATTCCTATATGATATTAAGAAAAGGAAAATTGTCATTGTGGGAACAACTTTCAACACCCAAGTCACTAATACGCTGAAGTCCAGTTTTCAAAAGCCATTTTGAACTCCTAAGTGGGAATTTTACCTTATCTTTTCTCATGAGTTACATTTCAACATGAGTTACAATAGGAAGCCGGCAAAAATGAGTCGTACTAAAAATCAATAACATTCACATCTGAGACCAAATGCCCACCTCATCTTGCTTATATATGGTGTGTGAGATCACCCGTTGTTGGGAGGTTCTTTGAGGAAAGGTGTTAGAATTTTCTTGATTTTTATCAACTTTTCACAGGCTAACAACATTCTCACAATATATTTGTGTCAAAGAAAACAAAATGATGAAGGGCCTGCTCCTGCTCCTGTTCCCATTGACATCTTTGTCAATAACCCCATTACTAATGGTAGTGAGATGAGAGAAAAATGTGTAAAGCAAGCTTTAGGCTGGGAGACGATAGATAGTTATTTGACTGGGTCTGGTAGATATTACGAGTTAAAATGGTCATACAGTTTAGTCTGACAGAATGCCCGTAATGGCACCTCAGGAGCTAATAATGCAGTCATATGTGAATGCCTTAGTTAGGAATACTATAATTTATGGATCATTTACATGATGGATTTCCTGTTGTGTCTAAATGGCTGCTGCATTGACTCTGTGCTTAATTCATTATGAACAATTTTATATAAAGTAATTGCTGTGCATAGCCACTCTTCAAAATGAAATAACATGGGTACTTTGTCTCCACGATGGTATAAGCTCTGAGTTCATGTCATGAACTAGTACCTTCAAACATATTTCTGAGATATCATATACATGAGGAAAAGATCATTTCAAACCACAAATTTTTTTGCACTTTCTTCAAGGTATACTTTCAGGTTACCAATCATAGTTCACTTTTATACCTAATGTGACCATGTATTATTTCTTTACAAATCTAAGTGTTGTTTATATTTTTCAATTTTTCTCCACTTGAACAGTGAAATTAGATTAGTTAGGCAGGGAGTTTCTAGTCAATTTAACTTTAGTAATTCTTTAATAAGTAAAATGCAGCAGTGCTTGGGTTGCAAATATTGCAGAGAAATGTTTTTGTTTTAAGATGTTTTAATTGGATTTTTTTAAAAAATATATTTTTATGGACTCGATTGTTTTGAAAAGTTACTTTTACAAAAACGTACACTGAGGTCCCAGATTTGATCAGGCGATGTTATGAAAGCTGATACCACAAGGTTGTTCTTGTGGTTAGGGAGCTGGATGGGGTCTCAGATTATATGGGTTCAATTCCTGGCTCTGACCAGAGACTCCTGTATGGCCTGGGGGTAGGTCATCTAATCTCTCTGTACATCAATTCCCCAATTGGAAAACAGGGATAATGTTTCCTTTATCTATTCTGTAAGCTCTTCTGTGTCACTCATGATGTACATTTTCAGCGCCTCTTACAATGGAGCCCTGTTTTCATTTTGGGCCATTAGGTGGTACTGTAATACAAATATTTAAATAATAATTATAACACAAGCAGTCCCCCTGAATTTAATAGGACTGCTCACATTAAGTTTGCTCTTGCTTTAAAAAAAAAAAAAAAAAAAGTGCTCCTTGACTGAAACTTCTCATGCCAATTTTCTTACACTGGAGGAAATCTGTACCTTAAGATAACACCAGCAATGTTCTCCAGAACTTCCACACCCACTTATCAAATGCAATGTTTGAGAGTAAAATTGTAGTACCAAAAAACAATGGATGGCCTTATCAAGGGCCTGATCCTGGAAGGGCACAGAACACAATCCACTTCCATTGATAGCCGAGAACAATGAGGATGCTCATTTCACCCATGAAATGTAGAAAAAAATCAGACGGATTTTTGCCATCAGACATTCGTATTCATTTTTCAGCACACTCTAGGGCACAGCACTGTCAGTAGGTGGTTAACATTTCATTGGTCTAGGCCCTTATAAAGGACGCACTTGTGGAACAGGAAAGATGAAAGAGAAAGATGTAAAAGAATGAGAGTAATAGAGGGGAAGACTAGAGTAAACTGATGCTTTCATCGGGATTTGTATTGTGTTGATAACCGAGATCCACTGATGCCCTTTCCTTCTAATTGATTTTTCATTAAGAATCCCTGGTGAGAAAACTCTGGAAGCAGAAATTTCATCATACCCGTGTGATCAAACTCCAATAAATGTTCATTAGAGTGATTTGAATGCAATCATATTCAAGTTCTGCACAAAACCTTTGATGATTACAATAAAAACGTGGCGGTATAGTAATGGTAACATGAATGCTTGGTGACTGCAAAGTAGGATATTGCATGGCTTTTAAATGTAACCATGTATTTCTGTCTTTGTGTATTGAATGTAATAAATAGAAGAAAAAATGAAGTTTTGGCTTAGAGTTGATCAGTTTCCATCCCTGTGAATCTTTCTGTCACTAAACCAGTCCCAATAAAAGTTTTGGTTCTGTGAATTTTTACTAAATTAGCTAAATTGACATTAATCCCTTGCTGCCAGGTGCTTAACCTATACTGCTTTTTTGGTATCTTCTTTGAAAAGGGGCTGTGCATTCAGGATGGTTTCTGCTTACTCTCATGACAAAAATATGTCTAGTGCGCTTACCTCTTGTTAGCACTTCAGAGCTAACACAGCTAAAAGAGGTGGGTTCTGTGCCTCTTGTGCATCCCCAATGGAATGATTTACTAAGCTTCAATCAGTTTCACCTCTGAAACCTCACAAAGGGCATCAGAGTTGCTATTATGTGACTAGAAAAGGAGGACTTGTGGTACCTTAGAGACTAACAAATTTATTTGAGCATAAGCTTTCGTGAGCTACATGCATCCGATGAAGTGAGCTGTAGCTCACGAAAGCTTGTGCTCAAATAAATTGGTTAGTCTCTAAGGTGTCACAAGTACTCCTTTTCTTTTTGCAAATACAGACTAATACGGCTGCTACTCTGAAACCTGTTATTATGTGACTGAAGACCTGTTTCGGTCTGTGGATCCTGTAGTAATGGTGATGATGTGTGAAGAGGAAAGAACCTAGCTTAGACTCAGATGCTAGGCTGGGAGTTACATAATAAAAAAACCTTATAAACAGCACATTGGTCAAGAGATATAAATACAGAAACCTAAGATACCATTTTTCAACATAACTGCTCTAAGCTTTGGGTAATTCTTAAATTTTCCATTCTATTTTTCAAATCTTTCAGAGCAGGGACATGGTTGTTGTTTCTTCTGGGAAAAGTAGAACACAAAGGGTTAAAAATTCAGGACCATGTTTAAAATAAAGTCAGTGATTCTTTTCTTCATAATTTTAAAAATAGGAGACCGTATAAAGATGAAGCCTTGCTTTAAAAAACAAACAAAACACCCAAGACAGAGAGAAAATACAATATTTCTGGGCTTAAATGTCTTAAGAGGGTACAAACTCTTCTCCTGTGGACAAGAATGATGAGATTACACTGACTGACAAGTTTGAAGTTAACATACTAATAAAAAAATGGATCCCTTTTCAGGAAGAAAATATATGGCAAAGTAAATGTGGAATGTTTATCAGTCTCTGTAAAGTATAGCAGAGACAGCACAATTGATAGAAGTGGAAAGTTGTGCAGGAAATACCAATCATTAGACCAGGCATTATATGTTTTTGGGCCTATTTTCCTTTCTTTTATAACCCATAAGGAATTAATACTGTCTGATGTCAATTTCCCAATCTTGGATTCCCCATCAGCACACCATCTATTCCTGAGTTGCCTCCATGGCTCCAGAAATCAAGGGTGGGTGAGACCTCGTAAGAAAACGTGAAGGCGACCCATACTTGGTTTCAGGGGCTGTGAGGATACAGTCAGCATTTGGCCTCAGATAGGAGTGTTTGTTTCACTTTCTTATACAGAATAATACATGTAGCAAACAAAGCACAATGTTGCTAATATCGCTGCCTATGAGAATAAAAAAGGGAATGAACTGAAGTCAGCTTGTGATCTTTAATGAACTAATATGGGTCTTTTCAAACTCTGTGGTAAACTTTGGAACACAATGCAGGAGTTCTGGCTGAATAATCAGAGATTGGAAAGAAACTTGCCCCAGCTCTGCCATAGTGCCATGCGATCTTGGGCAAGCCATTTCACTTTTCTTGGCCTTAGTCTGTATATGTAAAATGACAAAGGTGATGCTCTGGAATATAGATAAACTGATTTACTCACAGGTCTAGTCCCAGATTATCCACAGGACATGTCCCATAATAAAATGGAATTTAGATAAGCATAACATTTGTTCTTCTTTTTTTTTTTTAAATAATCTGAACCAGTGGGTTCTCATCAACCCCAGGGAGTTGAGCAAAGAATCACTAACATGACTTGGCCCTCCAGCTGAGTTCCAGATCCCACAACTCCCACTGTCACCACTGTCTAGCAGGCCAGAAAGAATAGGGGAGAAAGGACACCAGGGAGAATGTAGTAGTACTTATAAAAGAAGTGTATCCGTATTTAAATTTATCATGTACCCTAAAGTTTTAGTCCCACTTCCCCAAAAGTTCTTTTTCCTCAGGCAAGTCCACAGTTTCCTAGGAAGGCAAGCCCCAGCTTGTGCCCCACTCTCGCCAAACTCAGTACTTTTCCCCTTAAGGTGATAGTTTCACCTCCTGCCCTTTCTGGAGCTGTTTTTCACTTTGAAATTCCCTCTAATCTTCTTGGGAGTTGCCTTTGCTTCTCCCCCTGACTGGGATGAGCTGTGTCTGGTTTATATAAACCCCAAACTACTCCCACTCCCAAAAGCCCTCTGAGGGGAGTGGTTAATTGGAGTCAGCTGTCTGGATTTTTTTTCCTGCCCCATGTGACCATTCAAAACACCCAGTTTTCCTGAAAACACCTGTCCCATATATTTACCATGCAGTGTTTCTCTATTGTAGAGTATACTGGATAGGTTCAGAGTTTGCATTCAGCTCATCTATACACCTGAAATCAGATGCTTATTCAGATTATCTCCTTGAATCTGCCAAATTGCACTGGAAATCTTTCACACATAGGCTTCATCCTGTTATTACTCCAATTTAGCTTCAAATAAGATTGGTGATGTTGGTAGAAAGCAATCTGAGCCTATGATGTGTATCTGCTCCTATTCCTGAAAAGGGTCTCCCTGAATTTGTTGAAGAGGTTCTTTTGGGTTACCCAAAATGGCCCTAGTTGTGACCATTTCTCTTTCCATATTTATCCATACCTTTGTGAGTTTCAGATTAGTTTATTGTAATGCTGTATATGTATATGGGAGCTGCTCTTGGAGACCATTTGAAGCTGTAGCTGGTGCAGAATAGGATGGCTGTTCAGCAGTTCACTGGAAGGAGTCAATTACACCTCTGCTCCATTGGCTGCTTCGTCCAGGTGCAAATCAAAGGATCAATAGCAACTTAAAGGGACTGGTAAGTTTTGGGTCCCTGCTACTCAAGATACTCTCTCTTCTTAGGCACAACTACGAGGGCACTGGAATGCATGTGATTCACTCTCAGTAACAGTCCTAGAGAGGAACATTTTACTGGCAGGGCATTCCCAAATGATAGCCCTTGACTTTAGAACTTGCAACCCCATAAAAATAGAGCCCAAGTTTGTTTTACTTCAGAGCATGGTCAAAGCCTGCCTGTTTTCTAAGGCACTTCCCCTGCAGGGAGCTCTACAGGTGTGGACTCCTGACTCCACATGGAGCCCCACTGAAGTTGACTCATTGAAGGTTTGGAGACTAAACCTGAAGGTGCTGTGTCTTTAGGGACGGCTCTAGTCATTGGTGGGGGGTATTGCTTCTGAGTTTGTACTTTTATGGTGGTAGTTGTAAATTCGGAGAGAGTGAGGAGGGCTTTCTTATCAATTATTGGCAGTAACCTTTATATATAATTGCTGTAAATGTGCCCAAAATTTTAGATAATCTATAGCTGTCTTTTTATAAAATAAAATGTAAGTAAGAATAAAGAGAATAATAGTGGATCATATTCCACTTGTTTAGGCAGAATGGAGTCAAATATGCTATCTTTAAGCAGCTTTAGCACACAGTAAGAAAAGAATAAAATTTGTACATATATAAAAATTCCTTCATGATTTTTAGAGCTGTGAATGGCATGACCCTCAACCAGTTTCCCCAATTATTCTACCTCACACAGATGTTCTAACAGACAGAGTCCTTTCTTTTTTCTACATGGAGATTTCTTCTCATATAGTCATATCCCAGATATATAGGAATATAAAGTTTGCAACAGTATATTTTAAAGCTGATTTACTTTTTCCTGTTATCTTAAAACTTAATAGCTTTGCACAGATTATAAAGTCAGTGTTTGATCTTTTTTATGTTTTTAGGAAGATGACAGTTCATGGCAATAAGAGATTTATCTGTCTGCTTTTTCTACAAAATATACGTTTTTATATGAAAGCATTTTTGTACATTTTAAGCATGGATCATTTCAAAATAATCTACACTAACTTCTTAAAACAGTGATGTGCACTGGCATATAATTAATTAAACAAACCCTGTTTTAAAGGAAAGATGCACACATAGTTGGAGTCTATTCTTTCTGCGTTTTTGCAGGTGTCGCTCTTGCAATTCATAAACTGAAGCCAGTTTATTAGTTTTGACTGTGTATTATTCCACGAGAAATGCTTTTGTGAGTACAACCACACCAGGAATTTAACGTACTTCCAGTCGAGAGGTCCAATCCCAAAAACACTTTCCCTAGGTGCAGTGGTACCTATTCTCATTATTTCCATTGGTTTTAATGGGATTACTTACAGTAGTAGCTACTACCTGATGAATACATGTTCTATGATTGGATCCATCGCTATAAAGAAAAGGAGAATTCTCAATGGGAGAAGGTGGGTAAGTGTTTCATTAAGCATATTTCTTAGCAGATAGTTATTTTCCCAACTATGTGTATTCCCTTGTATGTTGCTAAATTTTCCTTATTGGGAAATCGTTGTTGTTGTTATTTATTAATAATCTAATATAGTGCTTAGGAGCCCTAGTCATGGACCAGCGTTCATGAGCCAACCTCAGAGGAATTACAGGTTCAGTTCGGAACTATTCAGAGTGCTGCAGCATTGGGCTTCAACTCCTATGAGAACTGCCCTTCTTCCAAAACTTTCAGTGAGGTGGTGGTGATGGCAGCAGCAGGAGTAGAGCCCACTCCCTCTGGGTCCTAGTAACCATCAGGATTTAGTGATTTTGCTGTAAACATCCAATCATGTCGGTCGCAACTTCTAGTTGGGAACCCCTGGTATCCATTTAGATTGTCACAGCCTTTTCTTGGCTGTGCAGGGGAGTGAGCCCCTCCGCTCCAGCTCCCCTGCTGAGACTGGACCTCTGGCTGCGGCAGGGAGGTCATGATCTGCACACTTGATACTGCCACTAGAAGCAAATGGGTATGGAGGAGGGGTAGTAAGTACCTTGAGGAATGTCTAGTTGTACATTCCTTAGAATGAGGCAAAAAAATCCAATTCTCTTATATAAGAAACTAAATTATATATAATATCTCCATCAAATTCAAGCTCTTTGTCCCCACCTCAAGGACCCTGTATTACCCAGTCCTCACTTACTCCTCTGATCTCATCTACTCCGAACTTCTTTCTGCGTTACTCTTGCCTCACAGCTCTCTTTGACTCTGTCTCTCTCCTCTTGGCTTTCTGCTTCTATGTTGTCCCATGTGCCTGGAACAATGTTCTGCCTTCTGCCTGCCAAGACCACCTTCTCACTTTCAGATTTTCCTTTAAAACCTACCTCTTCTCTTTCATGCATCCTTCTTCCCATGTGCCTTCTCTCTTCCTTAAACAGGTGTCTTGTGTCTGGGTCCTATCCCCTATTCAAAATAGAAGTACTACGGACCACTGTTTGCAGGGATGGGCCTTGCTGTAAATTCACATGGAAGTTCAGGGCAAGGAATTTGACTTTCTCAGTACTTGTAAACCACTGTATAAATATATGGCACTGTATCAATGACAATAGTTACCTATACACTTGAGAGTGAAAATCAGTTCTATAATTAAAACAAGGACTGGATCAGAGGTATCTTTTAATTCATTTATTTTATTTTGCTGGAAGGATTTCTTATTTCTGTCAATATACCACCATTTTTCCTGAAGAAGAAGGATGAATCTATGTAGTGTTTTAGGGGTACTATATAATGGAAGGCATTTTCTGCAAACCATGCAATTAATGAGTTCTTCTGGAATCATGGGGAAAAGAGCTGAATGAACACTAATCTACTAATTAGGCAGATGAAATTCAAAGTGGATAAATGCAAAGTAATGCACACTGGAAAATAATCCATACAAAATGTCTAAATTAGTTGTTACCTTACAACAAAGAGATCTTGGAGTCATCATGGATAGTTCTCTGAAAAATCTTCTCAATGTGTAGTGGCAGTAAAAAAAAAGAATGTTAGGAACCATTAGAAAAAGGATATGTAATAAAACAGAAAATATAATGCTGCTATATAAATTCATGGTACGTCCACACCTTCAATACTTTGTGAAGTTCTGGTTGCCCCATCTAAAAATGGTATATTAGAATTGGACAAGGTGCAGAGAAGGGCAATGAAAATTATTAAGGCTATGGAACAGCTTCCACATGAAGAGAAAATAGAAAGACTGGGACTATTAATTTTAGAAGAAAGACAGCTAGGTGGGGGAATATGATCGAAGTCTTTACAATCCTGAATGGCATAGAGAAAGTGAATAGGGAAGAGTTATTTGCCCCTTCACATAACACAAGAACCTGATGAGATTAATAGGCAAAAAACAAACAAAAAAGTATGTCTTCACACACTGCAGAGTCAATCTCTGGAACTTGTTCCCAGGGGATGCTGTAAAGGCCAAAAAAAAAAAAGAGTTAGATAAATTCATGAAGGATAGGTCCATTGATCGCTATTAGCCAAGATGATCAGGGATGCAGTGTCACGCTCTGGGTGTCCCTAAACCTCCAGCTGCCAGAAGCATCTGGCACTGGCAGTCAGAGACAGGATACTGGACTAGCTGGACCCAGTATGGCTGTTCTTATGTAATTAAAAGCTAAATAAATGTCAGTATTTGGTAGTTAGGGCCATGTCCAAGATACCATGTAGATAATGTTTTGGTAAAATTATCTCCAGGGCACAGACATACAATATTAGATGGTATGTTTGATAACAGTGCTTTCTCTTATGCAGAACATATGACAATGTTTACCAAAATCTCCAGTGTATACAAATATCTCTAGATAGCTAAAAAGCATATTTCCACTTCCCTAGTAAAATCTGATGACATTTCTGTAGGTTGTGCCCTGTAAAGGGCAGGGTCTGTTTGTGTTAATAGTCTGGTCTGTCTCCTGTGTCTAAGCTCAGAAATGCAAAATGTAAATATACAGCATAAATAGCTGAAAACAAATCTGGTCTGTGAAAGTCTTTTAATAATCTAAGGTACAGATTCTCGGTCTCTTTGTGTCTAAACTCCGCTGGCGATGATTCATGAAATGGCAGATGGATCCCTTTCATCTCTCTATTGATCTGTCACACCATGCCCAGACACAGTTGCCACAATCTCTCCATTTTTATTTTCTCTCCTTTTCCTGTTCTTTTGAATCTTTCTCTTCTGTTCCCCTTCTGCTTCCTCCAGTATTGCCAACTCCTGGTGTTCAAAACTCATGCATTGGGCTCCCCCCAAAATCGTGATATTGATTTTAAAAAATGACTTTTTTGCATTCTTTTTATGCCTTCTGGTGTCAGCATTTGGGGTTCGTGTTTTTAAACTTTTTCTCCACTCACATGAGTGCTGGAAACTTCCCTTTTCCTTTACTGTATTCCATAGTGTTGTAGCCATGTCGGTCCCAGGATATTAGAGAGAAAAGATGGGTAATGTAATATCTTTTATTGGACCAACTTCTGTTGCTGACAGAGACAAGCTGAAGAAGAGCTCAAATGCTTGTCTCTCTCACCAGCAGAAGTTGGTCCAATAAAAGATATTCCCTCTCCCTCGTTGTCTCTTTTTCCTTTACTAACAGTTGGGATTCTCGTGTGAACACATGACGTCAGGAGCTGGGGCTTTTTAAAAAAATCACCAAGTACTGCAAGACTTTTGATAAAATCACAAGAGTTGGCAACAGTGTTAAACCATTCTCTTTCCTCCCCCCTCTTCCCTCAGCTGAACAGAGGGTTACATGCTGCTTTGGCTGAGTATGGGGGCATCATCCATGACTGAACTGAGTGCTGTTGGATAAGAGGGGAGAAGTTTGGGATGGTGAACAGCTGCTTGAGCCTGCAGCTAGGTTTGCTTGAGCTGATCCCCTCACCAGTTGCGTTAGCAGCTGCTGTGAGAGCAGAGTGGGAAGGCAGTTACAGCACACTTGCAAGAAGGAGGCAAGGATCTGAGGTCATCCAGCTGCCTTTGTCCTCAATGCATTTCCCTTTTGCTCCATTCCCATTGGATTAGTCTGGCACCCACTCCCTAAATTGGAAAAATACTGTTTTAGTGTCGAGTGGTAGGGACGTTTGTCTCTTAATAATAGATGGTTTTTAATTGGAGAGTTTCCCTTCAAGATACTCACTTCACAAACCCTCCATGTGGGAACAGCTCTTAGGTTGTGTGTTGCTTTAAAAAGTTTATTGAAGTTTTCCCATTTGATTTGCTGTTGCTAGGTGCTATTTTTTTTTTCAGGGTACTTGGCTACAAAGAAACCTTCAGCAGGCTAAGAATATTTTATAAGGTTAGGAAATGGTGCTAAATGTTAATTAGCAATTGCATAATCCCAGGCGGCATCCTCTAACATGCACTCATCAATTTTTAATGAGTGTCACTCATGCAAATCCAACTCAAAATTAACTTTCTTTCCAAAGCACTTTGATTTTTTTCACACTTCTCCACTCCTGTTTTGATGTTACCAAAACACTGCATTGTGCCATCATTTGCATTGGTTTTATCTCCATTGCTTACTTTCATGTGCCCTATTAGTTTAGCTACAGCTTGTTAAAACAAATGTGGCGAAATCAGCCAAGGTGTCAGAGATATCAAAATCTGGCCATCCCAGCATGAGGCTATTCAGACACACACACACACTAAAAGTGGACCCTAAAATCCTTACTCCTTCAGGCAGAGCCCCCAGTGATCTGAATAAGAAGGAACTCAGCACTTCAGTGATTGTGGGCCAAATGCTGCAGAGAAGATGATGAGAGTGGCTCCAGTAAGGTCTCTTTCTCCTTCTGACTGAATTGGAAGTGTGGAATCTCTGTCTTAGTGACTTTACGGTATGTCACATACATGCACCATTTAAACAGACTCATTAGCTGTTTGTCTTTTGATTCTTCAGAATGAAAATCTACAGCCAAGTCCTATGACTTTTGGGGGCTGGTGTGAAAATTCTCATAAATTAACATCTTATAACAAGTGATGTTATATGACCATATTCTAGAGAGCCCAGAAGTGCTCACAGACAGTAGCTTGCACAAAGTGCTTGTGTGGGAAGCATGAGTAAACAGAGTGGAAAAGGGTGCTCAGGGTCCCTAATTGTACCTTTGGGGAGTGCAGGCTAAAACATGTAGCCTAAACGCCATGGTGGAATGCTCTTCTGCAGCTTGATGCTTGGAAGGTCTTCAAAGGGTGAAATCTGGGGCGTCAGAATTGGGAAGCAACAGTCATATCCTGTGGTTCTCCTCTTGGATGTGGCAATATGGCGTGTGTGTGTGTGTCTGAATAGCCTCATGCTGGGATGGCCAGATTTTGATATCTCTGACACCTTGGCTGATTTCAGTGAAGTTACTCTTTATTTACACCAATGATAGTGAGAGGAGAATTTGAAGTCAGTGGAGTTGCACAAATGCAAAACTGGTGCACACCAGTAAAACCCAGTCCAGTTCCCATTGAGTCTTTCCCTTGACTTAATGTCCTTTTTCCCCTTTGTCAGTTTGATCAAATCCCTAATGTCTAAATGTGTTAACAAAACTTCTCAGTATGATTCTCTTTAAATCCTTGTTTCATGTCTGTCATTAGTTTAAAACCTGAATTGAGCAAACACCCAAGTAAAAAGTGAAATTTTCATTGTCAATGACTTCCATTAATCTTTCTGAGGTTTGTTTTTCTTTAAGTAAGCTTTTGCTTCTGCTCCTAATGTTGATCATGAAGGTAGTTTTGCTTTAGTTTATTTTTTACTTTGATTTTTATTTATTCTGAGCATGGGTAAGGTTTTGTTTTTGTTAAATGGGATTGTTAGCTCACTTGGCAGGAGGCCCTGTATGGATTTTGCTTTGATTTCCCCTAAGAATTCAATGTGTTTTGAAAATATTGGCTCTTTGACACCCTGGTGCCAGTGACCTCTCTTTCCAATAGAACAAATGCAGCTTTAAATTATTTTTATTAATCAAGATTTTATCTATATCAAAGATTGACAGTTTTTTAAAATCCTTATGACAGCTACGGTTACACTCAAGTGGTGAACCAGAATCAATTATTAAAAGTTACAGACCTGATTCTGCTGTCCCTTCTTCCAGGGTAAATGAGGAGTAACTCATCTGAAGCCCATACAGTTACACCACGTAGTGAGATTAGAATTGAGCCCTTGTATCGAAGAAAATTAAACTGTCATGGCAACGACTAGTATTCAGCTTTTGAAATAAACATGTCAGCTGGAATAATTACATTTTGTCTTTCATCCATGCTGCAGCCAGGCAGGCTTCAGGATCTTTTCATGATCCATACTTGGAGAAATATTTGCAAAAGTAATGTTGCCATTTAACAACAAAAATTGCTGTAGCAGCTTAATATGTGCGAGGTTGAAACTGCCTGCCCTGTGCATTCAAAACATCCACTATCTTCCCTGATAAGGCCTGCATGACACACATCTGCACTTGTCAACCTAGAACAAGAAGAAACCACATATTATTTATTTGTATTGTGGCAGCCAGGCATGGACCAGGGCCCCATTGTGCTCAGCACTGTAGAAATGCAGAACAAAGAGACGGACCTGTCCCAAAGAAGAAAAGGCTCAGAAGTGAAGCAGGATGGAAATCAAATAATGGGATAAAGGGTTGTGAATTCTCATGCTTTGTTTTTTTCTTCCTCTCCAGAATGAGACAAAGGCATGCGCATTAAAATGCACTAACTGGATCACATTCTCCTCTCAGTTCAATATACTGATTGCTCAGGACTAACTGAAAGTCTCTCTTGGGCCACACTAAGGATGGGCAAACCAGCTGAATAAGAATCCCGCCTCCCTCACCTCTGAGCTTTCATCCATTTTAGAACCCATCTGGAAACTCAAAAATGCCAGGTGACTCTGGCGATGCTATTGGTGACGTCTTTCCAGCTTGGATCGGAAGTGAAATTTCCAGTACTTCTATCAGAAAGCTTGCTATTGTGGGATTTGGAGCCCAATTTGAGTTTCCTATAAGCTTTGAATAAGAAACAAAAAATCTGGATGCTTATCAGAACTGAGCTTGGGCTCAATTTTTTTTTTTTTAAGTGTGTCTCTTCTTGTGCCACTGCTGTTTTGACATTTCATGCCTTGATTCCCAAAGAATCCTAGTTACAGGGTTGCTTTCTGGTGACCGTTAGGGAGCTGAGAGAGAGCTATCCTGAAAGAGAACACATTCTGTCAGACATGTTTTCTCCTTGGTGCTGTTATATAAAATCACATTAAGTCATAAATCCTCTGCCATAGGATCTCAAAGCACTTTATGCACATTAATTAATAAGTACCTAACTGGTTATGTTGTAAATGTAGCAACTTGGTTAGCAAGAGCAGACTGGGTTATGCCTTGCTAGAGTAGCCTCGTGCAAATGTGCACATGCTATTGTGCGTGCATCACCTTAAAAGTTTGGTCTTTGGTCCCTGAAGATGCCAGTAAGCTATTTTCTGTCACATGCTTTAGATCCTGGTCAGCATTCTGACATTTAATTATGTGTTTTCTGACATACATACCATAGTTTATCAGTAAGTAGAATCAACTCACCTGGGGCAGGGGTAGAGTTGCCAATTTTGGTTGGATGTATTCCTGGAGATTTCATCATATGACATAATCTTTAATTAAAGATTAATTTTTTAATTTCTGGAGACTCCAGGAGAATCCTGGAGGAAGGGCTTAAATTCAGCCAGAGCTGTCCAGAGCAGAGATCTGGTAAATATTTTCAAACTCGAAGGAGCCCTGGTGTGCCCACGGGGCTGAAGCCCTGAGCCCCAGGGCTCCAAGAAATGATGAGAATTTAAGCCCTGTCTGGAAGGTTGGCAACCCTAGGGTGGGAAGGGGTATGTATCTGAATGATGCCTTACTCACATAATGGAACACATCCTGCCTTCTGAGAGGTAGGAAATTGGTTACTTCTATCAACATTTGAAGATATAAACCATTTCTTGAAGTTTATGAGCTCATTAATCCCCTTGTATTTGCTGTTACCACAGGTAAAGATGGTTTTATCAGAGCTCAAACTGCCTGTGGCATTGCTTCAAGCCATTAAGCAACAAATTTGCTGTAATGGATAATCTTGGATTCTTTTATTTTATAATGAAAGATCTTCTGTTTAATGTTACGCACTCCTGTTCAACAGCCACTTCCAGCCTTCCCCCACTTCCCCCAGCACTCAGCCAGAAAAGCAAGTGTCCAGATACTCTACTATTTGGAAAAAGAAAAGGAGTACTTGTGGCACCTTAGAGACTAACCAATATAAGCTTTCGTGAGCTACAGCTCACTGCATCCGATGAAGTGAGCTGTAGCTCACAAAAGCTTATGCTCAAATAAATTGGTTAGTCGCTAAGGTGCCACAAGTCCTCCTTTTCTTTTTGCGAATACAGACTAACACGGCTGTTACTCTGAAACCATCTACTATTTGGGGATATTTCTGATAGCATCCCAGATGCATTCCACTTTTTAAAAAAATATGAGCAAGTTTTGCTTGTTGATATGATAGCTTTTGAGTTGATTGAGTGCACATGTCTTAGGAGATCTTGAACTCACAGGAAGTTCTCTCACTGACAGGTTAAGATCTCACTTTGCTGTTAAAGTTGCAGTACATAGAAAAGAGCCCTACTCTTACATATGTGTATGTTGCATCTAAAGGTGGAGTAAACACACTTGATTTAAGCCAGTAGGCCTGATTCACCGCTGTGCGACTCCAGTTTTACATTGCCATTGGATTTACTTGAACTACACCAGGAAGAATCAGGCCCACTCAAGTTTATTAAAATGTTTTGAGAGAGGAAAAAGTTATGAAGCTCGACTCTACTCTTGCTTACACCTGTGTAAATCAGGAATAACTCCTTTGGAATCAGAGATATTATGGTCGCGTAAAACTCCTGTGAGTCAGAAAAGAATCAAGCTCACTCGCTGTTTTGTTCAAAGTGTGGTTTTACTCTGAAATATGACCACTTAATCCTGGCACCTTCTTATGAAATGGATCTGTTCCATGTGTGTATTCAGAGTCTCAGATCTTCTGACTTGAGTGGGATGATTTAAAAAAAGGTATTAAATTGCCTTTTTCTCCTGTTAGCCTGGAAAAGCCAATAAAGCTAAGATAAAGGGACAGATCTCCAGCTAAATTGGTATAGCTTCATTGATTTTGATGGAGTCACACTGATGTATACCAGCTGAAGATCTTGCCCAGAGTGAGATGCAGATTGTGGTCCATCTTGCGCACCACCAGTAAATGTCAGTTTAAATTTCAGTTAGTTACACATCTGCAAACTCACTGCAAGCACTGGGATATCACAAGAGCCAATGAGGGCATAATTTGGCCTGCAGAACTTTTATTGATAGTGGTGATGAATACGATGGTAAGAACCCACTTTAAACAGGGGTAACTAGGTGAAATGTAATGACTGTGGTATATGGGAGGTCAGACTAGAATGATCTATTGGTCCCTTCTGGCCCTAATGAATCTCTGAACTGTCAGAGCTTGGGCTGTGTGTGCAATAAAAACATTGGGTCTAATTCTCATCACATATTGGTGTAAATCAGAAGTAACTTCACTGAAAGTAGGGGAGGTACACCTCAGTAAAACTGGTGTAAGCAAGAGGAAAATCAAGCCCATTATCCTTGTAGCTGTGCGTATGTGACAGAGAAATCACTGAGATAATCAACATGACATTTTTACAATCACATTTCAGAGTAGAAGCACACTTCATGGGCTGTAAATGTTACGTGCATTTGAATTATTTGATGGTTTCATGATGGTTTCAAATTAAAGTCTTATAAATTACCATTTTCTGGCAAATAAGCTTGCTTCTATCATTTCACTCTGACATTATGCCTTGCCATGGATTGCTGCTTTTATTACTGCAAGACCTTTCTGTCCAAGTGTTGTTCCCAAAGCACCGGAAAAATGGCCAGAGGTTAATTATCTGCAAACTGAAAGAAAATGCTGCGTTGCATTCACTTAGTCTAACGGTACCAACTTTTCATACTTGTGTGTGTGCGTGCACGTGTTAATATGTATCAGAAACCCCAAACAGCAGATCATCCAGTAAATTGCTCTGAATTATGGTGTGATTATGATGTATGCGATTTAGATTCCAGCGCCAATAACAAGAACATTTTTTTAAATGCTGATTCCTGACAGTTAACACATTCTCTGTTGGTATAGCTCTATGGGAGTAAGTGGAATTTTGCCAGCAGATAATTTGGCCCTAAATTCATAAACACCCATAAAAGTCCATAGCATATCTCAATCTTCAGCCTTCCTATAAAATGTGTTGTTTCTTGGTGATTATTAAACAAATTTCATGTAGAATTTTAGCCCCCAGCAGTGTATTGTAGATGCTTTTGAGCAGTGCTTCTAATGCTAACACTCCCCAAAAGAGATGAGAGACTGAACTCCCTAGGGTTCCCCCCTCTCCCCTAGTACAAACACATTCTCTCTCTTTGTGTGTGTGTCTCTCTCTCCTGCTCTCTTCCCTTTCCTTAGGAGGCTTATGTACAAACAGGGTCCAGCAGGAAAATAAGCTTCTCTAATTCATACCAAATATACAAGGAATGGGGTTGGGTTTTCTCATTCCTAATTGCCAGTAACCCAGTGGGAAAGAGAACTGATTAAGCTGCCTCACTCACAAGCAATACTAAAGGACATCTTCCAAACAGTACTACTTCAGCAGAAAGGCTCAGGTATACCCAGATTTAGTAATGCTGGCAGCACTGGGAGCAGGCATATATCTTGTATTCCCAAACCGGGGGTCTCCAATTGTTTACTGTTCCTGTTAGTTAGGATTACATTTAGTTTATGTTTAGCGTGTGGAGACATCTGCATGATATCCGAGTAGGTTGTTATCACTGTGGTACTGTAGATTCATAGAATCATAGAATATCAGGGTTGAAAGGTCATCTAGTCCAACCCCCTGCTCAAAGCAGGACCAATCCCCAATTTTTGCCCCATATCCCTAAATGGCCCCCTCAAGGATTGAACTCACAACCCTGGGTTTAGCAGGCCAAAGCTCAAACCACTGAGCTATCCTTCCCCCCCTGCAGCCTCCCATACTCAGGTGCTGGATTGAGAGATGGATTTTGCACCCTGACCCCAACTTTGCACACTCCACCCAGAAATTCTGGTTACTTGGCCACTGTGAAGGTGACACAAAACCTGTTTTCTCAGTAAAATGCATTAAAAGTTCTATGGAAATGAATCTGGGTAGAGGGTGACCTGAGTCCATAATCTGAAAAGATAAATATCCTTCACTATTGCATTTGGAATTTTGGGCAGTGTACTTTATTATGCAGTGTTATTGATGTCCTCTTGTTCCTCCATCTCCAATCATTCCCATCGCTCTTGCTATCCTGCTTATGGTGTCATGTCTTAAATGAGTTTGTAAGTTCTTAGGTGTAGGGTCTGCGACAGAGTGCTGGAAGCTAACAGGTAAGCCTGCACTCTAATCACTTAGGCACCAATCTGTTCCCCTGGAGAAGGCGGACTGGGGATATGCAGTTAAGTGATCAGGGTTGTTGGGCTGATGAACCAATTAGCCATCAGCTGAGCCCAGTGTGTCCTGAGATCTCAAGAAGGGAGATATCTTTTCCTCTTTGGCCCTGTGGGAAAGGGCTAAAGGGAAAGAAACATCATAAATACTTTGCTGCATGAGACTGTATTTGTGTTAGTGATGGGAATATAAATAAATTCACGTGAAGTTGCCACTTACTAGAGGTTTCTGGGGGACCAGGGGATGGAGCATACCCCATTGCAGGGTCTTTTTTTGAATTTTATTTGAGATGCAAAATGCTCATGAGTGTTGTAAATTAATGGATTACAAATAATAGTGTGCTTTGCAGACTGGAGATCATTTGCATTGGATTTGGTGAGAAAGCACACACAGCTTCCAAGGTGCAAGAGCAATAGGAACCAATATGCAGAGAAATTCTAGCCCTTAGAGTTCAGACAAATAACCTGACATGGTGTGTTTAAAAAGGCGACTATGTTTAGTGTTTATAACTACTAATGATCAGGGATACCCAGTGGGAAGAAACTTGCTAGATTTCCTACTAAGCAATGGGGTGGAAGTGCAATCAATCAAGCAAGTGAAACATACTGAAGGTAACATACAATGTTTCTTTACTGATTGAACAAAAACTCTGTGTGCAATTTCATTGCAAACCTACTTCTCCTGAAGTTACAACACAGTCTTTGGAAATAGCCTGACAGGAGTGAAATGCTAGAAACTAAGTGCCCTATCCTGTAAGGTTTTGTTCAATCTCTTTGAGGTGCTGAGCGTCATCAACTCTTACTGAAATTAAGGGTGGAGTTAGGGGGGGCTGTAGAGTTCAGCAGCATCTCTTAAGAAGCACTCAGTCCTCACTAGGGAGTAGTTTCTAAATTGGCTTGCAATCTCATTAAAACACTATTGAAGAAAACAGCTGTCTGAGTGAGCATGAGCAGTGAGGATGGGTATGAAGAGCGATTAGATAACATGTTCATATGGAAATTTTGCAATCCCAAGGCTCATTCCTAGTGGCAATTTGCCAGGATTGGGAAGCCTAGACCCATTCTGTTTAGGGTTTTTCCCCATATTTTTAATGAAAAAATAAATCCAGTTAATTACGGTATGTTTTGATGGTTGTGTTTTCCACAATGAAAGATTTTAAATGGTTTACTGTTAAAATTGTTAGCTGCCTTAAACAGCTTTAATTTCTCCCTGGCATTGGTAGGTAGGTAGGCTTGGTATCTATCTCTCTAATCTCACAGTATTAAATTGATTGGTTTCTAAAATCATTGGGGTAAGCACTACTTTAATCTTTTTGTCTGGGACAGTGCAGAATACATCAGCACATGTTAACTATATTCCATTTGTTCAGACAGACTATGTTGTGATGTTTGAGCTGAGCCTCCATTTCATTTGCAATCAATATAGCTTTGATTAGTTAAATGTTTTATATATACAGCATATTGATCAGAAACAAGAATTTCAATGATCTTTTATACTGCTGCCAGCTTTGAAATGCAGAGATTAAAAGAAGATGTGACTGATAATCTGTTTGTGAGCTAGTAATAAACAGATGCTTTAGGACAACATCACATTCCTCTTGACATTTTGTGATGTTTCTGTTAATAACTAATGAGGTCTTGCTGTTGAAGATATAGCAATCACCTCTATGAGGTTCTCTATTTTATGGATTTCTATTTCTCCGTTTTAGCTGTAAATAACCTGTTCTATATCATATGTAGTAGCCATATGTAATTAATTTCAATGAATAAATAAACAAACTTGGTTGATTTAAAAAAGAAGAAAAATCAGGGGAAGCATCTGCTAGCGTATAAAAAATATAGAATGCCAGACAGTCGCTGGAAGCGTGAATTTATGGAACCATCTGACTGAAAGAACGCTATGCCTCTCATTGTGAGGCTGTCTTGTTTAACTATGTGAGGGCTTATAAAATGAATAATGAAACATGCTGAGAGATGACATTGCATTTTAGTTGTCACATGTAAGCTGTGGTGGAGAATGTATAACTGCTCTATGTCAAGCTTATACTTTTGTCCCTTATGTGAAAAATTGACCAGAACATTTTGTAGATGTTGGTAGATGATGTTAGTCACTTTACTTATGAAACAACACTGTGTTAAGAGAACTCTATCAAATAATCCTTTTTAGATAATTAAATTGGAGAGAATAAGATATGGAGATTTAATTTGGCAGTGTTTTAAAATCTTTATTTCCAAAGTAATATTATAAATTAAAATAATACTATTCTTTATTGTTAATATGACACACAATTCAGTTTGTTTCTGGGAGGGATAGAGTTTCTGGATGCACCTGGATTGATTACCAAAAAAGATTTCCCTCAATGATTTCCACCACAACTTCAACAAGCACCACCCATCGATTAAACTCTCTGTGGAACGCTCCCACACCAGCGTCAACTTCCTGGACACCATGATCATCTTCAACAATGGAACCATACAGACAACTGTAAACAAGAAACCTACAGATCACCACACCTGCCTTAATAGATCCAGTAACCACCCCAAACACACCCATAAATCTGTTATCTATAGCCAGGCAATTAGATACTGCAGGCTATACATCTTAAAACATTCAAAAGTGCCTTCATCAATCAAGGACACTCCATCAGAGAAGTAGATCACATCACGGAATGAGCCATCTGAATACCCTGAGAGAACCTGTTTCAATATAGAAGCACACCCTAAGCTGTGGTAACATACCTACCATCCCACACTGGAATCCATATGAGGTGCCAACAAACAATTACAACCTGTACTCAACAAGGGCCCCATCCTGAAAGAAATATTTCCAGGACCCCCTCTTCTGGCCTTCAAACAACCTCCCAACCAGAGCCGTCCCTTGGGTATGGTGAATCGGGGCGACTGCTCCGGGCCCTGTGCTTTGGGGGGCCCTACAATTCAGTGTGCATGTGTCATGCGGGGGGCTCTAGGTCTGCCTGAGCGGGTTGGGGTTAGGGGTGTCTGGGGGACCAGGCCAGCCCAGGCAGTGGGGTTAGGAATTTGGGGCCAGGCCGGCCTGGGAGGTTAGCGGGGGGCCTGGTGCTGGCAGCAGGGGTCAGGCTTGCACTCACCAGTGGGAAGCATGTGTTGTATTTCTTGCTTGTCTGTCGCCACACCGGCTGCTAGCGTCCTAGCGCTGCCGGAACACGCCAGCACCAGGCTGACTCCATCCATTGCCCTTCCGCCCGGACCCTTCCCTTTTCCAGGACCCCCCAGCACAAGGGGCCCCCTAGCACAGGTGTCTCCCTGTGACTCTCCATCGCCCCTCACCCACCAGCACTGGTGTCCCCTCCCCATGCCAGATTTCACCCCCTAGGGACGGCTCTGCTCCCAACCTCTCCAAGTTCATCATCAGAAGCAACAGATCCTGCCAGAACAACAGATACAAAACCGGCAGACATATCTCCACTGCTACGATGATCAACACCCCCCCCCCCCAACACACCTTTCAAGATCCATGGATCCTGCACATGCCTATTGCAACATGCGGTATACTTCACCAAGTGCACTAAATGCCCCAAAAGCAACTGTGTGTGTGAAACCAGACAATCATTACACTCTCTAATGAACTCATACAGGAAAATAACAGACAAAAACACCATATCACCTGTAGGTGAACACTTTTCACAAAGTGATCATTCTATATCTGACGTATCAGTCCTCACCCTCAAAGGAAACCTGCCTAAATTCATAACTTTGTTAGATACTAAAAATCACGGATTGAATAGACACACTAGATTTATGGCTTCATTACACCAATCTATATCCCACTAACTGCCCGCCCCAGCTGCTTCCTACCCATTTCCTTTCCTCCCTATGACTGGAGAGGAGATAATGAGCTACTTCACCTTGAATGGTCCCTTGAAATATGTGTTAGCTACTTACGCTAAACAATCTGTTCCATCTTGTATTTATCCGTGAATTCTAAGTTTCCCAGATCTACACAGAAGAGCTCTGTGTAAGCTCGAAAACTTGTCTCTTTCACCAACAGAAGTTGGTCCAATAAAAGCTATTACCTCACCTACCTTGTCTCTCTTATATCCTGGGACCAACATTGCCACAAGAACACTGCATACTGCAAATGGGTCTTTTTGCTCCAGTGGGAGGAACTGACTACAACAGAGGTACTGCTTTGATTTATCTTTTTAATTTTATTTTTTAGAAGCCAGATAAGATGATCAGAGAATACAAGTTTGACCTTAACATAGCAGAAGTTGACTTGAACATGAGCCTTGGCCTCACATTTGTGTTTCAAAATGGCTGTCCTCCCCTTTCCTTGCACCTTCTTCCTGTGTTGTACTCCTGCCCTTCTCTTCAGATTCTTTCAAAACATTTGCACGGGATACTTCTTATGTTTGACTTTGGTAGAAAGGAAAAGACTGGGAATTTGTTCTTTTGACCAAAATGTATTATCAGCTTCATACGTATAGCTACAATACAATACATTTAAAACTGAACTAGTTGAGGAAAAGGAGAACATGAAGAACCCTACATTAGGACAGGATGAACTAACAGGTTTTCCATCTCTAACTTCTGTCCTTGTATGATTTTAATTTGAAACAGAGAAAGGTGTTCCATAATTTGCTAATATAAATATAAAATAGCCAGGGTACAGTATCTTTTTTTAATGTTTAAAAAATAGCAAAAACAGTAAAGAAAATATATTCACTGTCAAGATTATTTTATAATCTTTGTGTAGGAACTTGAGTATAATGAATATGCGATGCTTAACTCAGCTGTTCTCTCTCATCTTAAAACTGGCCCCATTTGCAAATTATTTGTACACGTATATTATGGATGGCTTATATCTTTTTGTAGAAAATAATTTACCACTATGTAATTTTTGAGGGGGGTTGTTTTGGTAGTAGTGCTTCCAAGCTAAAATTAGATCATTTTAACTTGTTTCATACTTCATTCTCTCTGGCAGTGATTGAAAACATAAACGTCAAATTAATATTGTCTCGATAGCATATAGGACACATGATACCTCATGATGACATTATTATAAAGATTTGAGATATGTAGCACAGTTACATATCTTCAATCATTTGTTGTGCTCAAAGCAGGCAGTAATAGAAGTTTATGATATATAAAATATTTCTATTTACTGTTTAACTCATGTTATGAACATTTTATGGAGATTTCTAGACCCTGGAGAGCTACAAGGCTTTTTTGATTTGTCACTCTGAAGGAATACAAATGCTCATGAATTTATTCTAAATAAAATTCTCTAATCATGCTTAGGAAAATTAGAAATCTATTGCAGATTAATGAACCAGCCTTTGTCTGCTGAGTTAAATGTACTAACACAATCTTAACAAGCCGTGTCGTCTTTTAACACACACAAAGGACCAAATTACCTACTGAAAGACTGACATTATGTAAATGTAACATTTCATAAGCTGGACCTGTAAACCTTGTGATTAAATTACTGTCTGAATTATGCTACGGTGTGAGCGTCGATCACAGAAAGGGCTCCTGCATGAATGACTTTGATAACTGTGGGGCTTGCAATATTCCCATAGTAAGTATTTCAGCTTAATAGTTTGTGTATGTAGCTCAAATTCTTCTTTAAGCAAGAAAAAAAATTGAGGTATGAAAGAATTTAGGCTAACGAGATGATGGACCAAATTCTATCTTAATTTACACGACTTCTGCTTCAGTGGAGCAGCTTGGTTGTAACTGAGAGCAGAATTTGACCCAGTGAATCAAAATTTGTTACTGCAAAGATTTATCCTTCTAGTTCAATTTCTAAATCTCTTCTCAAATTGATAGTGTGTCTTCATTTAGCAATGACTTCAAGAGACATAGATTTTTAAAAACTTAAATTGTCAAAACATAAAAGCAGGAAGCAGTTTAAATGTGTGACTTGTAAGGAGCAATAAACAACATAACTCCTACATTAGCATAAAAACTAATTATGTTCACATGTGATAGTTGGTGTGAAATTTGCTCACTGCAAATAGCAGAGCCCTTGTACAGAATATCTGATCAGTTTACATGTATTGTATCATTAATTCTTGTAAATCAGATTATTCATATTTCACTCATTCAGAAACTAGTAAAAAGTTAGCAGAACAAATGTACTTTAGTCACTGTAGGAAAAATAATGTTTTTATTAATTGTTCATTTAGTGAACTATAATAATAATTGTCCAGATAGCAATTTACAAAGAGTAATTAAGCCTCATAGCACACCTATAATGTCACTATTTATATCCCTAAACTAAAGTGCAGAATGATAAAGTCACTTGCCTAATGTCATAGTTAGCCAGTGGCAGAGCCAAAAATCCACTTAATATGAAGTTCCATAAGGGGCAGTTTTCTCCCATTTCTTCTTTTTAGCATCTCCATGAAATTACAGCTGGGAATTCTTTCACGTGGGCCCCTGGTGTTCCATGTTCCAGGTTATTCTCTTCATCTTCTAAGCACGGAGCCACTTTTTTTTTTTTTAACCCTCTCTCTATAGCTTAACAAAGTTCTGCCAGCCGGTAGAGCTGCTGAGAGAACTGACTGGTTGTCTAGCTCCCCAGCGTTTTGCTTCCAGCCAAAGAAGCAAGAAATTCTTCTAGGGTTCTTATCTTTATCCACACAGGAGCTTGTTCTATAATAATTTTTTATTGTTCATCGGTGCCCCTCTGGAAAGGAGAGGATCCTTGGAGAACAGAAGTGTGTAAGAAACTGTAATTGGAGAAGAAAATATGGCCACATAGAAAGCCCAGCTAAGATCAAAGTGGCTCTTTCACATGGCTCAGCTGTGCAATAAGGTACCACTTTCCCCACTGTACAGCAGTGTTGCAGGGCAACCTGAAGTTGTTTGGGGCAGAAATTCAGCAGCAAGAGTTGACTGTGCCGAATCTCCAAGCCAGTCTTCTCTGACCACTCAGTGCTTCTGAGCAAGGTGAAGAATGGCTGCAAGGGCTGACTCCAACAGCAGCAATGTGGCAGACAAGCCTTAAACTGATTGAGGCAGAAATTCAGCAGCAGGACCTGGCATTTTGGAAGCAACAACCCAGAGATTCTTGACTGTGTGTGGGATGGGATTTGTTTGTTGGGGGTAGGGAAGGTTAGTGTTTTTCCTGTTCTGACTGGGGCAAAATATGGTTTCCAGGAGTCTATCAGTAAGTCAGAGGACACAGTACCCCACAAGCACCCTTTTCAGACTATCATGGTAACCGGCTATTTTTTACCCCAGTGGTTCCAAGAAGGGCTTTAGCCAGTCAGGATTGGGGTCAGTGTCTTGAACCCCTGCCCCCTCAATGGTTCTGTCATCCACTTCCTTCTGAAGGCAGCTGTGACTCCGATTTGATTTGATTTCAAACAAAAACCTATTCAGATACCTCATATTTATTATCAATTCCCATTCTATCAGGGCAGCCTTAGCGAGTCGGCAGAGCTGTTGATACCAGTTCTCCTGGCTCTTTGAAGTGTGGCTTAGTACATTCCTCTGTTTTACCACAGCTTTTTCTGGGGGTTTTTTATTTATTTTTTGCAGGATGCACAGAGCAATCTAGCTCATACTGCCACCCTATCTGTACCATTAGACCTGTTTTCTGTTTGGCCTCCCTTGCGTCAGTGTGATCTAACCGAGCCTGCCTTTTTGCCACATTTGCTGGTTGCTTTTCTTATCAAGGTAGCAGAGCAGCCTATTCCATAAGGCCAGCCCAAGAGGACAGGAAGAGAGAAAGGAAGGAAGAAAGAAAGCGGAAAGGATTGAGAAATGTAAAAAACAAAACAAACCCAAAACAAAAACACCCTTTAACACTGCTTTCTTTCAAAGTTTTCAAGCCTTTTAAATCAAATTTTAAAAAATTGAGATGGGGTCTCAAAAATATCAGTCTTCCCAGAGATCTAAGTTGCTCACCTTCGACACCTATTAGGTGTCTAGCTGGAGTTTCAAAACATTGTGGCTCCAAAAAAATCCATATCCCTAATGTCGGCTAGAAAATCTGTGGCCCATCCTATTAAAGGATAACTTGGCCATATTGAACACTTCCACAACAGCACGGTTTCCAAGCATTGTGACTTCAAGTATAGCTTACAAGTATTTGACAACCCAAGAGTTTTGTGAGTTTTTATCTAGTTTATAATATTGTGAAACAGCCTTTTTGGTTCTGTGGTCTCTCTAGGCATAATATATATATATATATATAATTATAATTATGCCTAGAGAGACCACAGAACCATATATATAGGTTTCCTGAATGCCCTATTGGCATGGTAATTACCTAATTTACTCCAGTTTTATACTGGTGTAACCAAGAGCAAAATTTGGTCCTGCACAGTAACTCTTTGACATTTAAAAAAACTGAAAAAGTAGGCTAAACTGTAGCTAAAAATTACATTCTAAAATAATTTCCGGAAGCCCTTCATAAATATGACATTGATTCATTGATCTACAGACCATTAGCCTAGAGTCTCTTCTATTCATCTATCATTTCAGTTATTTCCAGACTTCCCAAAGGTCTCTGACAAATGGGAGATAATTTGCATTTTGTGCATTAATGACCTTCGTAGAAATTATATTTTTCCCCATCATATAATTATATTTTGGTTTTGTTTGTTTTTCCCCCTTTCAAATGCAGTGTGCAACCAATTTGTAATTGAATCACAAGTTTTCAGGCGGTGAGAGTGAGACAACACGATAAGCAGAAGGAAAGACAGTATCAAATTACTATATAGTTTTTCATATAAAGACATTTTGCACTTCATTGAGCTCTTTAAATGAATATCTCAGCGGGTTTTCAAACTTGAAGTAAAGCTGCCAGCATCATTGTGAATTATGTATTATATCCATTTTACAAAGAAGCAAACAGAATCAGACGACACGGAACAGAGAAGTCAAATTACTTTCCTTAAGATTACACAGTGAGTCGGGGCAGGATTAGGAATGCAACCCAAGGGTGAAATTTGGCCTCGTTGAAGTCAATGGCAAAACTCCAGGATGGGAGCAGGATTTCACCTCAGGAGTTCTGTCTCTTAGTGCCCTATTCTAACTATTAGAGAACCATTAAAGAAACTCCATGCAAATATTACTTTAAATAAATAAATAAAATACATATGTCTTAACACTTTAATTCCATAGGTATCTGGAATTCTTTCCTGTCTGAAATAATACAGGAAATAACATGTCATAGCTTAACACCATCAACCAATCACTTCATGGGGGCAAAACTCAACACCTACTGTAAAAAGGGGAAGGGTGAGCACTGTAGAGAATGTATTTCTTGGGCTCTCTTCTTTATACTGTGTAATCACTTCTGGTCCACCTTTTGTACTGGGGAATGTAGCGGTCTGAACAGCTTTTGCTCTTCATGGTCAAAACCAGAATCAGTTATTTTTCTTCATCCTGCTAAAGACACCCTGCTGGGTGGCCTTTGAGGTCTTATTCCCATGATGGTATTTACTTACAGGCTCATATGGTTTTGTTTTTGTCTGAAGAATAAACTTTTCAGAAATTCCGGAGCAGTAATTTTAAAGCTTTTTTTTTTTTTTAATTCTCTGAACATGTTTGTTCATGTTTAGTTTTTTCTAATGGGTGTTTTTAAATGAGTCCATCAGAGAAGCCACTGCCACTACTGTCCAGTGTTAGCATTCATATTTTCATGCTCATGTCATTGAAACCACACTGTATGTTACATTTATACATCATAGTACCTTTCATTCAGAAGCAACCCAAACCTCAGTTCTATGTACAGATGATTCACTCAACACTAAAATGACTTCTGGAGGGACAGTCACTCTGCAGCAGCAAGGCTATGCACCAGTTTTTGGGAAAGGAATTGATAAATCATGGGCCAGAGTCTCTTCTTTGATCTAGCTTGTTTGCACTGGCAGCATAAAGGGTCTGTAAAGCCAGTGGATTGCCCTAGTGGAGCATTCTGCTGATGTGTGAGAGTCCCTAGCTGGCACAGAGACAGCATAGTTGAACACTGCACCAACTCTTGCCCATATGAACAATGACCAGGGGGATCTATCAGAGAAGTGGAAGTGCGGGGCTGGAATGCTGCTGCTCTCTGGCTCTTCTCAGCTGGTGTTCTGGCTCCCTGAGGCACCAGAGCTAATGCTCTTATGAGAAATGCCATAGGATATTTTAACTTTCATCAAAAAAGCCATAAAGTCCAGCAGTGACGTGCCCTCCACATTTCAGCACCATGCTAGGGCGTGATTCAGTACTGACTCCAAAAGCAGAGCACCACCTGCTTCATCATCAACACCAGTCCATAGGGTTTTCTTTGCAGCTCTCCCCTCCAGGTACTGACCAGGCCTGTCTTTGCTTAGTTTATGAGCTCACAGACAAGGGTGATGGTATTAAATTACTTATTACCCCTTTCTCCATCTCTCAGCCTCTGAATTTAGTTTTAGAAGTGTACTAGCAGTACTGACTTTACACTGGTGTTCTTATCTGGGTTACTATTAACACCTTTTCTATACTGGGCAAATACACCTCATTTTCTATTTTCCATTATTCATTCTCATCAGGTTCCATGTGCATTACCCCAGGGAATTATATCTATTCAATAAAATGAAGCTCTTCAGAGTTATGAATGGGCCAAATAAATTACACACTGCAAGCAAAGTCAAGAAAGAATTGAAACAGAGTGGGGTGAAGTAATATCTTTTGTTGGACCAATTTCTGTTGGTGAAAGAGACAAGCTTTCAAGCTTACACAGAGTTCTCAGGTCACCAGGAGAGTTCTGTGTAGCTCAAAAGCTTGTCCCTTTCACCAACAGAAGTTAGTCCAATAAAAGATACTACTGCACCCACCTTGTCTCTCTAGTATCCTGGGACTAACAACAACATGGCAAACAAAAAAACCTGCCTTCTTTCATTAAATTATAATTCAGAAAAAACCGGCCTGGCTGATTCCCTTCAGACTTTCCAAAAATCCTCTTGCTCCAAAATTGTCAAAATTATCAGGCTAATTTGTTTTAAAGGAGTGGTTTTCAACCTTTTTTCATTTGCAGACCCCTAAAAAATTTTGAATTGAGGTATAGATCCCTTTGGAAATCTTAGATATAGTGTCTGGACCTCCAGGGGTCTGTGGATCACGAGTTGAAAACCGCTGTTTTAAAGTAATTTTGAGGAAGACTAAGCTTACATAGAGTTTATCATGAAAATCTAATTGGAGCTTTCACTGTGTGACTTCGGTGTTTGCCATTAGACGTTCACAGCAACCACAATGTGGTATCTGAGATCCAGTAAATCTTCCTTTTACCTAGACCAAGAAATAAGTACAATATATCAGATAACACTGCTGGAAATGGCTAAGATTTTTAACAGCAACCAGCATACGTTGCCTCCTAGATTTCAGAACTATCCATAATTTTATATTTAGGCTTGGCAGAATTTGAGTTTTGGTTTTTGTTTTTTGAAATTTTGGTGGATAATAACAATGTTCATTTTCAACTTTTGTTTTTGATTTTTATTGACTTAAATTTTCACTGTGTGGCTGCAGAGGGCTACTTGCGTGTCTGTGGGTCCTGGGATACCAGACTTCTATGGGCACTAGGTGTGAGGGAGGCTGTGCTAAGCGTGGGGGACGCTGTGCTGGCTGGGTGGAGCAGAGCTCTGCCCCGTCTGGGACTGCAAGGAGGAGGATGAGCCCCTGGCTGTGGGGGAGGCCACCCTGCTGCTGAACAGCTCCTTCCCAGGGTTGGTCATTGCACACCCAGCCAATGAGTAAGTGAGCAGCGCTTTGGAACTATTACAGCAAGCAGAGAACTCCCTGCGTGGCTGAGAGCCTGGGATACCAGATCCCCATGGCACTAGGTGTGGAGAAGGTTGCACTTGACGACTGCTATTAATGCATAGTATTTTTTGTCAGTTTCTGTGTGTCAGGTAAAAGTGACATATACAGACAACTAATGATTTAAATCAAATCCTGCCAAGCCTATTTGTCTTACATGTGGTTTATATCGGAGGGGTAGCCGTGTTTGTCCATATCCACAAAAACAACAAGGAGTCCGGTGGCACCTTAAAGACTAACAGATTTATTTGGGCGTAAGCTTTCGTGGGTCAAAACCCCACTTCATTTTTTACCCACGAAAGCTTACGCCCAAATAAATCTGTTAGTCTTTAAGGTGCCACCGGACTCCTTGTTGTTTTTGTACATGTGCTTTGTTCATATTTCACACCTTCCTTTTGTGAGTCAGAATATATTTGACTGTCTCCTCCATGCAGAAAAATAACCTGATTTATTTGAGTGGAAAGAATTTATTTTTTGATAGAAACTTAAGGCCAGAGTTCCAAATGAGGAGACCCAAGTTGTGAATGTGTAATCCACACTATAAGAGTGTCGGTATTTTCCCTGCTGTCGTAGTTGGTCCACGGAAGAGGATTCAAAGTCAGTTACTGCTCCCATTAGGAGGGCTCATACGCTTAGTGCAGAAGGTCCCAGGTTCAAAACTGACTGTGAGCCGAAGGGTTGCTC
The DNA here is from genome assembly GCF_965152275.1 of Natator depressus. Classification (NCBI taxonomy): domain Eukaryota; kingdom Metazoa; phylum Chordata; order Testudines; family Cheloniidae; genus Natator; species Natator depressus. The sequence goes on along the minus strand of NC_134242.1, from coordinate 17,537,755 downwards.
TAGATCAGGGGTGGGCAAACTTTTTGGCGCCAGGGCCACATCGGGGTTGCGAAACGGTATGAAGGGCTGGGAAGGGAAGGCTGTGCCTCTGCAAACAGCCTGGCCCCCGCCCCCTCCCACTTCCCACCCCCTGACTGCCCCCCTCAGAACCCCCGACCCATCCAACCCCCCCTGCTCCTTGTCCCCTGACCGCCCCCCAGGACCCCATCCCCTATCCAACCCCCTCCGCTCCCTGTCCCCTGACTTCCCTGACCCCTATCCACACCCCCGCCCCCAGACAAGCCCCCCAGGTCCCCTGACCCATCCAACCCACCCCCCACTCCTTGTCCCCTGAGCGCCCCCTCCCGGGGTCCCCATCCCTAACTGCCCTCCCACTCCCTATCCAACCCCCCTGCTCCCTGTCTCCTGACTGCCCCCCCCCGAACTTCAGCCCCATCCAACTCTCCCCTGTCCCCTGACTGCCCCCTGGGACCTCCTGCCCCATATCCACCCCCCCACCCCCTTACCATGTCGCTCAGAGCGGCAGGACAGGCTTATGAAAGCCTGGGGAGTGGGCTGGCGCAAGCCGGGCTGCCTGCGGGCAGCATAGCTGCAGAGGAGGGGGGGACAGTGGGGGAGGGGCTGGGGCTAGCCTCCCTGGCTGGGAGTTCAGGGGCCAGGTAGGACGGTCCTGCGGGCCACGCGCAGGCCATAGTTTGCCCACCTCTGCTCTTGATCAAACTGTGCCTACTTTGGAGGCACCTGAGATAGAAACAGATGTCACCCATGCTCCACAGAGCTGGTTGAAGTAGAAGCTGGTGTATGAGAGCGAGTCAAAGATGAGAGTAAATGTATTTATTTGAGCTGGTTTCCTTTTCTGAAGGGGACAGCCCACACTGTGCCAATGGGGGAACTGCCACCGCTGCAAATGTGCATTTGTGTGGATGAAGAAGCATGTGCACAGAAAATAGGATACCATACTAGTCTTTATCTGGAATTACCCATGCATGCAGATGTGATATTTTCTGGCACAGGTTATGTCTGCAAACTTTGTAGGTACAACTTAGATGCCTATGTTTGTCTCTTAATATAAAGGACTGAATTGTATGGCTTTCAATCTATGTTTTCAATTTGTGTTAAACATTCCTAGTATAATTGTGTTTTAAAACTGCTTGAAATAAGATCCCTGCAATGGATTGGCATTATTTAATACTGCTGACCCTACCATCATTCAGACAATGCCATTGATTACCCTAAAACAGATCACTGTACAGAAGTATGCTTTATTTAAGATTTCCCAACAAATATTGGGAATGCCATTTATTAATAATTCAGAAAAGTATGGAATCTAGCTATGTTTTCTGAGCATGTTTTAAAGTATAAACTAATCACATCTGAAAAGGCCAAGTGGATAATTCCAAACTTTTACATGATTTATGCTACCTCACTGACTCTTGACTGAAAAATACAAACTGAAAGATACAAAATGTCTTTCAGTGGGTGTAAATGAATTGGATATGGCTGTCCATTAAAAACAGATGCATGACATCTAGTTAGATTTTAAAGACAAATGTAGTGCTTAGTAAAAACCAGAGTGTGAAGCCCGTACTACAACTGACTCCGTTTGGCCCCGATACAAATAATTTTTCAGTAGTGTAGGATTTAGAAATTATAGTCCTCTGACTTCTGATCACCTTTGACTTCTGACAGTCTCAACACTTCAGATGACATATTACGATAACTAGAACTACCAGGCTGTTAAGCTCAAACTGCTTCCCTCGCTGTTAACCAGACTGAGCATGGTGTGCACATATTGATTGCAAAATAAACACTGTATTAAGTGTGATTTATAGTCATAAGGAAATATACTACACTTAGGAAATTGTACTGTACTATAATATTAGTGCTTTCTTTGTCAATTAATCTGTGGTTAATGAAGAATAACTCAGATTTCTTGGATCCTTTGGTTTCAGTTTTTCACCAACAAAGGCAAAATGATAACTTTAGATACAAGTTTGTCTATTAATGTATATATATTTCTCTTTTTTATCTGGATATATCTTCCAGATACTACCTTAGCCATCCCTCCAGAATATACTAGGGATTTCTCCCTTCTACTTGGGGGAGAATATAACACCTAGAAATTAAGGGCCAGATTTTCAAAAGGGATCAGCACCCAGCAGCTCCTGTAGTTCTCAGTAGGAACAGCTGGATATTGTGCACACTTGAAAATAGGTTTCTTTGTTTAGATGCCTTATTGGATACTGACCTCTTTTGGAAATCTGCCCTTGGTCATAATAGCAGTTAACAGGCACCCTTCAGCATCAGTTAGATTAGAAGAACTCACAAGACCTATTAAACAATGAAATCTCAGGGAATAATGACTTCCCTGTGGGAGTCTCTGCGGATTAAACTGATGAAGATTTAATCATCTCTGTCAGTGGATTCCTTTGCCCTTGACACAGCAGATCTGTTGTTAGAAAAGACTTGTGACAGGGGGCATCCAAATGGTGATAAAATTGTCTGTGTTAGCTCTTTATAAGGAAACAAACACAAACTCACTAAACATATGCATCTGTTTAAGAGAGTATGATTCTGATTTTCCTATCCAGAGTGTGATTACAGAAACGTTATTTGGTTTTAGTCAGAATAAGAATGAAATATTATAGCTAGAGCTACCCTAACCATTCCCACTCAGGACACTATTTAACAAGAAGTACAATAAAACCTCCAATGTAACATGAAAAAATATACTCTATCATAAACAAGCCACCACCTCCAAAACCAAAACAAATAGATGGGGTATTGGGAAAGGAAGAAGGAAAAAATTCTACCCATAATAGCCAACAGCTGACTTTGGCACCTTTCTTTTAGGTACAGACCTCACTGCAGTTCTGCCATTCACTTTAATTTCATATCATCCATGTCCCTAATGATAAATAATCTGTTCTAGTAGCTGTAAAAGTGATCAGTGTTGATTGGCCAGGGCAACCTGCAAAAAAAATTAGAGAAAATAAAACAGGAATGACCATTCAGAGCCCAATAATTCCCATTTTAAGACAGAAGCCACATGATGTCATTTTCCTGCTAAGAAATCTTTTACATTTAATTTCAGTACCTAATGAAAACTTTTTTCAAACCATTATTCATGTGAAAAATGAACTCATCTGCTCAGATCCTTAGTCCTGTGGTTAATAAGTCCTGACTTATTACAGTAGAGTTCCCCTGAAATTAAAGCTCCTGAATTTGTTAGCCGCCTTAGACTGTACAGTTGTGAAAAGAAAAGGAGTACTTGTGGCACCTTAGAGACTAACCAATTTATTTGAGCATGAGCTTTCGTGAGCTACAGCTCACTTCATCGGATGCATACTGTGGAAACTGCAGAAGACATTATGTACACAGAGACCATGAAACAATACCTCCTCCCACCCCACTCTCCTGCTGGTAATAGCTTATCTAAAGTGATCATCAATGTGTATGGCCCACCTTGATTAACATACACATTGTAAAGAGAGTGGTCACTTTGGATGGGCTATTACCAGCAGGAGAGTGAGTTTGTGTGTGGGGGGGCGGAGGGTGAGAAAACCTGGATTTGTGCTGGAAATGGCCCAACTTGATGATCACTTTAGATAAGCTATTACCAGCAGGAGAGTGGGGTGGGAGGAGGTATTGTTCCATGGTCTCTGTGTATATAATGTCTTCTGCAGTTTCCACAGTATGCATCCGATGAAGTGAGCTGTAGCTCACGAAAGCTTATGCTCAAATAAATTGGTTAGTCTCTAAGGTGCCACAAGTACTCCTTTTCTTTTTGCGAATACAGACTAACACGGCTGTTACTCTGAAACCTGTACAGTTGTGATAATCAGCCTGTTTGCACATTACATAGCAATTTCTGAAATCATCACTGTGGTCTTGCAATGGGGGCCATGAGCAGTCGGCAGTAGACACTTCCTCTTTCGTATTCAGTAGTGAAAATGGTGACCACCAAATGCTTTGTCTAGAATGCCAGCCAAAGTCTGCCTCCCTCTTACCCCAGGACATAATACTTTTGTACATAAAAATATTTCTCTGTTTTATAAAGGGCTTTTCCAAAATACGTTGAATTCGTTCATTTGCTTTGGAAAATGGCCTCTACAAAGAGCTCAGATAGATGAGAATGATCTTGTGATCGAGGGAATGGATTTGGATTCAGATCATGGTTCAGTTAAGTTCCCGTGTGAACTTGGATGAATCAGTTACTTTCTTTGGGTCAGATTCTGACACCCTTAGGCTGAATAGTACCTTACTCCACAAGTGGTCCTAGTGAAGACATGGGCAAGTCTCTACATTGATTTAAATGGCACCATTTGTGTAATAAAGTAATATTCAATGGGCATATTCTTAGATGGTGTAAATTGTCATAGCACTATTGACTTGAATGATAGTTCATACCAGCTAAAGAGTTCACACCTGCTCCAGTATGAATACAGGTATCAGAATTTGATGTTTCCCTTTCACTGTATTGCTTATGAAAATTAATTTGATTGTGAGGCACTTGTTCTATGTTGTTGGGGGGTGTATATGTATCTAAGTAGATCACTGCTTTTATTCTTAGCTTTCCGTTTACCCTACATTCATGAAAAGCTCAAATATTTAGCCACTTCATCCTCACAATTATACAATTAAGATTTCTCCTTTGTCATCTCTTCCAGGATAGAAATTCTAAGTCTGGCTTTGGTTTCCCTTAAAACAAACTCTTTTGGTCAACTTCCACAATAAACACATTTTCTTTAAGACAAAATCAGCCATTTAAATCATGTTTTCTAAAGCTCATGCAATTGTTTATTACAATTGACTTTAAAGCGATCGTATAGGGAAATATCTGCACACTGATATTAGACGTGCAAACAATGAATTGAAATTGTATATGGTAGAATTTGGCTCATTGTTACAAATTTTCACCTGGGGGTATATTAATGTCTTATTGGAATACTTTGCTCACTTTTGATCTGTGTAAGACTTGAACCCATTTAAGAATATATGGTTCCACTCAAATCCCTGCCTTTGTCACCTTTGAAGTGAACTACTATAGCGAATGCCACATGGGATTACATTTTAAATCCCTTTGGAAGCTGTAGCTGATGCAGAATGCAGTAGCTTGCTTCTTGAGTAGAATATCACACTGTGACCACATGGTGCCAGTGCTACATGTCTCTTAGTTTCTGGGTGGCCTTGAAGATGTTGGTATTGACATAGAAAGCCATGGACACTCTGGGACCATCTTCTTCTGTTGTCATGCCACCTTCAAACCGATTGAGAGCTCGAGCTCATTTCACCTGTAATTCATTGGTTTTAGGTTACAAGAAAAGTAAACAATTAGAAGTCTTGAAAATACTTTTATTTACATTTAATCTTTCTAGACGCCACACTCTACAATGGAGTTTGTTTTTACTAGATATGAACGTGCAATAGTCAAGGCTAAGTTTTTGTAAGGGATATTTTTAGTAAAAGTCATGAATAGGTTATGGGCAATAATGAAAAATTCACGGAAGCCATGACCTGTCCGTAACTTTTACTAAAAATGCCCATGATGAAATAGGTAGGCTGGGCAGCTGCAAGGGGAAGTGGGGGAGGGCGGGCTGGGAGCTCCAGGATCCCCCTCTGCTGGTGGCTCCAAGATGCAGGGCAGGGGTCCCCCTTGCCTCCCGTGGTGGCCAGGAGCAGCGGGGATTCCCCCTGCTGCCGGGTCCCTCCTGCTGCCCGTGGTGGTGGGGATCCTCCTTGCCTGCCAGGAGTGGTGAATCCCCCCTGCCACCCGTGGTGGCCAGGAGTAGCAGCAGGGAGCTGTGGGGCTCCCCCCTGCCACCCGCGGTGGCTGTGAGTTGCAGGGGTACCCCGCAGCTCCCTGTCTCCGCAGGCGGCAGGGGACTCTGGAGCTCCAGCCAGTGCTGGCTAAAGTCACGGAGGTCTTTGGAAGTCACAGATTCCGTGACCTCCTTGACTAAATCGCAGCATTATCTATAGTGAAAGTAAATGATGTTTATGTTGGTTTACACTGTTTAACCATTATAACTGCAAATGCCCGTCTCTTGTAAATGGCTTAGCTTTGCATACTTTTTAATCCATGTTTCCCAGTTCCAGTGTGGCAACCTGATTTATAAGAGAACATCAGCAAAAAAATATTTGCTTAATAGAAAGTCTTTATGAATGATGGGGGTGGGAAAGGGAGTTAAGGCAGCTTGCTGGGAGTAAAGGAATGTGCTGGCCAAGTGCCAGGCTTACTATTTGGCACTGACCAAACAGATGGCTTCTTCCTTCCTCTGTCACTTAATCTGGATTTCCAAAGATGGCAAACCACAACAAGCTTGCCTCTTGTTCAAGATACACTCTGTGAACTCTTCCTGAGACACTGCAGCCAAACAGGCTGTGTTCGAATTCGTTTCAACACCTCAGAGCCTGCAAGAAACCCAGGCTTGTTTTCTCGAAGCTTGAAACCTTAAATGTAGCCACTGTGCCTTTGGGAATGATCCTTCAAGAGCATCACCTATCTGGGATACAAATGAGAACCCATATCTTAGAATCAACCATCCAGACTGGGGGGGGGGGGGCAGGGGAAGAGAGATCTATTTTCCACATCATTTATGTGTATCTCCCTTTCAAGGGTAATGGGAGTAAGATAGGCATCAAAGAGTCTAGACCTCCTCATGTACAATGAGATAACTACATTTTTAGACAAAAGCAAAGGGCTTTGAGAAGAATAGTACTGAGCGCTCTATTATTTTAGTACAAAAAAAGGCTTTTGTAAAGAGAGATGGAGTAGGGAGGGAGCAGATTGGTCTGTGCACAGAACTATTATGAAGACACATGCAGTATAATACAGAACACTGTATTTTATGTTTTGTTCATTGTGCTCAATATGGAGGCTACCTGCAAAGCCACCACACTAGGAAAATGAGAACACTTGTCTTTAATTGCAAGGACTGTACCTGAGGTAGGGGATTCATACGCTTTCTTTGCAATCACAGTTATAGCCATACTCCATAATCATCTCCAATCATGGCTAATTCGTTTGTCAATCTGTGGTGCTGAGTCCAGACACTGGGGGCATTGAGCTGCATTATTGATTTCTAGTCTGTGAAAATACATTTGGAAAATAAATACAACTGCAAGGTTTTATTCCACAATGATTTTTTTTTCTGATTTACTTGATTACTGTCAATGTAGAAAAGAGAACCTGCTTATGGTTTAACTCTGTTGTTCAGAAATTAAGCCTGCTTTTTAGGTGGTAAAAGAGGATACATTCAAAACTGATAGAAATATTGTTTTCACACAACATGTAATTACACTGTGAACTCATTGCCACAGCAAGTCATTGAGGCCAAGAACTTAGCAATATTCAGAACGGGATTGGACATGTATATGGATATCAAGAATATTTAGGGTTGTCAGACTTTGTTATAACAAATATTTTGAGATGTATATTGAACTTCATGCTCCAGGGCTTAAGCCAATCTCTGACTATGGCCTGCTACACTGGTGGTGTCATGTAGGGTATGTGTACCTACACACTGCAGTGAAAAGGAAGCTGCATCCACACTGTGAAACTATCTGTGGCAGTAAAAGGCCGTAGGGAAAGACTGGCTGTGGGGAGGCAGCAGGACACAGCACTGTTAAAAATAACAGTGTAGACATGGGAGGCACTGCTTGGACACACAGAGAGCCATATAGGGTATATACCCTAACGTTCTGCCAGGTCTCTCTTTGCCTAAGCAGGGCTTCAGTGCTTCCCCTGCTATTTATATCCTTGCTATGGGGCATGCAGTGTTTGCACTGTACATGCTTCTGTAAGTGTAGACATAGGCTAGAAGAGATCACGATGAGAACTAATGTAGGGACAGACTATCCTGCATGTATTTTCAGCAGGGTTCCTATACCTTTCTCTGAAGCATCTGGTACTGGTCATTGCGGGAGGCAGGATACTGGACTTGGTGAACCTCGGGTCTCAGCCAGTATGGCTATTCCTGTGTTCCTACCAGCTTCCTTGGTTTTCAAGAGTTGGTGGGATTTTCAAGATCATTTAATTTGTTATCTAAACCTTGAGCCTGCTGCTTCTCTCTCATTGGGTTTTTCACTGACCTTAAAGGAGTTACTCTGGATATTTCAGTGAAACTAAGAGGGGAATATCAGGCTCCTTATCTTCAGCCTATGATTTTATAAAGGGAAAATGAGTGTGTCTCCTATGGAGTTAACATTTTAGTATTCCAGAAAAAAATCTCCAGCAGAAAAGCATGAAACAGTATCTTTAAGCTGCTCCAACAATAAAAGAAATATAGCCACTTAAGAGGCTCTCATTCAAACAGGAAGGAGAGTTGTAGATGGGATACATGGAATTAGATAACCAATGAGCATGGTGGTTTGGAGGAGGCTGTGTAGCAGATTAACGTTCGAAAATGAGGTGACAATTTGAGAAAGGGCAGGCGCTGCAGCTGGCAGTAGACACAATGGCTATGACAGGTGTATAACTGTGAGTTCACTCCATGAATCTGTGCCAAGCTGTCCAATAAGTTTGCTTCACTTATCGGATGCATGTTAGTAGCATTTCAGATTTATAGTACTTCATAATCCAGCACCGGAAGAAATATTCATTCTGCTTATTGACTTTATGGAACAAGAAATGCTAATAAAGCATTGAGTGCTTAATAAATACACTAGGGTTGCACTTCACTATCAGAGCAAGAGCTTTGTTTTCTATTGAGGTGAATAATTTACAGTTAACGCTGGAAACAGTAGACATAATTTAAGATTTAGAGACAATTACCAATAAAGGAAAAATATTCTTGATTTTTCCTCCTTTTGTTCTTTTGTATAGAAACCAAGCTGTATGGGGAATGGGCATTTCTGTCTATCTCCTTGTATCTCTTTAGATATTTCTGTATAATATTACATGTGTGTATTGATTAGAATAATGTATAATGTGTAATATCAGAGAATGGTCCAAACTGCAAAGGTGAGATCTGAACTTCCCCAAAGTTCAGGAGTTATGCAGACCTGAAATTTTGGTTTTAGACCCTCTGGGCCATGATTTTCAAAATTGGGTGTCAAAAGTTTGATTCCAAAACCTATATTTAGGCATCTAAGTGGCATGATTTTCAAAAGTGCTGAGCTTCCATTATCTCCCACTGAGTGCCTGGATGCTCAGCACTTCAAAAATCAAGCACAGTGATTTAGGTGCCTAAATATGGATTTAGGTGCCTAACTCTAGATACCCATTTAGAACATATTTATCCAGCTATATTTGGGATTACATTACTCATCAGTGACTAAGCCAAGGTATGGGTTATTGGTAATGGAGTTGTACTAAAGGCATCCCAGACTGTGCCAATTTAAAATCTTTATCCCTCACCATCATGTATTCTGTATATGTCACATATTTTACCAGTATTTTGGAAACATTTTAGAGAGTTTTAAAAACATTACTGAAACTATTTTTTTATATCCATGCAAAGCAAAATACCTAAGTTACCAGAGTTGCAAGGCTCAGCAAGAGAGAGAAATTAAAACAAATGAATATTCTCTAAAACTTCTCTCAAAGATTTTTGTTAACCAAAAATATCCTTACTTTGAAATTCATTATCACAGATCTTTCCAGCCCTAGGAAGGAGTGCATTACATCCCATTGGTAAGCTTGAAATCTCCCCTTTCCATTGATATTAAGTGCCAGTCTGTAGCCCTGGAGAGGGTGTAATTCCACATTTAGATGGAAAAGGGAAGAAATATTTCCCAGCTAGGTAATTTTTTAAAAATTGTGGATGCATAAAACTGCTCATGGATTTGTAATGTTGGAATAACTCATAGGGAAAGATTGATTACTTGGCAGAGTGAAGGTGAACTGCAGACCCTTCCAATGAACTGGTTTATTACATAGCTATGACCTCCACATATACATCCGTATGTACGATACAAAATAATGTATAATATCTAAATATATTTGTGTATGCAAATTTTTTAAACGCGTGTGTCTAAAGTTAGACACTAAAATTTACATTTAGGCCTGATTATGTGGATACTTATGCCCACGCTTAAATTAAAGTGCATGAGTCATATTTGCATGATTGGGACCTTAGACTTCTACATTGCCCCTGAACTCAGTGGAAGCGGTAGGTGCTCAATACATCTGAAAATCAGGCTACTTATTTGGATGCCCATATTGATTTTGGTGTCTAACTGAGTGCTTGAGTCCAAAACAAAGAAGTAAAAGAACTTCTCAGACGTGGCTCCTGCTATAGAAGGAGAGATGGTGCCGGTAACCTGGGCGGAAGCCAGGGGGACCCTCTCCCCACTCTTGAAGGAGGGATAGTGGCTTGGTAACTTGGGTAAACCCCAGAGGAACCCCCAGGACCCCTCTCCTTGCTCCAGAAGGAGGGTTGGTGGGTAGGTAACTTGGGTAGACGTAGGGTGACCCATCCCAGACCTACCTTTCCGCTCCTGAAGAAGAGATGGCAGCTAGCTAACGTGGGCAGGCTGGGAAGTTGAAGAGGTAGAGGAGACAGTGTGAGGAGATGGTTCCTTTGGCTCCTCCACATCTTTTGCTTCTGGGCCTGCTCCAGAAGAAGAGATGGCAACTAGGTAACCTGGGTGTGGGGAGCCAGGTCAGAGGTACCAGAACACCATTCCAGCTGCCCAACCAAGTGCTGGAACACTGTTTAGAAGTGCACCGGCACGACTCAAGCACTGGTCTAGCCTTTTTGGTCCTCAGAGTTTTGACATTTTTACCATGATCTCTGGGAGACCATAACTGGGAAGAAATTGGATTAGTTGTTGGATTCATCTTCAAGGTAAATATTTTCTGTTTGTTCTGGCCTTGAACTAAAGTTGCCACATGCTAGTTCAGGGGTGGGCAAACTATGGCCCGTGGGCCATATCCAGCCTGCAAGACATTTTAAGCTGGCCCGCGAGCTCCCGCTGGGGAGTGGGGTCTAGGGCTTGTGGGTCAGGGGCCGCACCATGCGGCTTGGCCCTGCTCTGGCCGGGGGCCGCACCATGGCTACCCAAGTTACCTACGGCATGGTCCCGCTCCAGCTCCTATGCGCTCCAGTGGCCCCCTCTGGCGCTCCAATGGGAGCTGCAGGGACGGTGCCAGCAGATGGGGCAGCGTGCGGAGCTGCCTGGCCTTGTCTCTGTGTACGAGCCAAAGAAGGGACATGCCACTGCTTCCGGGAGCCACTTGAAGTAAGCACCCCTTGGAGCCTGCACCCCTGAGCCTCTCCTCACACCCCAACCCCCCCTGCCCTAGCCCTGATCCCCTCCCACTCTCCAAACCCTTCAATCCGAGCCCAGAGCACCCTCCTGCACCCCAAACATCTCATCCCCAGCCCCACCCCAGAGCTTACACCCCTTCCCACACACCTGCCCCAGCCCTGATCCCCCACCTGCCCTCTGAAACCCTCGGTCCCAGGCCAGAGCACCCTCTACACCCCTAACTCCTCATCCCCAACCCCAATTTTGCGAGCATTCATGGCCCACCATACAATTTCTATTCCCTGATGTGGCCCTCAGGCCTAAAAGTTTGCCCACCCCTGTGCTAGTATAACACTTCTAAGCTAATCAAAAGAGTCTTCCATTGGAATGATGATGGGCTTTATTCCTGTGGTATTCCACCAAGAATGGGAATGATTTTACAGATTTTTATTCCACTTCAGTGATCTATTACAAGTCCACTGAACTATGACATGCACTAAAGTCAGCTTATTATGGTTCAGGGCACACATTAGCCCTACAGGGGTGGTCAGTGAAACAAAGGCTCTAGTATATATGGCTGTTTAAAAAGAAGAAGTTGGTTACATACTGAAGATAAACATTATAACCCTGGGATTTGTTTTAAAAATTAGGTCATAGACATGAGATTCTCTTTATCGTCTATTAAAAATTGTTGCAAAAACGTATTAATATAATACCTTTTAATTCTAGAAAATGGGTAATTGACGTGTTCCATAAATCCAAGCACTGTTTTTTATATTTAAATCGTAAATGTGTATGAGAACTCAGCATATCATCTTCTTTCTGGAAGACTTCAGTCTCTCATGGAAGGGGTTCATTTCTTAAGTGAATATATTTTTTTTTCTTCTGCAGAGCCTTTACATCTTGATGTAAGTGCCATCTTTTTTCCCCAAGTGTTTCTTTTTTGATGACAAAACAGACTTTTTTGTGGATCGTCTCTGTTTTTATCTAAATTTTTTCTTTTTTATTATTTTTCTTTTATTTTTAAACCAAATTTTCAATGGAAAATCAAAATATTTTCAGGGTGGGAGGGACTGATGAACAGTTGAAATTTTCCCCTGAAAACTTTGATTAAAAGTTGTTCCGGCCCCCTTTCCCCCACTCCCAGGGGGAACATTTTCAAACCAACTCCACTACAGAACATTCACAGAGCTGGTGTGAGTGGCATTAACTAAATTTCTGAGAAAAAGAGGCTTCTTCAGATGGTTCCCTCTTTCACATGTTTAGTTTAGAAAAGGAGGTCCATTTCAAGGGAGAAAGCCACCTTCTCCTAATCTGAAATAATAAATAGCTGAAGGTAATAAAAAAGATTTTGGAGACTTTAAAATCAGCAAGGGGATTACGCAGTGATCTACAGTACTATGACAGGTTTCAGAGTAGCAGCCGTGTAAGTCTGTCTCTAAGGTGCCACTGGTACTCCTTTTCTTTTTACAGTACTATGTGATCATGTGTGTATGAAATACATATGCATGTATCCAGAATCCATGTGTTTACAATAATACATTTAAAACCCATCATGTTCGACTCTTCTACATGTATATGACAATATAGAATATGTAAGGGTCATATAGAAACTATATGATACGTGTGGAAGTGGGTTTTACTCCTTTGTTTCAAGAATAAAAATTAAGGTGGCAGGATTAAAAGATCTTATAAAGCGTCTGCTATGGATTGGTTTGTGTGTGGCAATATTGGCTCTACATAAATTTTCACTATTGAACTTGCAAACATCACAATTATTTCTTGAAGTGCGCACATCTTGGTATTACAGATGGATCAATAGTCTTGATAACACTGAATTTTTGTCAGACCTAACCTGGTAGACTTGTAATGTGTCAGAGAATTTTTGTCATTTATCTTGCAATGCACGAGACAAAAGTGTTTGCAACCTTGAATAACATTGAATGTGGAAAGCAGACTGAAATATATCATGTGGCAGGGATTTTTGGCGGGCCATGAGGGGGTAAGTTTGGTTTTTTATGCATAGTATATGAATCTGCCGGTTAAAATCCTGAACACTGTGTGTGTTCTAAGAATACAGAACAGCCCATGAGGCTTAAATTTGTGGTAGGCATGTTTTATCTAGTCTCTTTCTGATCATTTATTTAGCATTAGGTAACCTAATTCCTTTATTGAGTTCAGAGGACAGATTAGCAAGGCACAAAAAGCAGGAGGAGGCTTTCTAAATGAGAGAGTGGTTACAGGTCAGGGGGCAGAACCTTGGCAAATGTAACTTGACATAGCTTGGAGCTCTGGCAGTTTACACCCATTAAGGATCTGGCCCGAGATGCGTTAAGCACCAGCTGAGGGGGAGATGGCTATAGCTCAAAGCAGTGCAAGATTCATTGTGTTTTCTTTTATTAAAACCACTCTACTTCGTGTGCCGGATTAATGTTGATAAACTTCAGAGTTGATAAACTATGTTTTAAGGAGAAATGTGAATGAGAAGAGTAGGTTTCTTGGCACAGCAGGAGGAGGAGGAGGATTTCCTGGTGTAAGAGAGAACTGGGAAGAAGGCATGGCACATATGCAAGTGTTAGGACAGAGATGAAGGAAATCGTGGGTGGAGTATACAGAGCAAGAAGGAGAGGAGGAGGAGGAAGGGGTTTGTAATGACACATTACAAATACTCTTTAAAAGGTGTAAACCATAGCTTTTTCATGATGAACAAGAAATAAATGTATTTACATTCCTAATACAAATACTTGACAATCAAAAGGAAAGACAATGCATGCTTAAGGACTTCCGCATTCAAAGCATATTTTTGGAACTACTCTTGGATAATATAAAAAAAAACCACGTGAATTTCTCAGAAAGTTTAAAAAGAAAGTTTTTGTTTCAAATTCACAGAAAAAATTAGATGATATAGGGTAATGTCCATCAGTCTGTCAATATTTAAACCTATAGGAGGTTTAATATTGCCTATTCCTCAAATAATTTTTGGTAAATGATCACATTTTGGTAAATGACCACTGGCCAGTCTTCAGTACTCATAATGTAAATAGAATTGGAGACTGTAAAAGAAGGTTAGCGTGTGGGTCATTATTAGGGTTGCCAACTTGGTAATATTTAAAAACCAGACACTCCAGCAGAAGTGCAGTAACCTCCCTTGCCCTGCCTCTTCCCCCTGAGGCCCCAACTCCTCCTTTTCCTCCTCCCTCCAGGTCACTTGCTGCTTTTCCCCTCCCACCCCCACTGCCTGGGTCAGGAGGGGCTTGCCTGCGGAGCTGGGGCTGGGAGCTGCAGCCGCCCAATGCAGGTAGGAGGCAGCCTCGGCTGAGTAGGGGCTGACGCGGGTTAGTGACCTAGCTCCTCCGTGCCTCCCCCGCCTGTCAAACTGGACTTTGAGTGTCTGGGTGAGTAGATCTGACGAGACACTGTCAGATCCCCTTTTCAGCTGGACTTTCCAGTCGAAAACCAGGCACCTGACCACCCTAGTTATTGCTTGTTACCATCAGGCCTTATCCAGATGTCTGGTGGTTAATGGAAGGAAATTTCCTGGAACATGCCTTAATGTTATCATGCAAGACCTAAGGAAAAAGGTATAGATTTCACTGCCAAACTTCACCAGGCCAAATATTAGGCCCAGTTAAATCAAGGACAAAACTCTCATTGACTTCAGAAGGACTAAAATTTAGCTTGCTGTGTCTTTTTAACTTAGCATTGTTTTCCAATACTGTTGAGGATAAAGTGAAACTTCTTTTGTGACCCATTAGACAATGTGTAGAGCTATCGAGAAATTGGTTGTGGTGAGTTTGCACACCCTTAGTTTCATTTTGTGTTTCTGATTTCAGAAAACTACAAAAATAAAAGCAAAACGTATTCAAAATTGCCAACTGTAGCCAGGTTTAGTGTAGGTGGGTGGTTTCTACCAAAAGCTATGTCAGAAAATTCATCTTAAATTCATCAGAGGGTTAGCAGACTTTGGTAAAACTTAAAATGATCCTAGCCCAAGGTTCAGGTTTGTGACAGGTTCCAACAGCTCTTTTATGCGTATACGTAAAATCCCCTTCTTTTTTATCTCCTTTGAAGTACTGTGTATTTCTGTTGAACAAAATCTAATAAATAGAGTTTTAAAAGGGAGGTTTTTTTCCCTCAGAAACACTGAAGTTTCTAACATTAAAGTCATTTCCTACTTTTGCAGCTAGGATTACGCCTCTCTGGTTTTGCCCAATCTTGTCCCCACTCCTCTTGTGTTCCCTCAGCTCTTGCTCTTTAACCTGAAAATAATGTGAACAGCCCCTTATAGTGCCAAAACCACTGTTGCTTGCAGAACTGTCACACTCCCAGGTATTGAAAACCCACTATGTTCCTTAACCCCGGGTTTCTACTTAATAATGTGCTGAGTAGCTCTGCTGTGTCAACAAGCCTGTTCAGGACTCTCATCCCCAAATTTTAAAAAAAACCAACCTCTTCATGCAATTTTTCCTGGTATAGAATACATAAAAATGTCCCTACATGGTATTCTAGATAATATTAACATTTCAGATCCAGCAGTAATAAGACAAAAACATCACCCAAAAATCTTTTGTGAAATATGCGAGACGTGGCAATGACCCAAATCCACATGTGCTGCTTTTCATTCAGTTTTCTATCCCGCCAGTATATTTTACAACTTTCCCATTTGGAAAATACTTCCTTAGGACTTTTTTTTGTCCATGAGCCCTTTCAACAGGCCATGAGTAGCCTGCTATTACCATTCCCTGCCCCAGAAATTCCAATTCTGAATATATGAATAAATGGGTTGAGAAAAGCCTTCTTAAATATTGACTGGGTAGTCAGTACCAATAATGATTAATTGTCACAATTCGGGGCAACTGCACTTCTATCCCTGTCCATGGTCCCTCAAGAGCACCCAATCTAGGCTCCTGGTTCCTCAGCAGTCACCTCTCTTGGGCGGAGACCCACATCTCTCTCTCTCCCCCTCCTGACCAGGGTTTTTTCCGGGCTGCACAGTTCCCTCCCTACACTGTGATATCCCCAGCAAGCCAGCCTGCCTAAACAGGCCAGTGTCTGCACTTGGCTTTCTCTTAGAATGCTATGAACAGCAGTAATTGTCAGCAGTCACAAATTGTAACTCTTTCTAAACAAGCACACTTGTCCTTAAGGTGAAAGTATTACAGAGAAAACATAAAAACAATAGAAGTTCCTATACTCTTTCTATCAGAGGTCACCCATCAGTTTTATGGGGCCTCAGTAGGCCAAAGTCCTTCCATCCCTTCCCAGGGACTCTCCTTGTACAAAAGGTCCTGTCTGTTTGCTGGATCTGAAAGAATCCAGTTTAAACTCAGGCTATTCATCCAAAAGTCCTTTCTTGGTCTGTTGGTCTCTGGAGAATCCAGTTTGAACCACTATATGTGAACCTCTGCAGGTTGTGGTACTTCCCTGGTGGCATTACAATCTGAATGAATTTGCCTAATCACCCCACTGTCCTTGGTTCCTGGAGGAGCTGTATGTAGCTGAGGCCTGGCCTGACATGAGTAATTAACACAAGGAGGCCTCCGTTCTTGGAAGATACAAATAGGGAGGTAAATGAATCATCAGGTTGAAAACAGAACGTTTGTGCTAAATAGGATAAGTAAATAGGTCAGTAGGTTAAAAAAGGCAGAATGTCTGAGCCAACTAAGATAAGAGGGAGAAAGCTCAGGGCACTGTTTACTATGAACTAGATAACAAGGGGCAAAATAAGTTAGGAATGCAGAGATAAAATAAAGAGGAAATTGAACCATGGACAGCGGGTGGACAGCACGTGTTGCACAGGGATTGGTTCCTGCAAAATAACCAAGCCAATCCAGAAATGTGATGCAATGTATAGTAAATGCAATAAGATTGTAATGGATATAAAGTGAGAGGGTTTCTGTGTAACTTTGGAGCTGCGATGTACCTTGCACCCCGCCCCACTGTGTCTGAGTCTGATCAACTCAGTGTAGCACTGCTGTATGCCAAATAAAGATACCTGAGTGATGAAGGCAGCAGTTGAACTGAGTTTTTTGGAAGCCAAGTGGAAAGAGGTCTCAGGAGGAATCCTAAAACTGTGGTCACATTCTCCCATGG